>NC_133324.1:27352457-27952457 GCF_042186555.1 Aquarana catesbeiana
GATGCCACAGTGGAAGGGAAGCACCAGAGAGATGCCACAGTGGAAGGGAAGCACCAGAGGGATCAGCCGCACTGCCAGGATTAGTGTGGAACGCAGGACCCAGAGATGACGTCTGCAGAAGGGGACCAGCGTGGAATGCATGGACAGGAAATTATGTGAAAGGGGCGGGGTACGTTTCAGAACGTCTATTGGTTTATTTATTTATTTATTTCAGGTTACTTATATAGTACCGTCATTTTACGCCGTGCTTTACATATACATTGTACATTCACATCAGTCCCTACCCTCAAGAAGCTTACAATCTAAGGTCCCTAACTCACATTCATACATACTAGGGACAATTTAGACAGGATCCAATTAACCTACCAGCATGTCTTTGGAGTGTGGGAGGAAACCGGAGTACCCGGAGGAAACCCACGCAGACACAGGGAGAACATGTATACTCCAGGAAGGTAGTGTCGTGGTTGGGATTCGAACCAGCGACCCTTCTTACTGCTAGGCAAGAGTGCTACCCACTACACCACAGTGACATAATGTCACATAATTTTAACCCTGTGTCTAGTAAGTGTTTTAACCCCATTCGGGCTGTTAAAGTATCGTACTGCTGCACTTAGAGGCGCCTTTTTTTTGTTTATCTTCATTAGAGATTGCTTCCCTCATGAAGTGCTGCTCAAGTGTTGCGAGACACAACCCTGCCTGAACTGTATCCATCCTACATTGCGGACAAATGCCTCTGGCCAGCCCTTTTTATTCAGAGCGCCCTACACCCTTATACCTAAACCAAATGATTGCCTACTACTTGGGATCCAAGGCTGATACAGACACTCTTCAAAGTGAACATCTCATGGCCTATTGGTTGTCCAGTCTGAACCAATGACACACAGTATGTGCTTGAGCTTTTGGCTTGCCCTGCGGCTAGTGTGCTGCCTGAGAAAGCCTTCAGTGCAGCAAATGATCCGATCTCGGATCACAATAATTACAAAACCTCTCCACCTAATGCTACCAACCAGTGGGTAAATTAGGCAGCTGCAAGGCCTAATGAAAGAGCCGCCTCTGTCCTTCTGCCTGCGGAGTGCCTTGTTTGCCTCGTGGTGGCCTAATTTACCTATGGTTCCTAAACAGTCAGGGTCTGAGGGCAGGGTGAGGAAAAGCAGCATTCGGGAGGCCCCCATGGAAGAAGTCACACACATACAGGGTAATAGACGAGGCAGCTCAGTGTCTCCGGTTGGGCCGCTCATGGCGCCTCTTCATGTAGCAGAATCCCGTCTCCTCTCATCTCCTCTCTGCCCCATTCAGCCACTACTGTGCCCCCCAAGCCAAGATAGCAGCCCGGACAATTGTTTGTGTTTTTTTTTTTTCTCGCCTCCTTCTGTGACTATAATCAGGGAGGGGCTGGGTGGCTTGGTGAGGACAGCTGACAGGCAGTGGCGTGGGCCAATTAGAGATGAGGAGAGGAGGGGCATGGGGGCATGGTCCAATGAGCAAGAGGGTTTCTCTGCCCTGCATATGTGGCACTAATCATGTATCAGGGTCTATTGAGAAAGCTGTGAATGACTGCAGCTTCCTCATCAGACCCTGAGACAAGAACGGTATACCGTGACTGTGGTAGGATGAATTTAAATGGGGAGCCCAATTTTAGTCTTGACTAGGGCAGCACAAAACCAAAATACACCACTGGTACCAACTAATTGTTTAATAATCTGATCCCCCTAAAAAAAAAAAAAAAAAAAAGTACCTTCCAACATTACCATCTCTTACTACCTCTGCTGACCTGCCAGTATTACCAGCATTTGCCACCTCTCCTGGCATGTAATTTAACTGCTTCTGGACCACCCACCACACATTTACGGTGGCAGGGCAGCCCGGGTTCATTAAACAATGTGTAAAAAATGAGTTACTGTGCTATCCTAGTATCACTTTAATGCCCCTTACACACGATCGGACATTGATTGGACATTCCGACGGATGTTGCCGCAAACTTGTTTTGCGTACACACGGTCGCACAAAGTTTTCGGAATTTCCGAACGCCAAGAATGCGGTGACGTACACCACGTATGACTAGACTAGAAAAGGCCATTTCAGAACCAAGCACGGCAACCTTTGGGCTCCTTTTGCTAATCTTGTGTTAGTAAAAGTTTGGTGAGAGACGATTCGCGCTTTTTCAGACTCGTGGTTTTCAGATTGTTTTCTGCTGTTCAGTTTGTGCTTGTGGGTTTGTATCTGCTCTTCAGTGCGTGCAGCAAGCTATGCATGACTTTGTCATTGTGTTCTTGTTCGTTCGTTACTGTTTTTCAGGTCGCTCTTCACAGGCCTTGCTGTTCTTCAGTGCGTTCTGTTACTTCGTTCTGAGCAGCCGACCATTTTCTAGCCATGTTGCGTATAAGTACTCCTCATAGAGTTCGTGCTGTGTGGGGGCTTGGGGTTGGGGTCCTTACCTTGACACAAGGCCAGTCCATGAACAGGGTGTGGAGGAGTTCATGGACCAAGAATTGGTTGCTTCAGCGTGACCAGTTCTGCCACATGCCTTTGCTCCGTGAGAATAATCCGGATGACGGACCCCGTATTTCACCGTTTGTTGGCTTTGCTGACCCCTTATATTAGCAGGCAGGATACCTGCATCACTCCGGAGCAGAGGTTAGTCGCCACCCTGTGGTACATGGCGACGGGGAGTAGCCTCCTGGCCCTATATTCACCTCATGTAGTCACTTAACAGTGTATTTTATCAGCTCCGTAGCAGTGCTTTACCCCAAACACCCCCTAAAATGTTTTTAAATGTGATTTGTGCTTTAAATTCAGGCAGAGTGCCAGAGGCTTTTTTTGGGGGGTCCCCAAATAATTTTTAACCCTCCCTCCCCCCAACTGCTAAGTCAGCTGATAACAATTCTCTATCTATCCTCAATCATCTATCTGCTGACTTTGCCAAACCCATACACACTATACCCATCTCTTTTGTGGTCAGATTTATGGATGAATTCCCCAAAGCATGTAGTGCAAGGGCCTGCCTGTATACTTTCAAATGGTACTGTTTCAAGTTTCTGTATACTATTATTATCTTGATAGGTAATAGCAGAATGTCCAAATGTGCTCAAATGTGTACAATGTGTATTTATATCTTTGTATTATGACACTTCTTACCTGTCCAGTGGGCTGCAAATAGTGTAACTAAGGAGGGGCTGTTCAAAGTAATACACATTATTTAGGCATTCATTTCTCAATGAAGTGGAGAGGGTTACCTGTCCAAGAGTCCCCCCCCATAATGTTAGAAATGGCCCATGAGAGGGGGGAGGGGGAATCTGATAGGTGTACCTTATACTTTGGTCTTTAAAAACTCCCTCAAATAAATGTTATCTTGATGTTGGCCAAGAATGTTTGGGTCTAATCAGCTTTCCCTGTTTATGTCCAAAATGACAACATTTTTTTTTTTTGGTTTGACTCCACAGTTTCCTTCCACGCCACAGGAATGGCAGACTGTGGCCTCCCACTTTGCCCAGTGGTGGGACTTTCCTAACTGTGGAGGGGCAATTGATGGGAAACACGTCCACATCATCCCACCACCCAACTCGGGGACGTACTATTATAATTATAAGGGGTTCAATAGTATTGTGATGTTGGCGGTGGTGTCGGCTACTTATGAGTTCCTGTATGTGGACGTGGGGAAGAATGGCCGGATGTCCGATGGTGGAGTCATCGCCCAGACGGAGTTCTACAGGCATCTCCAGAATGGCAGCTTTGACTTGCCACCTCCAGAAGACAATGTGGAAGGACTCCCATTCACCTTCGTTGCGGATGAAGCATTTGCGCTGGGGGACCATCTTATGTGGCTATTCCCGATGAGGACCCTCACCCCGGACAGAGGGTTTTTAATTACCGGCTGGCCAGAGCCAGAAGAGTGGTGGAGAACACGTTTGGAATCATGGCCAGCCGGTTCTGCCTATTTCTTACACCCATACACATGGCGGAGTACAAACCGAATCATATTATCCTGGCGTGCTGTGTTCTACACAACTTTTTACGGCAACACTCTGCCAACTATGCTGGCTCAGTTGGGCCTAAGGCTGGACTTCAAAATGAAACAACCCTGACGGCGCTTGAAAGTGGCCGTCCTGGCTTGCCCCCCCTGAGTGCCTGTGATGTCCGTCTAAGATACCTTGAATACTTTGCGGGTAGGGGGGCCATCAATATGCCAGACAATGAAACCTTTTTCAAATAAAAAAAAACAAATAACTACTCAAATCTTTGGTGGCATTTACTGCTTGTGTTTGTTTTAGCTGACCCTGACAAAAATGTGTTGAGTCCTGAAAATGGCATGATTGTGTAACCTTACAAAGCACTGGTGGGTGTTATTTACTAAAGGCAAAGAAACTGCACTTGTAGTGCAAAGTGGATTTGCCCTTAGGATATAACACCCATTGTCACAGAAAACACCAATTAGAGCACCACAAAAGTGTTGGAGCGTTGAAATAATCCACACATTCTTGATTAACAATCTTTTTAATACCAGCACAATCACATGTGCATTTAGAAAAGGTTTTTAAAACAAACCAACATGTTTGTTGTATAACAATTTTTGGGGTCACATTAGAAAAATTTAGAAATGTCCATTTAAGATAAAACAGGCATGTTTAAAACCAACAAGAAAGACACAAATCTTGAACTTACAAAGTTCACATTTGGTAGAACTTGAAGGCAATATCAGACATGAGTATTTACAAACTGTGTTTGATATTGTGTTCAGATGGGGTGAAGTCACCCCAGGAAAAGCCAAATTTTGAAGATGCACACAAATTTCCGAATGTCAACATGTGCTACCTGCCATCATGAGGGATCAAGGGACGTGTTTTGGGGGTGCAACCCCTTCCTCACAGCTACTTTATTATTGAGGAAGGGGTTGCACCCCCAAAATGCGTCCATTGATCTCCCGTGATGGCAGATAGCACATGTTGACACACTGTGTGCATCTTCAAAATTTGGCTTTTCTCAAATTTGTAAAAAAATGTCAAAAATTTGTAGCACACAAAAAACAAAGGGATTTTGAGGGGTTTTAAACTCTCCCTAAAACATCAATGATGTTCTTCATTTTTTGAAGAACATCATTGATGTTTTTCTTGATGTTTTCCAAGTCCTTATTACACCCCATGATCTCCCCGATCAGGATCTGTGCACTTTCCGAGGTGAAAGGATCTGGATCCACAACATCACGATCACCTAAAAAGTTAGAAACCAAAAAACAACATGTATTATAAATATGCCGGCATCCATCTCTTACCTGAGCCTGTGGTCGCAGACACTCACCTGTTGTGGTGCCAATTTCCACCACGTCTTCCTCCTCCTGCTCTGCTTGTTCTGGGTGGATTTCCCCTTCTTCCAGAGGTGGGGGGTCTGGTCTTCTCGGATGAGGGGTGTCCTCCGAGTCTTTTCTCCCCTATGTAAAAAAAAAAAAAAAAGGTCTACTTAGCACACAGATATTTGATGTCAGAACTATAAATATGAAACATTGCTTGGAAGTGGGATACAATTGTCTCTTTTGGCAGAGTTCCAAGATGTTGCATTTTTCTTGTCCTTTGTGAAGCTTCAATACTTACCTGTTTTGTACAAGCTTCACAGATGGAGACACCCCTCCCTATAGTATACACTGGAGCACCTGTGTGGGCCCCCTAATAAAAAGGGTGTTCTGGGGTCCCACACTAGTGCTCCAGTGTCCAGATGTGTAAACAGCTGCTGAGTGTCCTCTCCTTACACAGAATCTAGTTTGCATTTCATTCTAGTTACAAACCCATCTACACAACCAAATTAGTTTCACACAAGTAGGCCCTAAAAAATGTGGGCAAATCCATATGGCCAAAACAATGGTGTTTTATAGGCCGAAAGAAAAATGTTTGATACGAACGAATAATGTGCCCATGAACATGAAAGTTGACATTTTAAACAGTTAAGAAAAGCACATGGAGCAGCACGAACGTAATAAACATAAAAAGAATAGGAACACAGCACAACTACTTACTTTTTTGCAGCACTCTCCGGATCTTTCTGTACTGCTCATGCTCTCTTAATTTTAGGTCCGACCACTGCTTCCTGAGCTGATCTTTCGATCGACGTACCCTGAAATTCCGGTGCAGACTTTTGACCACTTTTGCCATGATCTTGGCCTTTCAGACATTGGGGTTGGGGTAGGGTCCATACTTCCCGACATAGTCGGCCTTCTTCAGGATGTCCACCATCTCCAACATCTCCCCAAAGGACATATTTGATGCCTTAAATCGTCTCCTTCTGGATCGGGATGTTTCAGGCTCCGGGCTTTCCTCCCCCTCCTCCTCGTTGGTGTAATTATCAGACACCTGCTCTGACTCCGCCATGAGCTCTTCCCCACTGCGACAAACGAGAAGGGTTGGGGAATAGACTAGAAAAAACGTCAGGGGTGGGCGGAGTTTGCGTATGCGCAGTGTCTATAAAGCGTAACACGCGTGCATAGTACATACGATCTGTGAGTGGAGGAAGGAGTAACAGAGGCGCCGATTGTGATTGCGAAGGTAAGATTTAACATTGGGCCTATACTGCTTCTAGATTGAGGCCTGTATTTGCACAAGTTTAGAAGACTTTAGGCTGAAATTAGGGTTTGTCTTGTGTTGTGGCTTGCAGTAAAAATGGATATCTTGAAAGATAAGGACTTTATGCCAATCTTCATTGATATGTTCAGGGAGCTGCCCTGTCTGTGGCAGATAAACCACCCTGAATATAAGAACCAAACAAAGAGGAAGGCAGAGCTGGATAATTTATTAGAATTTGTGAAAACGGTGATCCCCACGGCAGACATCACCTATTTGAAGATCCTAATTGGTGGCCTGAGGAGTACTTATCTAAGGGAGCACAAGAAGGTCCAGGATTCCCAGAGATCAGGAGCTGCAGATGACATTTATGTCCCCTGGCTGTGGTACTATGAAAGACTGCATTTTCTGGCAGGTCAGACTGAACCTAGGCCAGCACTATCCAATCTTCCTTCCACGCTTCCTTCCCCCAGCTGAGGCTTCTGAAGCCCAACCTGGGCCTTCCAGGCAGCAACATGTGGAGGAGCCCAGCTTGAGCCAGGTAGAGCATTCCCCTAAATCTTCATGGTTGTCCAATCAATGATGTTAACTAGATGTTAGTTTGGAGTACTAATTTATGATTGTGATTGATGATGCAAAAACTAAAACCATGTCACTTTTTCATACACAGGGAAGTCTCAGTGAGGAGGTGGCCAGGCCAAGCAGGCTGCCTGATATCCAAGTCCCTCCCCTACACCTTCAAAGACAAAGTGGCAGGAAAGGAAGATGAGTAACCTGGAGGAGGCTGCCATAGGCCTCATTTGGAAGGCTACAGAGGCCCTGAGGAGCCCCCACAGTGTGGAGGAGGACTTTGCTGGCATAACTGCCTGCAAAATTATGTAGATGGAGGAGGGCCAAGGACTCCGGTGTGAGTGCTTAATTTTGGAAGCTCTCAATAAGGGGTTGAGGGGCCTAATAACATGTGCTACCCACATTTGTAACCTCACACATAGTCCTCCTCCTCCTCCAGGTCCTACTACTCCTCCTCCAGGTCCTACTCCTCCTCCTGCCACATCTCCAACACCAGAGCCACAGCTGGGAAGGAAGCATGGAAAGAAGACCAGAGAGTGATGACCCTGGGTTCAGTCTGGTCTGGCAAAAGACGCAGCCTCTTGTGGTACCACAGCCTGGGGACATAGATGTCATCTGCTGTTTTCATGATCTCTGGGACTTCTGGACCAGACTGCACTCCCTTAGATATGGACTCCTCAGGCCACCAATTTTGCAGTAAAAGAATTGCTGTCTGCCCTGGGGGTCCAAGACTTCGCCAATGTATGCTGTTTCTCCAGCGTTGCCTTCCTCTTTGTTTGGTTCTGAGCCCTTAATAAAGGAATTTTTGTTTCAATTACACTCACCTATGTGTGTTTTCCTTCAAAAAGGACAGTTTGTTTGTGAGGAGGCAGGTACATTTCTAAAGTACAATGTGAAATTAACAAGGGACACCAACACCAAACAATCTCCTTGAGATAAAATAATACAAGATATCAATGGTGTTGTGGTAACTTGACACACAAAACACACACAAAAATATTATGGAGTAAAACTAAAAATAAAATCAAACAAAGATCAGCCTTAAAATAAATACAAACCCCCCCCCCCCAAAAAAAAAAAAAACTGCCTTGAAAAAAAAAAAAAAAAAAAAAACACAACAAAAAAGAAATTTGGTCAGATGTGACAAATCAAAATATATTGAGGGAATCACAATAAATAATAAAGAAATAAGTTTGTGAGAAGTCTGTGTGAATATGAGCAGCAAAACTACTTCATTCTTCTCACATTATAAAGAAGAAGAGAGTGCGCTGTATTAAGCCATTTTTTACATTGCAGGGTGACGTAAGTGCTCTATCCATTCCAAACGCTAATTTTACCAGACCGAGCTGTTCCGTCTCGGAATTTCTTCTGAGCATGCGTGGCACTTTGTGCGTCGGAATTGTCCACACACGGTCAGAATTGACGAGATTGGAAAATTTTATAGCCTGCTCTCAAACTTTGTGTGTCGGAAAATCCGATGGAAAATGTCCGATGGAGCCCACACACGGTCGGAATTTCCGACAACACGATCCGATCGCACATTTTCCGTCGGAAAATCCAACCGTGTGTACGGGGCATTAGAGTGATACCAAATATAGAAGAACTGCTGCAACTTAATATGAGACACACACGATCGGCGAAATAAAACATAAAAAAGTTGCGCTGAATAAATGATGTGGACAAAATATAGTGACATATGACTAACAACAGTGTATCAGACACAAAAAAAGAGAAATTATGAATTCTCTGTGTAACCTAATGTTACATCAATAGTGAAACGCAATGCTAATGAGGCGTGCTTGATACAAAACAATGGAGGCTACAAAAACTCTCTAAGTGTCCAATTAACTCCGATGGATTGCTGAGAAAATATTCCAAAAAATATATAGTTCAAAGCGACAGTTCAAACGATGATTCCTCAACCCTCTATTCCATAGTGACATAAAACCATGACACCCAAGAAGATGTGACAAGATATAATAAGAAAGATCCTCCACCAGTGAAAATACTGCCGCTTACCAGCTTGCTAGATCTCTTGTTAAGGAGATCATATATGCTTGTGGCTTATTCCCCAGCCCCGGGTCTCTGTGCTTGGATAGCAAGATGTTCCCAGACACTCCACTCAGGATATCCTCAGTATAAATGGTGATCACTCATTCCCCATGTAAGGATAGAAAGGCTTCCATAGTGTAATTCTTAACCACTTGCCGACCGTCTAACTCAGATATACTGCGGCAGAATGGCACGGGCAGGCAAAATCACGTACCTGGTACGTGATCTGCCTCCCATGGGCGGGGGCGCATCGCACCCCCCCCCCCAGTGCTCAAGGCGGTCGGCTTCGTTAGGGGAGCGATCCAGGCTGAGGGGGAGACCACTGATTCGTGGCCACCCCCTCGCGATCGCTCCCAACGAATGAGAATCTTCCTCTGCTGCTGTATAGTAAACAGCGGCAGAAGAAGTGATGTCATCTCTCCTCAGGTCGGTAATTTCCATTCCGGCGCCGAGGAGAGAAGACATCTGAGTAAGTGCACAAACACTACACTTAAAGTAAAACACACTAGGCACACTTTTCACACCCCATCACCCCCCGATCACCCCCCGATCACCCCCTGATCACCCCCTGATCACACCCCCGTCACAGTGACACCAATAGCAGTTTTTTTTTCTGATTACTGCATTGGTGTCAGTTTGTGACAGTTAGAAGTAGTAGGGAATTTAGTGTTAGCCCCCTTTAAATCTAGGGTACCCCCCTAACCCCCAATAAAGTTTGAACTCCTTCATCACCCCCCGTCGCCAGTTTTTTTTTCTGATTGCTGTATTAGTGTCACTGGTGACGCTAGTTAGGGAGATAAGTATTTAGGTTCACCATCAGCGTTTTATAGCATCAGGGACCCCCATATACTACCTAATAAAGGTTTTAACCCCTTGATTGCCCCCTAGTTAACCCTTTCACTAGTGATCACCGTATAACTGTTACGGGTGACGCTGGTTAGTTTGTTTATTTTTTATAGTGTCAGGGCACCCGCCGTTCATTACCTAATAAAGGTTTAGCCCCCTGATCGCCCGACGGTGATATAAGTTAGGTTTTAGGGTCAGATAAGGTCTGCGTCGCCCCAGGCAGCGTCCGGTTAGTGCCAGTACCGCTAACACCCTCATACACCTCCCGCATACACCTCCCTTAGTGGTATAGTATCTGAACGGATCACATCTATACTAGCGTCCCCAGCAGTTTAGGGTTTCCAAAAACGCAGTGTTAGTGGGATCAGCCCAGATACCTGCTAGCACCTGCGTTTTGCCCCTCCGCCCAGCCCAGCCCAGCCCAGCCCACCCCAGCCCACCCAAGAGCAGTATCGATCGATCACTGTCACTTACAAAACACTAAACACATAACTGCAGCGTTCGCAGAGTCAGGCCTGATCCCTACGATTGCTAACAGTTTTTTTGGTAGCGTTTTGGTGAACTGGCAAGCACCAGCGGCCTAGTACACCCCGGTCATAGTCAAACCAGCACTGCAGTAACACTTGGTGACGTGGCGAGTCCCATAAGTGCAGTTCAAGCTGGTGAGGTGGCAAGCACAAGTAGTGTCCCGCTGCCACCAAGAAGAAGACAAACACAGGCCCGACGTGCCCATAATGCCCTTCCTGCTGCATTTGCCAATCCTAATTGGGAACCCACCACTTCTGCAGCGCCCCTATTTCCTCTATTCACATCCCCAACCAAATGCAGTTGGCTGCATGAGAGGCATTTTCTTTATGTTTTCCCGAGTACCCCTACCCAACGAACCCCCCCAAAAAAGATGTTGTGTCTGCAGCAAACGCGGATATAGGCGTGACACCCGCTATTATTGTCCCTCCTGTTCTGACAATCCTGGTCTTTGCATTGGTGAATATTTTGAACACTACCATACAATAGTTGAGTATTAGCGTAGGGTACAGCATTGCACAGACTAGGCACACTTTCACAGGGTCTCCCAAGATGCCATCGCATTTTGAGAGACCCGAATCTGGAACCGGTTACAGTTATAAAAGTTACAGTTACAAAAAAAGTGTAAAAAAAAAACCCACAAAAAAATATATTAAATAAAAAAAACAAAAATAGTTGTTGTTTTATTGTTCTCTCTCTCTATTCTCTCTCTATTGTTCTGCTCTTTTTTACTGTATTCTATTCTGCAATGTTTTATTGTTATTATGTTTTATTACGTTTGCTTTTCAGGTATGCAATTTTTTATACTTATATATATTAATTTTTATATTTTTTATTGTAAACCATTTTTTTGTCTTCAGGTACGCCATTCAGCTGCAGCGCGGATTTATTTATCTTGACAGTAAGAGCGTTTGCTCCCACGATATATAAAACCGTGACTCCAGCGCTGTCAGAGGTGATTTATGCCGAAGCATGGGGACAGCAGGGGCGGAGGAGCGATTTGCTCCTAACTTTTGGGATGGATGCCCCCATGCTTCGGCATATATAAATGGTGTATGAAAATAATAAAGTGTGACGCTAACAAGTGACAAAATACGTGTTATTAATCAAATAGTGATATCTAAAGCAGAAGTACCACGTCCTGAAGTGCGTAGCTAATGTATCAGTCATGGTTTTTATGGAAAGGTATACTCTCTTCACAGAACCCCATAAAAACACAAGCAAAATAATAAAAACAATAAAGAGTTAAGTGTATACAAACACATATAGATGATGAAAGGTATATCCTGAACCTATATATCAATTAGGTATGAATAGTATATGTAGGATAACACCTTCCAAAAGTAACTAAAAAGTGCAATATAATAAATATACAGAATACCACAGTGTACTGTGTGTATAACCCAAAAAAAATTGTGTTCATCGGGGCAAAGCCAGGATGTGAAAGCATAAGTCCATAAGGGAAGTGAGTATGTGTAAATACTAAAGTCCATTAATAGGTAATTGGGGTGATCTCAGTTAACCCCATGACAGTCTGAATACGAGCAGTCTTCATGTAGGGTAAATGGGGACTGTTGGAAGTATCCTTGAATGTAGGTGAATTCTTCACTTATTAAGATGGTATCAACCCAAGGGAATAAGCAAAAGGATGCCCTTACCAGACAAGGTGGACTCACGGGCCCTTGGCGGTGAGTCAAACGAGCTTGTGCCGTCAAGCGGTGTGGTACGGCGAGCCGTGTGATGGTCCTGGGCAGAGTCTCATCAGATGTTGCCAGATGGTATGTCTCTGGAGGTGCCAAACCGGAATCAGGTGCCTTCAATATTCAACTTCGGTCATCAGGGGCGATCACTTCCTCAACGACCAATTATATGGATAAGCAAATAAAAGAAAAAACCTTCCACATAGTGTGAATCCTTTTATAAAAACGTTATAGCGTTTTATTGATGTCAAAATTATTTTCCAAAAATTTGCAAAAATGGGCAGTAAAAACTTGGCTCAAAAAGGCAAGACAATATAAAATTCAGCGCAGTAAATGGTGGTAGTGGTATAGACATAAGAACCCTGCCTCTCAGCAATTTCCTTTAGGTGTCTTCTTTCCAAAATGGGGTCATTTGGGGGGGTTTTGTACTGCCCTGCCATTTTAACACCTCAAGAAATGACATAGGCAGTCATAAACTAAAAGCTGTGTAAATTCCAGAAAATGTACCCTAGTTTGTTTGCGCAAACCAATAAATATACGCTTATTTACATTTTTTTTATCAAAGACATGTGGCTGAATACATTTTGGATTAAATGTATGACTAAAATTGAGTTTATTAGAGTTTTTTATAACAAAAAGTAGAAAATATCATTTTTTTTTCAAAATCTTCAGTCTTTTTTCGTTTATAGCGCAAAAAATAAAAACCGCAGCGGTGATCAAATACCATCAAAAGAAAGCTCTATTTGTGGGAACAAAAGGACACAAATTTCGTTTGGGTACAGCATTCCATGACCGCGCAATTAGCAGTTAAAATGACGCAGTGCCAAATTGTAAAAAGTGCTCTGGTCAGGAAGGGGGTAAATCCTTCCGGGGCTGAAGTAGTTAAAAACCATTTATTACTTTAAAAACAACAACATTGCACTTGCAGTTTTGCCGTGGGTATAAAAGAGTCTCAAATAGTACTCAAGCCGGTGTCCCTGATGTTAACCCCTTCCTGGCCAGTGTCATTAGTACAGTGACATTGCATTTCTTTTAGCACTAATCACTGTATTAGTGTCACCGGTCCCCAATAAGTGTCACTTAGTGTTCAATTTGTCCCCTGAAATGTCGCAGTCCCACTAAAAATCACTGATCACCACCATTACAAGCAAAAATAAAAATAAAAATGCCATACAAATATCCCACAATTTGTAGACGCTTTAACTTTTTGTCCAAACCAATCAATATATACACCAATTGGGATTTTTTTTTTTACCAAACATATGTAGCAGAATATATATTGGCCTAAATTGATGGAGAAATTTGATTTTTTTTTTTTTACATTTTGGATATGTTTTATAGCAGAAAGTAAAAAATATTATTAATCAAAATAGTCTTTTTTTGTTTATAGCGCAAAAAATAAAAAACGCAGAGGTTACATAGTTACATAGTTAGGTTGAAAAGACACAAGTCTATCTAAAAATAAATAAATAAATAAAAAATATCATACAATCCCATATACACAATCCTATACCCACAGTTGGCCAGAGAAAGGCAAAAAACCCTAGCAAAGCACGATCCAATTTGCTACAGCAGGGGAAAAAAATCCTTCCTGACCCCCAAGAGGCAATCAGATTTTCCCCGGATCAAATACCACCAAAAGAAAGCTCTTTGTTTGTGGGGGAAAAAAAAGGACATCAATTTAGTTTGGGTACAGCGTCGCACCATCATGCAATTGTCAGTTAAAATAACACAGTGCCTTATCGAAAAAAGATGGCCTGGTCATGAAGGGGGTGAAACCTTCCGGAGCTGAAGTGGTTAAAGGATTGGTGTTTTTGAAATGTCACCCTTAAAGTCACATTAAAGTAGAACCCTGTGCCCTGATCTCCCTACAATTTCTTATCTATTAGCCCTGAAAATGGCCAGAATTCATTTTCAAGATTTGTCAGTGCAAAGTTCAAAAGGGGTTCCAATATTAGTGCACAATTTTTGGACATCTGGATGGGTTTGACGAACACCCTGTGAAATGAACCCAGATACCTTCACCCATCCCTAGCTAACATGAGGCCACCAGTTGTGTTGCTAGATGATGAAGACAGAGCTTGCCTGGTGTGAGGTCTGCTTTCTATTTTTTTGTTTCACAGACAGCAAGCAATTTCATCATAATTTCATCAAAAATCTATTTTGTTTCAAAGAATTATATAACTATGAAAAAAAAATGTGAATAGTTAGTAGTAGTAGTAAAAATAGTAAAGATATTTTTATTTTTTTTAAATCTGTATAACAATATTAGTATTACTGTTTAATTTAATGATATACTTTCTAAATCGTTCACAGGCTCGATATACCAGAATATGAATACATGATGCCATTCTTTTTGGCAATTGATGAGATTAACAAGGACCCCAATATCCTTCCCAACATTACTCTGGGCTATCACTTGTTTGATACGTGTTCATGTACTTTTAAAGCAATAGATTCCACCCTACGAATACTGACTGGTGGTAGACAGATGGGTGTTCCAAACTACTCGTGTATGGAGGGGGTCGAAGTCGCTGGATTTGTGGGTGATGCCACTTTCCTACCAACACTTGCCGTGGCTGAGTTCTTGAATATTTACCAATACCCACAGGTAGGTTGTCCCTTCTGAAAATGTCATAACTATGATTTATAAGTTATAAAAGCAAATAAAATCCTGGGATATCTCAGCCCAACTAAACAAACAATACAATAGTTTCCCAGAGCACTTATCATCTAGCCAGCAGAAAAAAGAAATGTCTAAGAATTTGTTGCACACATTTGCAAATATACAGTATGTGGAAGCCATATTGTCTTGTCAAGGTACCTATGATGAAGGCATAGCTCCCAACTGTCCCTGATTTTGAGGGATTGTCCCTGATTTGGAACAACGTCCCTCTGTCCCTCTTTCCTCCTCACTGGTCCCTCATTTTGAGAGGTAAAGTAAATATTATGCTAACTAGGTGCAAAAAATTTGAATTTCTAAAGAGAAATCAAAAAGATACCCCTGTAGATGTCCTAGTTGGACAAAACACATCAGGATATGCTACGATGAGAGCTGTTTGGGTTCTTCTGCTCTGGTCATCCATTCTTCAGTCCAGCTGCTATCCACTAGCCCATTTGGACGTTTAATCCGGATCCTTTGGATCGTCTGAAAGTTCTGGTCGATTGGTCTATTTGGATATCTATGCCTTAATGACTCGTTGTCGCTGACATTCAGGTCCACTGGTTCTGGTAAGCATATGCATTCCTTTCTATGAATGGATGTTTCTCTATCTTGAAGGTTCCATATGTTTTTCCCATCAGCCATTCGTATCTGTGAACCACCATCTGCACATTGTGAACTTTTGGATGTTTCTTTCCCTCACAGGATTTTATCACTTTATTGGACTTACTTTGTATTTATTTACTTAATATGATTGATTTTAGTATATACATTTGACCACTCTCCTTGTGTGTATATTCAGTGCACATATTAGTAGCGCTACATTTACACATCAGGTCCCTCATTTTGGTCTGATCTATACAGTTGTATATAAAATACACTATTTATCTTTAAAAAAGTTTCATTCTATTTCTAAATTGCAGGGAAGCCCTGGCCATTACATAGTTAGTCAGGTTGAAAAAAGACAAAAGTCCATATAGTTCCACCATAAAAAAAGTAAATTAATAAAATAAAAAAAATTCATACAATCCCATATACCCAATCCTATACCCACAGTTGATCCAGTGTGAGGCAAAAAATCCCAGAAAAGCATGATCCAAAATGCTACAGCAGGGGGAAAAATTCTTTCCTGATCCCAGAGATGCAATCGGATTTTCCCTAGATCAACTTTTCCTATAATTGTTAGTACACAGTTATATTATGTACATTGTGCAAAATAAGAAAAAATACAGCGCTGTCAGCAAAAATATTAAAACCTGTGAAAACTAATCACCAGTCTAAAGTATAAAAAACAAGCTGCAGTTAAAAATGCGTGATACCCACACTAAACAAGACCATATAACAGAAAAAAACTGCGCTGTAAATGAAAACAAAAACAAATACATGCAAAATTATTCCTCAAGTCCATATAAAGATTGAACTGATGTTAATTATCCCTCGGTGGGAGATCACAATCTGACATAGATCTTCATCAAAAGCAGAGGTGACAACACACTTTAATCTCCAACGCCACCAGAATACCATCACGCAGTCCCGGATGTCATGTTCATTTTCTGAGAGAGCCGGCCGGCTCGCAATACATTTGATGCCATACTAATCTGGATGTGTGTAAGTGCATTACTTTTTTATGAATAAAATACATTACAGTTTTACACTATGGGAGCCCTCTTCTCTTTTATGTGTCTGAGGATTGATAATTGAGATGCTGTCTGTGGGCCAACTGAGAAAATCATAAGAGGATTAGAACTTTATCCTGTGACTGTGGCTGGGTTATAAGCTAAAAGGCACATAGGATCTCCTGACCAGAGATCAAGGGAGCTGGTAAGAGGCAGTGGTTTTAAAGGTGAAGGACTGTCCTATCTCTAACACTATCTTCTGCAGTGGATTAAAGTGTGTTGTCACCTCTGCTTTTGATGAAGATCTATGTCAGATTGTGATCTCCCACCGAGGGATAATTAACATCAGTTCAATCTTTATATGGACTTGAGGAATAATTTTGCATTTATTTGTTTTTGTTTTCATTTATAGCACAGTTTTTTTCTGTTATATGATATTATGTACATTAATGAATCCAGGCCTTTCCTAAAGCAATCTACTGAGCTGGCCAGAACCACCTCTGGAGAGAGTCTATTCCACATTTTCACAGTGTCAGGTCACCTGAGGTTAGGTGACAGATGCACACCGTTGGGATCAGGAGTGCACAGCAAAGTAGTGGACCCTACGGCTGACTGCTGCAGATGGGAGTCAGAATGGTAAGGAAGGCAGGGCCGCTGGAACACCAACATGGATCTCACCGGGGTTATAGCATAAGATTCCCTAGGGCACGGAGTCTACGAGCCAGCAGGTGTTCACCAGAGCCTCTAGTGGTGAGGATGGACTGGGCTGCAACTGGCTCCAGGTCGCGACCCCCAGGGTCCCCTAGCTCACGCCCACAGCAGGCAACAGGAGGATAGGAATACTAAGGGAGTAAGCCAAGGTCGGGGCAACAAGCAGACAAGGACAACAGTCAAAGGTTCGGGGTCACAGGCAAACAGGGATAGTCGGGGACACACCAAAGGTCAGGGTCACGAGCAGACAGGAATAGTAGAGAACACGCCAAGGTTGGTAACAGAAACAAATGTAGAGCAAATGGCAAGGAAACAGGAAGCCAAACACACAAAGGGATCAGCAGGGCTGGCCTGCAGTGCACAGGTTAATATAGAGTTCTCTGATAGGAGCTGGGGTGGAGCCATGCTATAGGAGAGATTATAAAAGCAGTCAAGTGAGAGTTGGCTGGTCTCTAGAGATGAACAAATGGTGATAGGTAAGCTGACAGACAAATTCTATTGCATAACCATGACACACAGCTCTAACTGTGAAGAAACCTTTCCATATTTGGAGATGAAATCTCTTTTCCTCTAGACGTAAAGAGTGCCCCCTGTCCTCAGTGTTGACCATAAAGTGAATAACTCAACACCAAGTTCACTATATGGACCCCTTATATATTTATACATGGAGATCATATCCCCCCCTTAATCTCCTCTTCTCAAGAGTGAATACATTCAGTTCCTCTAATCTTTCCTCATATCTGAGCTCCTCCATGCCTCTTATCAGTTTGGTTGACCTTCTCTGCACTTTCTCCAGTTCCCCGATATCTTTTTTGATAACTGGTGCCCAAAACTGAACTGCATATTCCAGATGATGTCTTACTAATGATTTGTATAGGGGCGATTTGTACAGGGGCGATTAGATTGCATAGTGCAACATGCACCAATTCCTAATTGAAAGAGGTGTCTAAAAAGGAGCACGCTTGTATAAAAATTGTCCACATATAAATGGTACCCCTTTCCAAATAAGGGTGACATCAAATCCCAAACAATCTGCTCCCTATGTAGTCTGGGCAGTTGGGGGGCTCCAAGCTGCTATCTTTTCCCTCATAAACCATGAAATTCCATATATAGACCGTGGCCCTATCATAGAGCTTATACATTTTGTCCCCATATCTGGCACACTTTCTGGGGAGAAACTGTTTGAACACAAGGCAGCCAGAAAATGTAATCAGGGACTCATCAACACAGACATCTTGTTTGGGGATAAACAAGGCTGCACATTTTTTATTGAAGTGGATTACGAGGGGCCGAATTTTGTGGAGCCAATCATGTTCAGGGTCACCCGAAGACGACAGAGTTCATTTTAACTGAAATGTGTGAACCACAATATTTTCTTGTATCTAGCCCTGGCCATGGTAGCAGAGAACCCGGGCATATGATGAATTGGGTCAGTGTACCAATATGACCGCAACTCATTCTTTCTTTTTAGCAATGCCCATGTTGAGGAATAGGCCCAGAAAGGTCTTAAATTTTGGAACCATTATAGGTTTCCAACCAAATTGTCTGGCAAGGGTTAAATTTGGGCTTTGGGCAATAAATTGACCAGCACATAAATTGCTTTGGTCCACAATAGATCTGTACAGATCTTTCCTGAAAAACAGCTAAAAAAATCAAGGGGTGTTGTTTCTACCTGAATTCTGGGTTGGCCAGTGAATGGGGGAAGAACGGGTGCTTCAGAATCTGTGGGCTGCCAATCAGGACTTGCAAGCGTTGTTTGAATTCTCGGTGGACACTACTTGTGCTAGCCACCGCACCAGCTTGAACTGCACTTATAGGACTCGCCTTGTCACCAAGTGTTACTGCAGTGCTGGTTTGTCTATGACCAGGGTGTATTAGGCCACTGGTTCTCCCCAGTTCACCAGATGGTTGAGCGGCACTAGTACCAACACTTTGCTGCATACGAGAATCATGCAGTTGTAGCACCTCAGCAACAGAACAATGGGGTCGGGTATGCCTGGCCTTAGCAGGGACCACTTCATCATCAGAGCTACCTGTCAGGGTGCCACTCTCTACAGGTTCAAATATTGAGCCTGAATCTAACAGTGAAAACTACCCTTCGCTCTCATCTGTCATGCTCAATATCCTGTAGGCCTCTTCACTAGTGTACCTTTTATTTGACATTTTGGCCACTAAATTTACAGGTAACTAGTGTGACTCGTGTAAAAAAAGCACCTGGTTGTCATAGGACTGTTTGAACCGCAACAAAAAAATTAACTGCTGGTGCTAGCAGAGATCAGGCATGACTCTGCCAACGCTGAGGTTTTGTGTGCTGTGTATTGGAAGTGACCATGATCTATTGATCCTGCACTTTGGGTGGGCTGGGCGGAGGGGCTAAACACAGGTGCTGGCAGGTGTTGGGGCTAATCCTGGTAACACCACATTTTTGGGAACATTATACTATTGGAGACGCTAATATAGTTCTGATCGGATCAAAGATAATAATCCGTTCAGACACTATTCTAGTAATGGAGGTATAATGTGTGTGTGTATGTGTGTGAGTGTGAATGTGTTATTGGCAAAGGGTTAAAATTTGACACTGTATGGAATTGAAGATACAGTAACTGGAGCTGACACTGATGCTAACTAGCGTCACCCGTGACACTAATACAGTGATCAGAAAAAAAATCTGTACACTATACCAGTGTTTCTCAACTCCAGTCCTCAAAGCGCCCCAACAGGTCATGTTTTAAGGCTCTCTGTTATTTTGCACAGGTGATTTGATCAGTTTCACTGCCTGAGTAATTATCACAGCTGTTTCACCTGAGGGAAATCCTGAAAACATGACCTGTTCGGGCGCTTTGAGGACTGGAGTTGAGAAACACTGCACTATACTAATGACACTGTTACAGGGAGTGAAAGGGTTAACTGGGGGGTGATCAAGGGGTTAAATCTTTATTAGGGAATATATGGGGGGTACCATAAACCTATCTGGGACTAACGCTAACTACCAGTAACTGCCCCTAATGCTGTTTAGCGTCACAAGTGACACCAATACAGTGATCAGTAAAAAAATATGAGCACTGCACTTGATGACACTGACAGGGAGTGAAAGGGTTAACTGGGGGGGGTTATCAGGGGGTGTAATATGTGCCTATGTGTCCTGGTGTCATAATAGCAAAAATCTATTTGCTTATCGTCACACAACAGGGTGGGATCAGCTCTAATCAGGTGCTTCCAAAAAACACCCCGCCGCATTGGAATCCATGGTCTGGTGCCACTGATATATATATCAGGATGCAGATGCATGGACAAGGGAGGTGACGCCCATGCACCCTCCATGGGCGGGACGCCACTGCCTCTGCCCCTAATAGACACAGGGTCACTTACACATAGGAGGGACATAGGGAGCTGAAACAAAGGTTTCCCAGTCCTCTCAAAAAGCCCCTGTCCTGGCTAGGTCTGTTACAACCTGCACCCGGCAATACAAAAAAATAAATGGCAAAAAATGCCATGGGGTCCCCTCCAGTACATACCAGGTCCTTCGGGTCTGGTATGGATTTTAAGGGGAACCCCACGGCAAAGCAAAAAAAATGGCATGGGGTCCACCCCCAAAATCTATACCAGACCCTTATCCAAGCATGCAGCCCAGCAGGTCAGGAAAGGGGGGTCGAGCGAGCACCTCCCTCCTGAACCATACCAGAGCAGATGCCCTCATCATGTGCCCCCCCACCCCAAAGCACTCTGTCCCCATGTTGATAGGGCTGTGGAGGTCTGTGAGCAGGGGGCTTATCAGAATCTGGAAGCCCCCTTTAACAAATACATTTTACCCCTACTTATTCACCAAAAAGTTTTAAAAGGTCTTTTATTAAAAGATGGAACTTTCTTGCCAGCAGAGCATTTTTGTTTTTGTTTTTACGGGTCCGGCAGTGGCGGTCGCATCATGATTGACATTGGATCTACATCGGTGGACATTGTTTTTTTATTATTTAAAAATGTATAAAATAAAGGACTTGTCAAAAACCTGTCACTTTTTTGGTGATTGAGTAGGGGTACAATGTACCCCATACTCATTCAAATGGGGGGCCAGGATCTGGGGGGCCCCTTATTAAAGGGAGCTTTCAGATTCCGATAAGCCCCCTGCCCACAGACCCCCTAATCACAGCCCAGGGTTGTAGGAAAGATGCAATGATAATACAAGTGTTTGGTGCAAGGAATTGAAGGCACAATCTAAATGGTATAGCACTATACACAGTAAAAACTCCTGATTTCAGAGTGTAATAAAAATTAATGAAAAGTTTCAAGTCAAATAGTCCATATTATGGTACACCAGTGGTGATAGATGGAGATGGTATGTAAAGTCCGCATGCAGGGCAGCCTTCCGGTGGGAATGAAAACAGAAGTCCCAAAACAGATACTGCAAAAAACAAGGAAAACAGAGGCGCCTCTGGGTTCAGACTGTAAAAACAATTTTAATTTAAAAAAGGCAACAACATAGTTTGCACTCACATTTAAGATGAGAATATCAGGCGTATAAAAAGTCCCAAGACTATCAAAAGAGGGGCTGTGAAGTCATCTCTCTCTGCCATGGATGCATCGTCAATCTGGTTCACAAGCGCTGGATGTAATGACGGCCGACAGCGAGGGGAAACACCAGAGCGAGGCTTGGGAAGCAAGCGTTGGTCCAGGCGAGGGCGGATGACGTCACACCATGTGCGACGCGTTTCTTGAGCCGGTGTTCTGCCATATAGTGTCCTCCTATCGGATAGTGTCCGCTCCGTACTGCGCAGGCGCAGCGCTTGCGCAGTACGGAGCAGAAGGAGATGCCGAAAATGTCCGAAGTTGATCAGCTGACCATCAGCTGTACACGGCGCTTCGGCAGTTCTTAGCGATGGCTGTGTAAGAGGGCCCCTCGCGGGCTCGCTTCGCTTGCCACGCTTCGGGCACGGCCTCGCTGCACTCGGCAACTGTATATTCTCACTCTATGTCCACTTGGATAGTAGGGAATGATCCTGGACATAGGGTGAGAATAACAGCGCAGGCGCCGTGTACAGCTGACGATCAGCTGTTAAACTTCGGAGACTTTCGGCGTCTCGTTTGTCCTCCGTACTGCGCCTGCGCAGTACAGGGACTGTATTTGACAAGACACCGGCTAGCCGTGAATGGCGTGACGGCTGCGCTCTTTCTTCAAGCTGATAGGCAGGGGGCTGGAGAGCAATATATAGGAAGATGATGGGAGGAGGATGGGGCGGGAAATAGACGAAAGGAGAGGGAATGGCTGAACGAGTGATGAGAGGAGAGAGGGGCGGGGAATGGAGGCAGGGGGAGGTGGAGGGGAGAGAAAGAAAGTGTACTCTGGCCAAGAAGACTAATTTACAAGTGACGGGTGACATTGAATGACCATAAAAAAGGAGAATGAGATGGATAAAAGATTAATAATAAGATGAATAAAAAAGATAACAATGGGTGGGAGAAAAATTATAATAAATAGAAGTTGGATGTATTGGGGATAGAACCGGAGATTATGGTAGTTTAATTGAATGCTAATGACAGACATCTTATGATGTCTAATAGTGAAAAACAGAAGGAAAAACTTTTCAATATGGAAAAAAAGGGGGATTTATTTAACAATGAATGGAAGGGGGATATAAAGGGAATAGTGTAGTGGATGGGAAAAGGAATGTAGAAATTGAATGGAGAAATTAGAAAAAAATGGAAGATTAAAAAATTAAAAAATTAATTAAAAGATGGAAAATAAAATAAAGAAAATTATAAAATAATTAAGGGATAGATTAATAAGATAAAACAAGAGATGAGACCGAAATGAATGGTCAGGTGGTCTTAAACATCATCCCATGATGTTTAGTAATGGAAGTGGAAATGTATGATTCATATATAAAGTCGAGAATAATGATGGAGGTTATATAAGGCCTAAGAAGGGAAGGAAGGAGGAATAGGAGAAGGAGGGGAAAGGACACAGTGGGGGGGGGGGGGGGGAGAAAGAATGAGGAAAAAAATGGGTCGTGTAACATATATCACAACACAAACAGAGATAGGTGCAGTGTTAGCTATGACCTATATGCAAATGGTGCATATACTTCTGAGATATGGTAAGGGGAAAGGGGGGGAGGGTAGGGAGAAAAGACTAAAGGATAGGAATGGAAAAGATTGGGTGGAATGGAAGGGCCGAAGAGTGTAAATAGGAAAGAGTGAGAGAGGAAAAAGGGGGGGGGGGGAGGGTGAAGGGAGGGGAAGAAACAAAGGGGGGGGGAGGGGGGGTTTATATATAGGTAATGTACATATTATGTTACAATGAATATACATTATGATAACCAATAGTACAATATAAGTAAGTGCGTATATACATGTGTGCATATGATTGATACCCCCTATAACAGGATACTAATAGATCTAATAAATCCAATGGTTAAAAGATGAAGTGAGTATAACAGAGAACAAAAAAACCCCAAAGGTATGAGCTAGTGGACATTACAGGATGGCAGATGTTTCTATACATTCATTGATGCCCCCGGGTGAGAGGACATCTAGACGGTAGATCCAATAAGTTTCCCTAGCGCACAGCTTTTTAAACCTTTCGGCGGGCGGGAGGGACTTTGGGATCTGTTCTATGACCCAAACTGATAGTCCAACAGTAGAGCCCTTGTGGGTCATGGCAAAATGTCTGGGTACACTGTGGGGGTCTGTACCACCCTCAATGTACCTCCTGTGCTCCCCAAAATGTTGTCTCAAAGGCCGAATAGTACGGCCAACATATATGAGACCACAGGGGCAGGTTAGGCTATATACCACGTGATCAGATGAACAGTTGAAGAAGTCCTTCAAGTGGTATGTGTGGCCTTTGGTGGAGAAGGATTTTTGTCCATGTCAAACAAAGTTACATGTTTTGCAGAGTTTTTTTCTACATTGATACATCCCTACCAGAGGGATGAGTGGGATGATGATTGATACAAACGGCCAATCAACAGTGGTGGGATCAATTTTTCCTTGAACAATATACTACTACTCATATTTCACCTAAAGGGCTCAGAATTCTGAAAGATAGCCCATCTTTTCTGGGTACCGAGCACACCAAGGAGTGGGCTAGCCTTGCTGAGTTCTGCACTGCTAAGTGGATGGGGATTCTGATATCCCATAGAAAAAACAGGTTAAAAAAAGTGCATGACCAGATACACTCTATCATCAATGATATAAAAAGTTCATCCATTGTCATCCCCTACACCTGGTTTGAAACATTTAAAAACAACACAACCAGTGATGAGGATACCCTTGTCAGCATCAAAATGGGTAAATTTAAAAGAGATCTAGATGACTATAACTTTGATAGAATTTTCACATGGAATAAAAAAACGCATGTCCACTCTGTAGCTACACCACCCATTCCTACTCCACATGAGTCTGGACCTGCCATTCCCTCCTCATCCACCAGTTGCCCCCCACCCCTTATGAGCTTGCCATCTTTTCCCCCAGCTCGCCCTCCTCCTCTCATGAGTATAAAATTGAACAAACCCTATACATCTTCCATATCTCAGGGAATATCTCACAAAGTTTCATTTCCGTCTCATTCATACCGCTCACTTCCATCCTTCTCCAATCATTCTGCCCCAGTTCGGCAGAGCAACAATAACAATAACAATAAAAAATACCCCAAAAAGTATTTATATAAGAATAGAGAATTAATTACTTCTCTAAACCTATTTTACAACAGGAACAATTCCACATCCACCTCCCTACCCAGTTTGCCTATGACCACTGATTTCTCCAGAATCACTACTGGTCTCTCCAATCAATTCACTCCCCAAGTAGACATATCTGCTTCCAACCCAGAACCTCCTGCGATGGACATCTCTGGCAGACAGATGGATCCACTCGTTGCAGCCATTAATACCACTACATCTCATACCTCTGTCGATCCTGCTCCCCCTTCCCATTCCATCCCGGATACTTTTTTAGTGACCAGTCCCCCTCCGGCAGCCATATCACGAAAAAGAAAACTCACAGAAGAGGCTGCAGAGGGGGACAAACCAGATGAATATCATCACACACCGAACCCAAATAAACGGTAAAGATTTTTAATCTGTCCAACCACACTTTGTCCTCTGCCAATACAGAACTTCTCAGTCGCGGTTTAATTTTTGCCCCCACCAATAGACCTAACCTGTTTCTGCTATTTAAGGATCTAAATTGTTACATTAGAAATCTAACTCTCAAGAGACATTTCAATATGAAAAGAGATAAAGATTTACACCAGATCCCAACTTCACCCACCACCAACGTTTCAGCCACATCCCTGCTCAACGATTCAGATAACATCTCTGAAATCTACGATTGTGATGACGTCGAGATCCCCTGCTCAGATGATGATCTTTTCAAATTACTCACACAACATCTGGCTACATCTCCGCCTATCATCCACTCTGGTCTAAAACCCAAATCCGTATTTTTTCCCACTCATTTCAAGGGCCCCTATATAGAAAGTTTCTATAGAGTAGTCTTCTCAGATATGACCAAACTCTGCAATACCACATCCATTTCCAAGTCGCAAAATCTTTCATCTCTCGAAACCAAAGCTCTTCAGCAGTTTATCCACGCTGAAGATCTCATAATCAAACCTGCTGACAAGGGAAGCGGGATCATCCTCCAGAATAGAGCTGATCACATTGCGGAAGCAGAAAGATTACTGTCAGACCAAGCAACCTACATGAAACTTTCTAAAGATCCGACCCAAGAATACACCGCAGAAGCAGATCTTCTGATTTCGGTGGCCCTCACTGATAATATCATTTCTAAAGTTGAGAGTTCCTTCTTTCATAAACCATTTTACTCCATTCCTTATTTCTATCATCTACCCAAAATCCATAAAAATCAACAAAATCCCCTAGACCAATTGTGGCCTCTATGGACAGCATCACCACAGGCTTCAGCCTATATGTGGATCGGTATCTACAACCTCTTGTCCATCAACTTCAGTCCTATATTCGGGATGGGACACATCTCCTGGAACTCCTTTCACCCTACAGTTGGGAACCATCTTATTCATGGCTATCCTTGGATGTTTGTTCCCTATACACATCCATCCCCCACAGTTTTGGGATTATGGCCCTTGAACACTTTCTTTCCACAGACCCATCCTTCAACCCCCGCCAGGCTTCATTCATAATAGAAGCCACCAAATTTTGCTTAACGCACAATTATTTTACATTCAATGGAGACTTCTATTTACAGCTCCAAGGGACAGCGATGGAGGCCAATTTTGCCCCCTTATACGCAAACCTGGCCATGGGGTACTGGGAAAATCAATACATTCATCACAATAATCCCTTTTCAGCCAATATCATCTTCTTCTGAAGATATATCGATGACATCATAATCATCTGGGATGGTCCCCTAGATCCGATTCATCCATTCATCAAACATTGCAATAGTAACAACTATGGACTATCCTTTACACACGATAGCAGTCAGACTTCATTGGCTTTTCTTGATTTGGAACTCCTACACGATAATCGCGAAATATATGCTAAGAATTACATCAAGCCCACCAGTGGCAATTCATATCTTCATTTTAAAAGCTGTCATTATCCTCCTTGGATTAAAAACATCCCTAAAGGACAGTTTTGTCGACTGAGACAAAATTGCACTAGAGATGTTGATTACGTGGAATCCAGTACCTATCTCAAAAATAAATTTTCGGAGAAAGGATATCCTAAGGACTTAGTCGAAAAAGCCTACGAACTATACCTCCATGATAAACCTTCACGTCATAACCTTTCCCCCACAGACCGCCCAATCCGTTTCATTACTACGTTTCATTCCCAAAACAAGAAAATGGAGAAGATTTTGTTGAAACATTGGGACATCCTTCAAAAAGATCCTCATCTCCAAACCATCCTTCCCACATGTCCATACGTTACCTATCGTAGAGCTCCAAATCTCAAAAACAAGATCGCCCCCAGTAAACTGATAACAACCTCAGCCTCCTCGTCCATCATCCCGCTCATCCCTCTGGTAGGGATGTATCAATGTAGAAAAAAACTCTGCAAAACATGTAACTTTGTTCGACATGGACAAAAATCCTTCTCCACCAAAGGCCACACATACCACTTGAAGGACTTCTTCAACTGTTCATCTGATCACGTGGTAGATGGCCTAACCTGCCCCTGTGGTCTCATATATGTTGGCCGTACTATTCGGCCTTTGAGACAACATTTTGGGGAACACAGGAGGTACATTGAGGGTGGTACAGACCCCCACAGTGTACCCAGACATTTTGCCATGACCCACAAGGGCTCTACTGGTGGACTATCAGTTTGGGTCATAGAACAGATCCCAAAGTCCCTCCCGCCCGCCGAAAGGTTTAAAAAGCTGTGCGCTAGGGAAACGTATTGGATCTACCATCTAGATGTCCTCTCACCCGGGGGCATCAATGAATGTATAGAAACATCTGCCATCCTGTAATGTCCACTAGCGCATACCTTTGGGCGTTTTTTATTCTCTGTTATACTCACTTCATCTTTTAATCATTTGATTTATTAGATCTATTAGAATCCTGTTATAGGGGGTAGCAATCATATGCACACATGTATATACGCACTTACTTATATTGTACTATTGGTTATCATAATGTATATTCATTGTAACATAATATGTACATTACCTATATATAAACCCCCCCCCCCTTGTTTCTTCCCCTTTCCTTTTCCCCTCCCTTCACTCTTTCCACCCCTTTTTTCCTCTCTCACTCTTTCCTATTTACACGCTTCGGCCCTTCCATTCCACCCAATCTTTTCTATTCCTATCCTTTAGTCTTTTCTCCCTCCCCCCCCTTTCCCCTTACTATATCTCAGAAGTATATGCACCATTTGCAATATAGGTCATATCTAACACTGCACCTATCTCTGTTTGTGTTGTGATATATATTACACAACCCATTTTTTTCCTCATTCTTCCCCCCCCCCCCACCGTGTCCTTTCCCCTCCTTCTCCTATTCCACCTTCCTTCCCTTCTTAGGCCTTATATAACCTCCATCATTATTCTCGACTTTATATATGAATCATACATTTCCACTTCCATTACTAAACATCATGGGATGACGTTTAAGACCACCTGACCATTCATTTCGGTCTCATCTCTTGTTTTATCTTATTAATCTATCCCTTAATTATTTTATAATTTTCTATATTTTATTTTCCATCTTTTAATTATTTTTTAAATTTTTTAATCTTCCATTTTTTCTAATTTCTCCATTCAATTTCTACATTCCTTTTCCATCCACTACACTATTCCCTTTATATCCCCCTTCCATTCATTGTTAAATAAATCCCCCTTTTTTTCCATATTGAAAAGTTTTTCCTTCTGTTTTTCACTATTAGACATCATAAGATGTCTGTCATTAGCATTCAATTAAACTACCATAATCTCCGGTTCTATCCCCAATACATCCAACTTCTATTTATTATAATTTTTCTCCCACCCATTGTTATCTTTTTTATTCATCTTATTATTAATCTTTTATCCATCTCATTCTCTTTTTTTATGGTCATTCAATGTCACCCGTCACTTGTAAATTAGTCTTCTTGGCCAGAGTACACTTTCTTTCTCTCCCCTCCGCCTCCCCCTGCCTCCATTCCCCGCCCCTCTCTCCTCTCATCACTCGTTCAGCCATTCCCTCTCCTTTCGTCTATTTCCCGCCCCATCCTCCTCCCATCATCTTCCTATATATTGCTCTCCAGCCCCCTGCCTATCAGCTTGAAGAAAGAGCGCAGCCGTCACGCCATTCACGGCTAGCTGGCTCAAGAAATGCGTCGCACATGGTGTGACGTCATCCGCCCTCGCCTGGACCAATGCTTGCTTCCCAAGCCTCGCTCTGGTGTTTCCCCTCGCTGTCAGCCACATTACATCCAGCGCTTGTGAACCAGATTGACGATGCATCCATGGCAGAGAGAGATGACTTCACAGCCCCTCTTTTGATAGTCTTGGGACTTTTTATACGCCTGATATTCTTATCTTAAATGTGAGTGCAAACTATGTTGTTGCCTTTTTTAAATTAAAATTGTTTTTACAGTCTGCACCCAGAGGCGCCTCTGTTTTCCTTGTTTTTTGTAGGAAAGAGGCCCTTGTTCCCCCACCCCCCATGTTGAGGGCATGTGGCCTGGTATGATTTAGGAATGGGGGCGCTCGCTCATCTCCCCCTTTCCTGGCCTGCCAGGCTGCATACTCAAATAAGGATCTGCTATGGATTTGGGGGGAAACCCACGCCATTTTTTTTTTAATTTCGGTGTGGAGTTCCCCTTAAAATCCATACCAGACCCAAAGAGCCTGGTATGGATTAGGGGGGACTCCACACCACTTTTTAAAACTTTTTTCTATTGCCAGCATTTTTTTTTCTATATTTAGCTGCCAGTGGGGAAGCCGATTGACAGCTAATGACTTATCTATTGTTAAGGACACAGCGGCTGGCTTCCTGGCCCCGCTTCTTAACAGCTATTCACTGTGCCCTGATTGGGCAAAGCTTTGCCCAATCAGGGCTTAGAATGCAGTGTGCAGTGCATTGTGGGGCACTCGGCAGGTGAAAATCCTGCCGATCAGCCTGCAAATTTGTGTGTTCGCAGAACGGGCAAACGGGTGATGTTCGGCCCAACTCTACCCCCCCACAAGTATTAAAGAGGACCTGAATTGTGGAAGCTGTGCAAAAAAGGCAAAGTACCCCTACTCATTCACAAAAAAAGTAAAGTAAAAAGCACCACACATTTTGACCAGTCATTTATTAACCACTTGTCCTCTGGAAGATTTAGCCCCCCTTCATTACCAGGCCATTTTTTGCGACACGGCACTGTGTTACTTTTGTAATGCAATTGTGACCATTGTGCGGTCATGCAACGCTGTACATAAATTCAATTTATAGCCTTTTTTCCCCACAAATAGAGATTTCTTTTGGTGGTATTTGATCACCATTGTTTTTTTTTTTTTTGGGAGGGGGGTTTCGTGCTATTAACAAAAACAGACCAGTAATTTTGAAAAAAAAAACATTTTTTTTTACTTTCTGCTATAAAAAACATCCAATATTTTTTTTTTTACATCTATACAGGGTTGCCCTCTGTCCTCAGGACTTTTTGTGCTTGTGATCGAACCTCTGGCTATCCTCATCAGGTCCCAGGATGTGATTGGGGGACTACCAGTGGGCTCATTGACAGAGAAGCATTCTCTTTATGCCAATGATGCCCTTCTGTACCTCCTGGATGCATCTTACTCCCTGGCAGCAGCCTTGGAAACTATAGATCTATTTGGATCTTTCTCAGTCATCTGCTTAAACTGGGCCAAATAGCTTCTATTTCCACTGTCTCAGCCAGTCTCTACACCCACAATCCAGATCCCTCTGACATGGCTATCTAGGTTTGGGTATTTGTGGATCAAAGTCCAGAGAGATCACTCACTTTACCTGGTTGATAATGTTTACCCAATCCTCCAACAATTCTTATGCTGCGTACACACGAGCGGACTTTTCGACCGGACTGGTCCGACAGACCGAGTCCAGCAGACAATTCGACCGTGTGTGGGCTTCATTGGACCTGCAGCTGACTTTTTCAGTTGAAAATCTGACAAACTTAAGATTTGGAACATGTTTCGAATCTTTACTTCGGAAATCCGCCAGACCCAGTTCCTATAGAAAAGTCCGCTCGTCTGTATGCTAGTCCGTTGGACAAAAAACGATGATAGGGCAGCTATTGGCTACTGGCTATCAACTTCCTTATTTTAGTCTGGTCGTACGTCATCACATACGAATCCGTTGGACTTTGGTGTGATCATGTGTAGGCAGATCCGTTTGTTCGGCAAAGTCTGTCAGAAGTCCGTCGAAAGTCCGTCGGATAGAACGTCATAACAGTCCGGTCGAAAAGTCCGCCCGTGTGTACGCTGCATTAGATGTCAGACATGGAATTCCCTGCCACTCTCACCAGTCAGAAGGGTTAATTTCCTCAAAATGACATTCCTTCCCAAGTTCCTTTACATATTCCGTAATACTCCAGTTCCAAAACCTGGTTCTTTCTTTATTAAATTAGACCAAATTGTAGTCAATTTCATCTGGGCAGGCTCCTTTCCTAGAATTGCCAAAGCTACCTTATAGATGCCCTTGTTGGCGGGGGGAGGTTGGCACTCCCATGCTTCAGACAATACTACTGGGCTGCGGTGATGGTGACAGTGCGCTGGTGGTTTACTGAGTCACATACGAACCTTGTTGTAAATCTAGAGGCTGCCAATCTGGGATCATATTCTGCTTTAAGCAATCTGGTATTTAGGGGGCTGAGAGCACACCCTGAAATGACAACCCAGATGTGCACAACTTTACGGTTGTGGGTACAGATGACTGCTGTGATCAGTGATGCCAATGCAATCTCTCCTCACACTCCACTCTGGGGGAACCCTAGATTGCTGCACCTTCAATATGCCCCAGATATGAAATTAAAAAAAATATAACAAGTGTTGCCAAAAGGGAGAAAACTTACTTTTGATAGCTTAAAGACCACTTTTAATCTTCTCTTGCAGATGCTATTTTGATATTTACAACTGCGCCTTGTCGTGCAGTCACAGTTTTTCGACGGAGTGAATGTCTAATGTGATGGAATGCTTTCTTATCTCCAGCAATGTAGACAGAATCCTCTCTTCATTATACCTTAGAATATCTAGTAGAGGCACTGGTAGAGGAACTACACTTCCACACTTCGAAGGATGATATACCTACCCTTACGGCTGAGGATTGGGAGGCGGGGACCCAGAAATATATTCCACTAATGATATCGGCTAGAGACGGGTATATCCAACTCAAATTTCTACACAGAGCATATTACACCCCTCAGAGACTGTTGAGGATATACCCCATTCAGTCTGACAGATGTCCTAAATGTGATAATCAGCCTGGTACATTTCTACATGTTGTATGGTCCTGCCCCCTTATTCAGCAATTTTGGATGGAGGGAAGTGAATACGATTAACTCCATAGGAAAATGTGGCTATGGATCCTGCGGTCCTCCTTTTAGGTATATGCGACACTGTCACACCTAAGACTCGTAAATGGCTGTTTATATTTTATGCAACGTTCTATGCCAGAAAGGCTATTCTGACCAAATGGAAACAAACCCAACCCTCTACAGTCTCACAATGGAGATCCATGGTTGATTCAACTTTACCATTGTATAAACTCACATATATGAGCCGGAAGGGCCTAAAAAAGTTCACGATGATATGGGGTACCTGGGTCAAGATCTACTGTAAATTCCTCTCAATTTTGGGGTGCTCTTGTTACGATAGCTGAACCTAAGCAATGCTGCTGTGGCTCCCTCCCCCCCCCCCACCTCAGGACATAGCACACTGCTTATCCCTTATTGAGCCAGATAGGGGACTAGACCTGATGAGAAAATAATGGTTTCTCGGGATGTATGATACTACCTACTATGATATACAGTATTTGAATCTAGACATACCTTGTATATTACACTAAACTAAACATTGTGCCTTAATGTTTAATTTTAATTTAATTTCCTATTATTTTATGCGTGTATTATTTACTTCCTGTTTTTGGAGATATATAAAAACTTAAAAAAAAAATAAAAAATCTAATTTCAGCATAAATTTGGGCCAATATATTCTCTGCTACATATTTTTATAAAGAAAAAAATCTTATGACAGATTCCCAGCTCACGAATATATTTACCAGTTAAAGCGGAGTTCCATCCACTTTTCGGATTCCCCCCCCCACTCCATTGTCACATTTGGCACCTTTAAGGGGGGAGCAGATACTGTATAAATCAGGTATTTGCTCACACTTTCGGGCATAGATTGCTGCAGTATTCGCGGCTGTCTACACAACATCCGCCCCCACCTCCATCTCCTCGCTGTCTTCTGGTCCCAGAAGACAGCAGGGACCAGTGAGATCGCGCAGCATGGGTCGCGCATGCGTAGTAGGGAACCAGGCTGTGAAGCCGCAAGACTTCACTTCCTGATTCCCTTACCGAAGATGGCGGTGCCTCCACCTGGGAGCCGAGGGACAGATCGTCTTCAAGTGAGGGCGTCGCGGGTGCCCTGCGCAGGTAAGTGTCCATATATTAAAAGTCAGCAGTATTTGTAGCTGCTGACTTTTAATTTTGTTTCTTGTTTCTCTGCGGAACTCCACTTTAAAAACTGCCCACCGCACATATATATAGGGAGGCCGCTCTGCCCCAGATCACATACCTAGTTTGGTTCGAGTCCACTGTACCCACTGCTCATCTCCCGCTGTGTAGAATCAGCAGTGGGTACCACAGACTCAATGTCCACCGCCACCCGCTGATTACACAGGGCACAGGCAGAACGGCAATATGCTTGTGCCAGGGTGCCTGTGAAATGCATTAAAATGGCAGGAAAAGTTATTGATGGGATATATGTTCCAGGGCCATCTTAATAGCATCATGGGCCCCTGGTCAAAATAATGCACTGGGGCCCCTACCAGCCAGCCCTAATTTAAGCACATACTCTCAAGAATTAAAGTATAAATAGTTGACAGAATTAAACATATCTTTATTAGTAATGTAAAAAAAATCTATTTTAAATAAAAAGGCAACATGCCATAAATCAAAGACTAATCAATACGAAGGGCACAGTAAGTGGGGAGGCAGAAGGGCAAAGTACAGGTGGAGGTCAGGAGGGCACAGTACAGGTGGAGGTCAGAAGGGTACAGCACTGGGATCAGGAGGGCACAGCACGGGGGGAGGCAGGAGGGCAAAATACTGGAATCAGGAGGGCACAGTACAGGGGGGAGGTCAGAAGGGCACAATACTGGGATCAGGAGAGCACAGCACAGGGGGTCAGAAGTGCACAATACTGGGATTAGGAGGGCACAGTACAGGAGGGGATCAAAATGGCACAATACTGGGATTAGGAGGGCACAGCACTGGGGGGTCAGAAGGTCAGAAGGGCACAATACTGGGATCAGGGGGGCACAGTACAGTGAGAGGCAAAAGGGTACAGTACAGGGGAAGCCAGAAGTGCACAATACTGGGCTCAGGAGGGCACAGTACAGGGGGGTCAGAAGAGCACACTACTGGGATCAGGAAGGCGCAGTACGGGTGGGTCAGAAGGGCACAATACTGGGATTAGGAGGGCATGGGGGGGTCAGGAGGGCAAAATACTGAGATCAGGAGGGCGCAGTACATGGGGGTCAGAAGGACACAGTGCAGAGGGGGTCAGGAGGGCACAGTACAGAGGGAGTCAGGAGGGCACAGTACAGTGGGAGGTCAGAAGGGTACAGTACAGGGGAAGGCCAGAAGGGCTCAATACTGGGCTCAGGAGGGCACAGTACAGGGGGTCAGAAGAGCACACTACTGGGATCAGGAGGGTGCAGTACAGGGGGGGGTCAGAAGGGCACAATAGGGGGATTAGGAGGGCACAGGGTGGTCAGACGAGCACAATACTGGGATCAGGTTGGCACAGTACAGGGGGGGCAAAAGGGCACAATACAGGGGGAGGCAGAAGGGCACAGTGCAGGGGGATCAGAAGGGCACAGTACTGGGATCAGGTGGGTACAGCACAGGGGGCGGTAGAAGGGGACAGTACAGGGGGTCCAGAAGAGCACAATACTGGGATCAAGAGGGCACAGTACAGGGTGAGGCAGAAGGGCACAGTACAGAGGGGGTCATAAGGGCAAAATACTTGGATCAGAAGGGCTCAGTACAGGGGGTCAGAAAGGCACACTACTGGGATCAGGAGGGCGCAGTACAGGGGGGGTCAGAAGTGCAGAATACTGGGATCAGGAGGGCACAGTACAGGGGGGACAGAAGGGCACAATACTGGGATCAGGAGGGTACAGTACAGAGTGAGGCATAAGGGCACAGTACAGGGGGGTCAGAAGAGCACAATACTGGGATCAGGAATGCACAGTACAGGGAGAGGCCTAAGGGAACAGTACAGAGGGGGTCAGGAGGGCACAATACTGGGATCAGGAGGGCACAGTATAGGGAGAGGCAGAAGGGCACAGTACAGGGGGATCAGAAGAGCACAATACTGGGATCAGGGGGGCGCAGTACACAGGTGGTCAGAAGGGCACGATGCTGGAATTAAGAGGGTACAGCACGGGGGGGGCCAGAAGGGCACAATACTGGGATCAGAAGGGTACAGTACAGGGGGAGGTCAGAAGGGCACAATACTGGGATTAGGAGGTTACAGTACGGGGGGGTCAGAAGGGCACAATACTGGGATCAGGAGGGCACAGTACAGGGGGGTCAGAAGGGCACAGTACAGGGGGGTCAGAAGAGCACAGTACTGGGATCAGGAAGGTACCGTACAGGGGGAGGCAAAAGGGCACAGTACAGGGGGTTCAGAAGAGCACAAAGCTGGGATCAGGAGGGCACAGTACAGGGGAGGCAGAGGGGCACAGTACAGAGGGGGTCAGAAGAGCACATTACTGGGATCAGGGGGGTGCAGAACAGGGGGGCTCAGAAGGGAGCCATTCTGGGCTCAGGGGGGCACAGTACAGGGGAGGGCAGGAGAGCATAGTACAGGGGGGGTCAGAAGAGCACAATCCTGGGATAAGGAGGGCACAGTACAGGGGGGTCAGAAGGACACAATACTGGGATATGGAGGGCACAATAGTGTGATCAGGAGGGCACAGTACAGGGGGGGTCATAAGGGCACAATACTGGGATCAGGAAGGCACAGTACAGGGGGGGTCAGAAGTGCACAATACAGGATTCAAGAGGGCACGGTACAGGTTCGGGGATGCTGCCTGGGACACATCCATCCCAGGACAGCTTACTAAAAAATCTGGTACAGTTGGAATATATGATGTAATGCAAGAATATTATTGGGCCCCCATGCTCCTGGGGTGCCCATGCATTAAGACGGTCCTGATATATTCCTCCACGGATTCTTAGATTTGCAATCGAAGGCAATACCAACACTTTGTGGTGAAGAAAGATAGTTCTTTACCCTGTATTAGTAAGGTCTGTTCCGAGGCTGGTTTTACTGGGAGTCTGATAGAGCTCTGGATGGGACAGACTCCCAAATCCATTGACCGCAGTTTAGTGTGTCCTCCCTAGCTCTTTATTAAGGCAGCTGGTCCTATCTCTTAGTGAGAGTGTTTGTCTCCATGTGAGGAGCATGGCTGCTTATCCCTGACCTTACAATTATTTGCATTTGTAAAGGACACTTACCTCTGATCAAGGACTGGTCAGACTGCAGACACAGTAAGGCTCAGTAGAGCAGAAGTTTTCTTTCATTTGATTGTTGGCAAGAAGCCTTTTTCTTCTGTTTATGAATATCCTGTGGATTAAATATGATGCTTTTCCTAAAGTTTGTCCCTGCATTGAGTCTGATCAAATTGGTGGCTTAGAGTGGGCACAAGACCCAAAAACTGTACCTCTTGCAGCGGCATTATTAAAAAAAAAAAAAAAAAAGCCAGCACTCTTAAAGGGACAGTACGCTTAAATTTTCTATTAACTGGTACCAGTAAACAGTTAAAAGAATGGAGGAACTAATTAAACAGCTGGTACAAGCATGCACAGAACAAGAAGAAACAAACCTTTTGTTTGCGGCTGCTACCCAAGTGGCCATGCAAGATCAGAAGGAGTTCAATAAGCTTGTACAGAGTCCCTGACTGGCAAGGCTCTATGTGTGGACAATGTTGCAGATTTATGCAAGCGAGTGCAGGCTGCACTACAAAAAATCACTGCCGAGGATGATGAGGAGACTTTCCTTGTGGTTTTAGAGAGGTTGGCAGAGTGAGAAGGGCTCCCCCAGGGACAGTGGGCTGGGGTTCTTGCCCCCTTTTTGGCCAGAGACCCACAGAAGGCCTATTTCAATCTAAGTGATGCTGAGGCCCGGTAATACCAAACTCTTAAACTGGGATTCTGGCCCAGTAACAATGACCTAGAGAGGCCAGTGCATCAATGCTTGGCAATTTAAGGTGGACCAACCTGCAAGGTCCCAGATGTATGCCCATGGGTGTCTGCACCATAGGGCAAGGGGGTCAATTGTCCCCCCCAAAATGGAATCATAAGAGTGTTGAAGTCAGGGTGAAGACACTTGCCCCCTGTGTTGCAATGGCCGCCGCAGCCGCCGCAGCCGCCTCCGCGGCAGCCATGGATTTTTTTTTTCAAAGTCTGCTGCTGGCCTGGGGGCTGGGGCTGCTCTCAGTCTTTTCTGACTACACATCCGTCCCTCCTCACCCCTGGCCCGAGCATCGGATTGGCTCTGCCGCTCGGGCCTCTGCTTATCATCACCATGACCCGGCTGTACTATGATTGGCTGCTGCCTCAGCCTGCTTCAGCCTGCCTCTGCCTGTGTAAATGTATGTTGTGCCTATGCCGATCCAGGCAGCGCAGCGCTGGCTCCTCCCACAGGTCACAGGTGCATGGCATGCAGTGGCCAAGAAGACAGAGAATACACTGCCTGGCTGCCAGTGCCTATCCTGGGCCTATCGCTGAAGAACCACAGGTAACAGCAGTGCCTGTGCCACAACACCACTGTGTACATTTTTTTGTATAGCAAATTGCAATACATAACCTTAAAATGATGCCCCCCTGAAAAAAGTTCAGCGGACGCCCATGTGTATGACCTCATTCACCACACACGGATGTGGTTATAACCAGAGGTCACCACCCCAGCCCAAATCGTGGAGAGAGTTGTAGTGGACAATGGTTGCTGAGAGAGTGGCACTTGTGTGCTGAGGACTTTCTTCAGGGGTTTAGTACACAAAGAATCCTTCTCCAAGAGACAGAAGCCCACCAACCTGGGAAAAAGCATTCCAGCCCTAAAGTGGGGAAAAAAGGAGGTAAATGCGATTGAGGACACTGGTGCACAAGGCTTGAAGAGGCCCAATCGTCAAAGGGAAATCCGACAAGACTGGGCACATATAGTGTGCTGGCGTTGCTAAGACCCAGGCACCTGGTCGGCAGTTGTCCATTAAACCAGGAACCTATGGACTACAGTATGACCCAGAAAAAATCTTTTGTTGCTACAACAGGAAGTGGCCTACAACAGCCAGGTGGCACAGAGAAAAAGATTTGTGTCGTTAAAGTGGACAGTTGCCAGATGACTGCCTTGCTGGATTCTGGCAGTCTCCTCACTCTTGTGCATGCCAGTCTTGTGAACCCTCAAATGTTGTAGCGATGGTTAATGGGGGTTGTTTGTATTCATGGGGATACCAAGTGCTACCCCACAGCCATTGTGCCTATCGAATCTCCTTGTGGTACCATAGACCATGAGGTGGGAGTGGTTACAAATCTAATGTATAACTCTGTCCTTGGATGAGATTTTCCTTTTTTTCTGGGAGTTATGAGGAAATATCAAGGGAGCAAGGATCCCAGCTGGATCAGACTCCTGCTGCCCAGGGTCACTGAAGGAGCAGAATGATGAGTCTCCAAATTTTCCCCTGGAGGTTTTTGCAGGTGACCCTCCGGAGACCTTCGCACAACCATGGAAAAGTTTGGCAAGCCCAGCTTAGGGACCCCACTTTAGCCAGGCTAAAGGAAAGGGTAAAAGTGGTAAATGGGGTACCCCAAGAGCCACGGGAGGAGGCTATATTCCCACATTATTCTGTGGAAAATGACCTGTTATACAGAGTGGATGAAATATGAGGAGAGAGACTGGAACAGTTGCTAGTACCTCAACCTCATAGACGCATGGTACTAGGTCTGGAACGTTCTCATGTTCTTGGGGGACATCTGGGTGTGGATAAAACAAAGGAAAGCATATTGCAATGGTTTTATTGGACAGACTTACACAAAGAAGTAAAATTGTACTTTGAATCATGCCCAGTTTGTCAGCTCCTGTTCCGGTCTCACATTTCCAGGAGTCCACTGATACCGTTGCCCATCATTGAGGTGCCCTTTGACAGGATTGCCATGGATATCGTAGGTTCCTTGGTTAAGTCCACTAGAAAGCATCTAATATATCCTAGTTATCTTGGACTATGCCACCCAGTACCCAGGAAAAATCCCGTTAAGTAACCCCTCAGCTAAGAGTATTGCTAAAGACCTTTCTCTCAACTTTTCACGTGTGGGTATTCCTCAGGAGCTGTTAACTGACCAGGGCACGCGCTTCATGTCAAAGGTTACTAAAGATTTGTTTAAATTGTTTAAATTTAATCACTTATGCAGTTCTGTCTACCCCCCACAAACAGATGGTCTAGTGCAGTGGTCTGCAAACGGTGGCCCTGGGGCCGGATGCAGCCCTTTGCTTGCCTTTTATGCGGCCCTTGAGGCATTATTCCTACCACTGACACTAACAATGGGGCATAATTCCTGACACTGACACCACTGTTACTCCTCCTAATACCAAAGATCAGGCCTTGTTAACGCCCACTGGGCACAGTCTGGCCCTCTAAAGTCTTAAAGACAGTAAACTGTTCCTTTCTATAAAAAGTTTGGAGACCCCTGGTCTAGTGGAAAGGTTCAACAAAACGCTGAAAAGAATGTTAAATTGAGTGATTGCAGCAGATGGTAGGGACTGGGACTGCCTCTTGCTCATGTTTACTGTACAGGAGGTACCCAAAAGTATGGGAACCATGGCAAAGTATAGAAATCAGGAGGTCAGAGCACAGAGAGTCAGGAGGGCACAATATGTGTGTGTGGAGGGCAGGAGGGCACACTACATGGGGAGCAGCATAGCACATTACATTTTGGGGGGGCACAGTAGGACACATTACATGGGGGGGCAGCAGGGAACATATAGGGCACATTACATGGGGGAGGCATAGGGACACATTATGGGGCATGGCAGGGCACATTATGGGGCAGAGCAGGAAACATTACATGGGGCAGGAGGGCACATTATGGGGTACAGCAGAGTATATTACATAGGGCCATGAGGGCACATTATGGGGCACAGCAGAGCACATTATGGGGCATATTACATGGGGGTAAGAGGGCACATAATGGGACACAGCAGGGCATATTACATGGGCAGGAGGGCACATATAGGGCACATTACATGGTGCACACAGCAGAGCACATTATGGGGCACTGAATGATGAATCACAGGGCACACAGCAGGGCACATGATATGGCACACAACAGGGTACAGCAGGCAATGGGGCACAGAGCAAAGTGTGGGGCAGACATCAGGGCATGGGGGCACAGGGCAAGGCATGGGGCAGACATCAGGGCATGGGGGCACAGAGCAAGGCATGGGAGCAGACATCAAGGCATGGGGGCACAGAGCAGGGCATGGGGCACAGAGCAGGGCATGGGGGCACGGCCCAGAGTATGGGGACACAGCCTAGGGCATGGGGGCACAGAGCAGGGCCTGGGGTCAAAGAGCAGGTCATGGGTCAAAGAGCAGGGCAGGGCATAGGCAGACATCAGGGCATGGGGCAGATATCAGGGCATAGGGCACAGAGAAGTGTAGGGGCAGACATCAGGGCATTGGGGCACAGAGCAGGATGCTGAGCACATAGAGGGACAAAGGACAGCATACAAGCTGCTGCACTTTCCTTCCTAGATGCAGAGTAGCGCGGGAATCGGCTGTAAACAGACCTCTCATGATGCGCTCCTCCCCGCCAGCCCCTCCCTTCTTCTCGTCCATCAGAGGTGATGACAAATACAAGCACCTGGGGTGGACAGTAAGGAAGAGGGGGCCGGCGGGGAGGAGCGCATCATGAGAGGTCTGTTTGAATGCAGTCTATTAGCAGGGAACAGGGACCCGATCCACCCATCAGGTAGCTGTGATTGATGGGTGGATCAAAGTGGAAGCTGTCATGGGCCCCCTACTGGCGAACCGGCCCTCAGGCAGTGCTCGAAGTGCCCGATGGTCAGTCCGCCCGTGCTATAGAGTATATCAGCTTGGCAAAAGGAATCCCTACAAAATCTACCATGTCAATTTATTGAAACACTGGAAAGACAGAGAATCTATTATGGTCAAAGCGCCCTTGGCCATGACTAGTGCAGGTCCTTCTACCGTGCCTGGGGTAGAGAACACTGATGGACTGTCAGTAAGCCAAAAACAAGAGACCAGAGGAGGCGTGGTCTGGAGCCGTTCCAAGATGGACGTGTAAGTCTGGAGCTCCCATTCCACGAGGTCCAGCAACTTCAGCTATCTACCCTAAAAGCACTCTAGACATGGTGAGAACATGCCGCAGTGCCTCTGCGACATGGTCCCGATCTCCGCTGAGTCAGGAAATGTAGCTTCTTCCCTATCCAGAATGGAACGAGACAGATGTCATGCTCGAACCATTACTCCGCAAACTGAGACTCAGTCCCGATATTCAGGGAATCCGAACACCCAAAAAGGAATATAAATACGCCACCTTTGCAGACAACGTATTGCTATTCCTAACAAACCCAGTGACCTCCCTGCCAATGCTACTATCAGAATTTAAACACTTCCAATTTCTTTCCAACCTCAAAATTAACTTATCAAAGTCCTTCACCCTTAACATATCCCTGCCTCAATCCCTAGTCGATTAATACAAAGGGAACTTTCCATTTCAGTGGAAACACAAATCAATAACATACTTAGGAATTCAGCTCCCATACAAACTCTCATATTTATACATAAAGAATCACCTTCCCCTTCTTAATAAACTGACTGCTGATCTCAAAACTTGGAACAAACCAATCTTCTCATGGTTTGGCAGAGCGGCAGTTCTCAAAATGAACGCCCTACCGAGAATGCTATACTTATTACAAATGCAGATCCCGCCAGCCTTCTTCAAAACATTACACTTTTGATTTCTACCATAGACTTTTAAAGGGTGTTCCGCGGCTTTCGAATATGTTGCGAACACCCCAAATTGTTCGCTATTCGGCGAACAGCCAATGTTCGAGTCAAACTCATGTTCGACCTGAACATAAAGCCCATCTCCAATTAGAACACACCAGTTTTTCCATCAAGGGGAACTCCTCTCCACATCCCAACTCTCCACTCAGCTGGAACAGCCATCAATCCCTCCCAGGATTTACTTACTGCTCGCACACTACCTAAAATCCACAGATAGAGACTCACAGTGTTCAAGACAACCTGCGCCCTTTGAAAGACTCTGCACACAGCAGACATCTCAACCCCACCTAATATCCTTGACACACAATCTTATCTTTGCTGACATAAAAGCCAACGAGAACCTAGCTTGCAAAAGTTGGGAGAAAGATCTCTCTATCCCACTCTCGGAAGAGAACTGGGAACAATTTTTTTTTGAATATTCACAAAGGGTTGACCAACATCACTACTCAAGAAAACGGATACAAAATCCAATCCAGGTCCCTCCTAAACAAATTTAACCCAGTTACACCTGACTCCTGCTGGAGGTGCCACCAGGAAAAGGGCACCCTACTCCACATCTGGTGGTCCTGCACTTCTATACAAACTTTTTGGAAAGAAGTCTGCCGTATCACTTCCTGAGTCACTTCCTATGACATGGAATTTTCCCCAGCTCAATTCCTCCTCCACCATTTACCCCTTCCACATAAGTCCTATCACAAATCCCTAGCGATGCACATGATTAGCGCAGCTAAACAATGTATCCCGCTATACTGGAACTCATCACAACTACCCACATTCAAAGAATGGTTTACCAGAATTCGTAAAGTTGATGATATGGAATAAACTCATTCACACGGCACATGACACTCCAACAAAATTCAGTAAAAAATGGGCCTGCTGGACACACTTCCAGACAACATCTGAATACAAAAACACAACAGATTCTTCCACCTAAAAAAAAAAAAAAAATACAATCTAAATAGCCATGAGCTTTACCAAAGACACCAGTCGTACATTGCATCCTTTATTTCCCAACTATCTTTCTGGTACCTCTTCCTCTCCCAAGACTATCTCTAATACACACCCAATCTCAATCTCACGATTGGAATTATTTAACCTTAACACAAACAACAACTTTGGGGAGTCAGAGACAACCCCTTCAGTCCCCCCCCTCCTCCACCTCTTCCCCATACTCTGTCTCCCACACACCCCACTCCCCCCAGTTAATCTGATTAATCCGATTAACTGCCCACATACCAATATCACCTATCTATCCCACACACTGCCCCAAAACACTTACTCCAGATGCAAGACACAGGAAAATGCCAGAGCCACCATTTTCCAACTACAAATCACGCTTACACCTAAGTGGAAACTTAATACAATAACACCCCATGTCAAATAAGCCTCTCCCCGAAAACATAGTTTCTGCATTTGGGAATCCAATGAATACACTTCAGACCTCTTTCGGAATTACTGTTTCATTCTGTATTTCAGCACCTTTAACCCTACAAGTTGGATCCCAATTCCTCCCCATGATTAATCTATTATTGTAGTGGATGCCTCTCTATGAAACGGAATCCTGTGACCTAGTAAATTTCCATTTTTTAACTGTTGTTCAAAATATCTATACAAGCCTCTTACTTCTTACTTTTCAAAAAAAGAAATTATTTGGTAAAAAAAAACACAAAAAAAACAAGAGACCAAGGAATTTCTGCTAAGAAATGGGGAGTTCTTTTCTGATCTTCAAGGATCCTATGCATTGAGGTGAAAAAACACCTGGCAGTGACTGGCCCCCCAGCCCCCCATTTTACTTACCTGAGCCCGTATTTCTGTTAGCGGAGGCGTGCTCTCCCTCTCTCCATGAGGTCCTGGCTCTTGATTGGATAGATTGATAGCAGCGCAGCCATTGGTTCCCGTTGCTGTCAATCAAATCCAATGACGCGAGTGTCGGGAAAGGGCGGGGCCGAATACGACATTTGTGTCTATGGACGCAAATGCTGGACTCAGGAGCGCGCCTGCATTGTAACCCCATGGGAGAGAGCTTCTGATGTGGGGGGGAGCCACGAGAGCCTCTGGGGGACCCCAGAAGACAAGGTCTGGAGCCAGTCTGTGCAAAATGAGCTACACAGTGGAGGTAAGTATGCCATGTTTGTTATTTAAAAAAAAAAACAAACAAACTCTTACAATCACTTTAAAACCCTATCACATCCCAGAAGCTCAGCGCCAAGTAGTCTTAGAGGAAATAAGGAGTATGTTGGATCTTGATGTAATAGAAGAATCTAATAGTGAGTGGTGTAGTCCAAATCATCCTTATTCCAAAACCGGATGGCAGCATCTGCTTTTATAATGCTTTCCAAAAGCTAAATAAGTTGTCAAAATTTGACGCTTATCCAATGCCCAGGGTAGATGAGCTAACTGAGCACCTAGGACAGTGATGGCAAACCTTGGCACCCCAAATGTTGTGGAACTACATTTCCCATGATGCTCATGCACTCTGCAGTGTAGTTGAGCATCATGGGAAATGTAGTTCCAAAACATCTGGGGTGCCAAGGTTCACCATCACTGGCCTAGAACATGTTCGATATACCATCACCCTGGACCATACAAAGGGGTATTGGCGAATAGCACTTACAGAACATGTGAAAGAGAAAACAGCTCCTATTCATTAGGGTCACTGGCAGTATAAGAGAATGCCATTTGGCCTAAACGGGGCCCCGACCAATTTTCAGTGGATGATGGATCGTGTCCTTAAACCCCACGAAGCCTATGCATCTGCGTACTTAAATGACGTGGTCATTTTTAGTGCAGACTGGGAGAGCCACTTACTTAAAATGCAGGCTGTAAATAATGCCCTCCGTGGTGATATATATGTATATATATATATATATATATATATATATATATATATATATATATATATATATATATATATATATACACATATATATATTATATATATATAAGACCATCTTCCGAAATTCCCTCCAATTTAGTACAGAATTAATTCGAACAGAAAAAAATAGAATTTATTTATTTATTTTCTATTCTGTTCTATTGTTTTTCTATGCTATTCTTTTCTATTATGAATTCGATTTCATTCTATACAAAATTCGAATTTCAGAAGATGATATATATATATAAATAATAAGATATATATATATATATAATAATTTTTTTTTTTTCTGCGCTATTGTTTTTCTATGCTATTCTTTTCTAGTATTTCTAGTACTTTTCTAATCTTTTCTATTCAAATTCGATTCCATTCTATACGAATTTTGGAAAAAGGTTATATATAATTTACTTTTTCAAATTTGGTCAAATTTTTTTGAATGCGGGAGAATTATTTTGAATTGGATAGTTTTTTTTCCAATGCGGTCGAATTTTTTGGAATATGAAACGAAACAAACCCTGAAAATTAATGTAATGAATGCAACAAATTTAACTAAACAAATTTAGTTAAATAACGAATTGAAACAAAACTAAACTAAACAAATGTTTTCATCCTGCACATGTCTACTGATTTGTCCGCCGCAATATCACAGTCCCACTATTAGTTTGCGGCCATTACTAGTTAAAACAATAAATGAATAAAAATATCCCATAGTTTGTAGATGCTATAACTTTTGCGCAAACCAATTAATATACGCTTATTGGGATTTTTACCAAAAATATGTAGCAGAATACATATTGGCCTAAACTGATGTAGAAATTAGATTTTTTTTTTACATTTTTTTTATTGGATGTGTTTTATAGCAGAAAGTAAAAAATATTTGTATGGAAAAAAGGACAACAATCGGGTACAGTGTCGCACAACCTCGCAATTGTCTGTTAAAGTAACGCAGTGCCATATCGCAAAAAATGGCCTGGTCAGGAAGGGCGTAAACCTGGAGCTGAAGTGGTTAAAGGAAGGATCAGGGTGTATGTCACTGACAAAATATGTGAAAATAATGATATGTTCCTATTACATTATGTTTCTACAGATCAGCCATGGCACCACCGACTTTCTCCTGAGTGACAGAGAAAAATTCCCAAACTTTTACCGCACAGTTCCAAGCAACTGGCATTGGTATGAGTTGGTCATGGAATTACTGAAAAAGTTTGGATGGAATTGGGTTGGAATCATCACATCGAGTGACGGAACCGGAGAAACAGAATTGCGGAAGCTGAGAAAAGAGATGACCAGACATGGGATCTGTATAGAATTTATTATTTACCTGACCACCTATGAGGAAATTAACAGAGAGAGGGTGAGGGTTATCGAGAAGTCAAGTACCAATGTTGTCATATTATGCGGCCAATTTAAATATGAATATATGGCGTTTTCTAAAGAATCAAAAGTTCTCAGACAAAATATGACATTAATTGTCAGTCAGTCATGGAATGTAGTTGGATATAAAGAGATCAGCCTGAAGGAAACATTTAACTGCAGCATTGTATCGATGTATGATTATTTTTACCTTCCTAAATTGGACGATTATCTAAATAACGTCCATCCATCTAAACGGCCAGATGATCCATTGCTGGAAGATATTTGGCTAACATATTTTAAATGTCCTTCTTCAAATAATTTTAAAAATGCTTTATTTCGTGGTTCTGCCTCTAACATCACCTGTACTGGGCCAGAATCATTGGCATATCACTTTACCGAGAAGCTTAATGGAAAATTTGGTTTCATCTACACTGCGGTATACGCTCTGGCTCACGCTTTGAACAATATGAAACTAAGAAGAAATAAATCTGGAAATTATGGAATAAGGAAAAAAGTAAGTCACATTTCCTGATTTATCTGTTCCCTTAGATGTTGTGTCTATAATATATTCTGGTTAGAAGTAGAGATACTGGGACTGGAACAGACAAGTGATCCTTGTATCAGTGTGAGTACAAAATGGTGAAACACAAAACATTATATTCATTTTTGTAAATAGTGTTGGGCAAGCTCCAAAATGAATCAATGCATTAAATCAGTCATGATCAATCGATCAAACATCCATGTGACATATGTTTAAAATAATTAAAGTGAAACCCATATAAGGTACATAAAATTAGTGCAGTCCATATCATGCATAAAGTATATATATAGTGCATAATGATTCAAATAGTTATTTCAGTGACATGAACATGGTCCCCCAGGGCAGGGAGCCCACTGTGCCCTGACACACACTTCCCACATGGAGTGAGTAAACATTGGTCCATAACATTTCCTTGGGCCCCATGACTTCAATCAGAGGGGCCCAAGAGGTGGGAGCATCGATGGACTTTTTTATTTTTGGCTCACAGGCCGAAGCAGCTTGAGCCACATTTTCTGATGCTAGGATTCTAGTTCCGTCAGAAACTAAAGGTGGGTGGAGCTTGGTGGGTGGTGCCATGCTGTATATTCAGTGTGACTGCTCCCTGTTCCCTGCATTATGTGTCATGACTGGACACAGAAGAAGACATCTCTCTTCACAGGCTTTAACTGAGGTTTGATTTTTCCTTTTAATTATTTAATCTTTATTCATTGTTTTCTTCCAATACAAAATATCTTAAAAACAATTCAAATATTCCAAGCAAAATATTTATCCAACATAATTTCAATCCCCGGCATTTTTATACTATCCAGCAAGCTTTTCCCAATTCCCTTCCCCTCTCTCCCCACCTTCCCCCATTAGAGAAATACTCACTTTCTATATACAACCATGCTAGGTTTCTAATTGCATCTATATTTTGCTACAATATTGCACAGACTCTTATGCCGCGTACACATGAGCGGACTTTACAGCATCAAAGGTCCGACGGTCTTTCCAACGGACTTTCGACGGAGTTACGATGGACTTTCGAATGACCGGACTTGCCCACACACAAACGGACTAAAGTCTGTTCGAAAGTCTGTTGGTTTGAATGTGATGACGTACGAAGTGACTAGAATAAGGAAGTTGATAGCCAGTAGCCAATAGCTGCCCTTGTGTCTTTTTGTCCGTCGGACTAGCATAGAGACGAATGGATTTTTCGACCGGACTCGAATCCGTCAGAAAGATTTGAAACATGTTCGAAATCTAAAGTCCGTCAGATTTTCTGCAGAAAAAGTCAGCTGAAGGTCTGATGAAGCCCACACACGGTCAGATTGTCCGACGGATTCATTCCGTCGGACCAGTACGGTCAAAAAGTCCGGTCGTGTATACACGGCTTTATCTTCCTTTTTGAACTATGTTATAATGCAGTGTGCCTTCTGCTGGTAATAATTTATCCAGAACGTATCTTTCAAACTTATCCCATTTAATAATTCACAGCTATTACTCTCGAGTTATACCTCTAAGGGGGGAAGCCCATTATCACCATCCACTCTCTCCACATCTTTTCAAATTCCCTAAGATTTCCCCTCCTAATGTAAGACACTTTTTCTTTGCATATAGTTTAATTTATTGTATTACTCCATTCACTTACTGCAGGGGGTTTCCTCGACTGCCATCTCAATGCAATCGGTTTTCTAGCCTGGAATAAACATCCTAAAATTGCAACTGTTCTATTCTGACCCTCGCCTGGTTTCTCCTTGTATCCCAACACACAGAGCTTAACCTTCTGACTCAAGGATGTCCCATAAATCCCATTTATGGTATCCAGCAACCCCTTCCAGTAGCAAATCATATGTATGAGATCCCCATACTCCTGACATCTGGGGCATTTCGCATCAGGTCTCCTACCATACATGAATAGTTTCTTAGAGGTGTAATAAGCTCTGTGTATCAACATCAAATGAGAAACCTTCTGTGAGGGGGATACAGATATCTTAGGGCCCATCTCCAATATTCTCTTCCACTGTTCATTCATTATCTCTCCAATATCCACTTCCCATCTCTCCCTGTTGTTATGACAGTGAGGCAGCCTGAGCGTATCTCCTTTACGCAGGTGGCCATATATTTCAGATATGAGCCCCTTGGTTGTCTCCATCTTAAATAACTTCTGAATGAATAGGGCTTTACTCCATATTAATACTTGGGTCTTAAATTGGGCTTCTAAAGCGTGCCTAATCTGTGAATTTTGATAAAATGAGTGATAAGGTATATTATATTCCCTTCTTAGTTCCAAAAAAGTTTTTAAAACATTCTTTTCATATAGCCCTGTATTTCCCACTCTTTAACATTTCCTATTGGCAACAGCTCCTGTAAATTCTTATTGTGTCAGAGGGGGGTGCATTCAAGTATCCCTGAGAATCCCATCAGTTTCTTAGTTGTTTTCCAAACTTTTATTATCATTTTTATTGTCGCATTGTTATAATAGAAAGATTCCGCTTCCAGCGCCTCCACTAAAGTATTATGCAGTGCTCCTGATAAGATTATTCCCCCATTTATCCCTCCTCCTCCCAAGTTATCTCCTCTTATCAACTGCTGCAGCTGTGCAGCCAGGTAATAACTCTCTGGGGGTGGTATCGCCAAGCCCCCCTCCCCAGTTGGGAGCTGTAGCTTATGCAACCAAATTCGGGCCTGCCCTCCTTTCCAGATCTATTCTCTGAAAAGGCATTCAATGTGTCTACCACCACCAATTGAGGCATTCCAGAGATAATTGGGTTGCTCATAGGGTCTACCGGCAGAAGCTCCGACTTCTCCCAATTTATCACCAATCTAGAGAAAGTTCCAAATTCCTCCACAATATTCATAGCATTGTTTAAGGACTGCCCAGTGTCTCCCAAGAAAAGGAGAACATTGTCCATACAATGCTAACCTTTCCTCCCCTTTCCTCCTCAAAAATCCTTTTATCTCGGAGCTTGATCTTATTGCTAATGGTTCCATTGCGAGAGCAAAGATCAAGGGAGACAATGGGCAGCCCTGTCTAGTCCCTCTGTTTAATTGAATCCGTTCTGTGTATTCGTTATTAATCCTGATTTTAGCACTCGGGTTATTATAAAGCATTTTTGTCCAACCTGTAAAGGAAGACCCAAATCCAAATTCCTCCAGAGCCCACCAGACATATGCCCATTCCAGGCTGTCAAAGGCTTTAGTCACATCCAGTGACAGTACTGCTCTAGCTTCCTTGTTTTCTGCCGGGGTCTGCAGATTCAGGAATGTCCTAATATTTATATAAGTGGATCTATTAGCAACAAATCCTGTTTGATCTAGGTGAATGATTTTTGGGACTATCCTATTCAGCCTAGCCACCAGAACCTTAGCTATTATTTTGGCATCAGAGCTGTCAGAGAAGGGTCCTCTCCAGTCACATTCATCCTGTTCCTGGGTGCATGTGCGCTGGATTGGTGCTTCGGCGCATGCGTGCGCGCGGCCCAATGGAGTGGCGTGCGCGCGTGTGTGATAGCACACGGGTGCACGCTGTGACTCATGCACGCCCACCGTGGCACTCTGGCGGGGCTATTTAAATCAGCTCCAGTACCCAGACTGGTTGCTGGTTTGTCTTCAGCTCCTGTTGCTTCCTGCTTCCGTTTTCCTGTTTCCTGTTTATGCTCACCTGATCTCCTGTTGTGACTCAGACTGCTCTTACCACGCTGCCTCTCTCCTGGATTGACCCCCAGCCTGATTAACGGACTTCCTCTGCTTGATACCAGTGTTTGACCCCCGGCCTGATTAACGGACTTCTGTGCTTGATACCAGTGTTTGACCCCCGGCCTGATTAACGGACTTCTGTGCTTGATACCAGTGTTTGACCCCCAGCCTGATTAAACGGACTTCCTCTGCTTGATACCAGTGTTTGACCCCCTGCCTGAGTAACGGACTTCCTCTGCTTGATACCAGTGTTTGACCCCCGGCCTGTTCTACAGACTTGTCTTGCTTATTGCCTGTGTTTGACCCTCTGCTTGCTTACAGTTTGTCTGCTCCACCCAGCAACGGGACTTCCACCGGTTCCTGGACTCCTGCATCCCCAGACCCAGCTCTGCAGTTTCCCACAAGGGACCCATACCTGCTGGTGGCCCGTGCTCCTTAGTGCCACCCATTCCCTGTTTCAACCCCAGGGGACGGGGTGCGCATAGTGGCAAGGGCGAACCGCTCTCAGCATCTCGGCCTCGGTAAGTACTCACCTGACAGTACAAACTAGCCAGATGTCTGAGGCCGACAGAGCGCGTTCCCCTTTAGAGATCCTGTGCCAGCAGGTCTCAGCCCTCACTGACGCAGTCCAGAAACTACAAGAGAGCTGTACCCAAATTGACAGCCGCCTTCAGCAACTATCCAGTCCATCTCTACCTGCAGCCGCAGCTCCTGCAACTACTAGTGGGGCCTCTGCCCCTCAGCCCACTGCAAGCTCAACGGTAGTTATGGCGCTCCCTGAGCCCAGGGTCCCTACACCCGAGCGCTTCTCAGGGGATCGTAAAAAATACAGAGCCTTCAAGAATGCCTGCTCGCTCTATCTGGCCCTCCAGCCCAGGACTTTTTCTTCTGACGCAGTACAAATGGGGTTTGTTATCTCCCTTCTAGCTGAGGAGCCACAAGCTTGGGCTCACAGTCTAATGGAACAAAGGAGTCTTGAATTCTATTGATACCTTCTTTGAGAGCATGTCTCAACTTTATGACGATCCACAACGCACTGCTACCGCTGAAGCAACCCTGCATAACCTCTCCCAGGGAAAGAGGCCAATAGAGGATTACACAGTGAAATTCCACAAGTGGGCAGCCGACACGGGTTGGAATGAGCCTGCTTTGAGGTACCAATACCATCAAGGTCAGCAATGTTATTTGCAGGACCCTACTCCAAGAGAGCCATAAGGTTTCTGTCTGTGAGGGATGGGGGTCGTCTTGGAGTAAAGAGTAAATGAGGGATATTAGCTGTCTTTGTGGTGTATTGGGGGAGTAAAGTATTTCAAATGGTGTAAGTTGTCTCGACCATGTGTCAGTTAAATCTTTAGAGGTGAGAAAATGTCTCAATTGTCTGTACGACCAAAAGGGAAATCCATATATAAAGAGAGGGCCAAGGGGGTACCACATCCATATAAATTTGCTAGAAAACGGGAACGTTGGAGCGCACTTTATAGGTACTAGAAAAGGAATACGACATAATATTAGAACATAAATTTATTAAACATAGATATAACAAATTGACAATATAACATTAAAAACCACTGGTATTGGCTTCCAGTAGAATAAGCCACACATAGTAAGTGTATTGGTCCCTATTATTGCTTGAGTATGGCAGGTCGGCGTTTCGCTTTCGCTTCCTCAGGACCTATATGCCTGACAACAAGCAAAGGGATTCTGCATAAGAAAGGAGAAATAATCATATTTTAAATATGGACAGTGGGCACAAACATACATATCAAAGGTGAAACGTCTTCTAACAGACATAAATAGGTGATGCATGGAGGTAATCACACACATAAAACAACAAAACTTTCATACATATGACATGCCCCATACCATCCCAGGGTGCCCGGATCACGCCAAGAATCACATAAATACCCAAAGGGATCAGTCAAAAATCTACATAATATATAGAGGTATACATACTATAAAAAACCCAAATATCTTTGGATAAAAATTGAATAAACAAAAAATATACAGTATATAGTACCCCTAAATTCAGCATATACTCACTTGGCTATGGAGATGTAAAGTCAAACCTAGCGTGTATCGATATAGCAGACTGGTGGACTACAGTGATTGTGGGCTAAAGTGAAGCAAGAAAGACCATACATCATTGTGGATAGCTAGAAAGAATATCACTATCGAGGAAGCGGAAAGCGAAACTTCGACCTGCCATACTCAAGCAGTAATAGGAACCAATACACTTACTATGTGTGGCTTATTCTACTGGAAGCCAATACCAGTGGTTTTTAATGTTATATTGTCAATTTTTAATATCTATGTTTAATAAATACATTTTCTAATATTATGTTTTATACCTTTTCTGGTACCTATAAAGTCCGCTCCAACATTCCCTTTTTCTAGCAAAAGGGAAATCCATTTGTGCGTGATATTGACATCAATTTTTCATAAAATTTTAATAGCCCCTTGTGAAACAAATGGTGTACTTGGATATCATCATGTGGCCATTCTTGTAGTAAGAACATAGTCGACTCACCTGGGGGAAAGTCCGGGGGTCAATGGGCCTGGTTGAGAGGATATGTGGCATGAAGATACTGCTTTGTTAAAAGCTAGTAGTGAGGGATAGATGAGTGAATGTGTCTTGATAGATTGGGGCCAATATCTTGGTAAAAGCCGGGGAAGAATGTGTATTGGGTTACGTATGAAGGAGCTTTCCATAGTGACCCAAGCTTTCCCCAATTGGTGGGCTTTCCAGTCCACCAATCTAGTTAAGTTGCATGCTAAGTAATATTTGTAGAGGTCTGGCAAGCCAATTCCACCTTTAGTCTTGGCACATGTCAGGCGTGTGTATTTAATGTGTAGGTTATTATTTTTCCAAATGAAGGTCGTACAGGCTTTTTTATATGATGAGAAAAAGGAGGGGGGTAGGTGAATTGGGATTGTCTGCATAAGATAAAGAAGGCGAGGAAGAACATTAATGTTTATTAGGGCCAAACGCCCAAACCATGATACATTGAGTTTGGCCCACTCCTTCAGATCTGTCTGGATTTTTGACAGGGCATGTAGGAAATTATTGTTATAAAGGTCTGTTATTCGTCTGCTGGTTTGAATGCCGAGATAGGTAATGGTTTCTTTTTTTTCCATTGAAAAGGGAAGGAATCTTAACAGTGGAGCACTTCTTGCGTGGGGTAGGGAAATGTTTAGGGCATGTGATTTGTAGTAATTGATTTTAAGATTCGATAGAACACCAAAGTGTTTGATATCTCTCGGAAGGTTGGGTAAAGATAGTCAGGGTGACTGCAGTGATCGTAGGATATCATCCGCAAACGCGGCTACTTTAAATTCCTTACGGTTGATGGAGAAAAATGTGTACTGTCTGTGATACTTTTTTTATTTGCACTAACATACAATTTTTCAGGACAAGCTTTCGGGGTGTGTCCCCTTCTTCAAGGTCCAAGCAGTACTGATTCACACATTTTTAAGCAGAATGTTTTTTTTTTTTCAACATTCTTTTTAAGCAGAATGTTTTTTTTTTTTTAACATTCTGCTTAAAAATTTGTGAATTAGTACTGCTTGGACCTTGAAGAAGGGGGCACACCCTGAAAGCTTGTCCTGAAAAATTGTATGTTAGGGCAAATAAAAAAAGTATCACGGACAGTACTCAATTTTCTCTGTCACAATTGCACTAATACGGCTACAATCACATCAAGTTACGGTTGATGGAAATTCCCTGAATGTCTGTATTGGCATGTAGTCTTTTTAAAATGGGTTCTAATGTCAGGACAAAGATCAAGGGGGATAATTGCCAACCCTGGCGAGTACCATTGCTTATAGGGAAGGTGTTCGACAGGAGGCCATTTGCTTTTACCCTTGCTGAGGTGTTGGTATATAGGGCGTTGATGTGTGCAAACATGCAGGGTAGGAGGCCTATGCCTTTTAGTACTTCCTGCATGTAATCCCAGGCCACCCTGTTGAACACCTTCTCAGCAGTGAGTGATAGAAGGAATCCCTTGGTCTCCGAAGAGGTGAGCCAGTGGTGTACGTTTAGGGTGCATATGGTGTTGTCTCTAGACTCCCTGCCTGGGATAAAGCCAACTTGATCAGATGAAATAAGGCCAGGGATGAGGGGTAATAACCTATTTGCTATCATATTTGCATAGAGTTTGATATCCACATTAAGTGAGATGGGTCTGTAATTAGCTACCTGTGAGGGGTCTTTGCCTTCTTTAGGGATATAACCAATTGTGCCTGTGCTAAAAAATATATGTATATGAACTGAGTGAAAAAATCGTGCAGGAATATTAAATTATTAATATGCTAGTGAAGACATACATATATGAAAATACATATATAGTGCAATCCTTAAATATGAAAACCTCAAAGTGCATCCACATAAAAGTGCAATCCTTATATAAAATGCTCAAAGTGCATCATGCATAGATATAAACCTAAAATCTAAGTGCAAATCCTGCGGCAATCGAGTGTCCAATCAAAATACGATCGGCAAATTCAAACTAAAGCAAAAAAATGTGCAAGTAAACAGTGTCCATGAATAAAGTGTCCATCATGCTTCTCCTGTAAGGTGTCCAAATCACAGCAAGCTAGATGTGCTCTCCCGTGACCCCCCACTTGTGCTTGCGCTCACCTCTATTCGTGTGACACGGTAGTTAAACAGTGTCAAACACGCAATGAGGCCACTCCAGGGCTCACTCAGGATATAGTGATGTATAATTAATCCTCTCAGGTACAGTCAGACATCATTCATAAAAGAGAAAAGGGAAAACTCCATGGTGTAATAAAGTTGGGATTTATTTAGAATAAAAGTTTCCTCCAGGAGGGTACTCACAATGTGCTGGTGCTATAGTGCACCAAACTATCCAGGTGTAATTCGTTAGCAACGGCTCGTATGGCGTGCGGTGCGGTGTATAAAAACCTCCTTCCCTGCTGACAGCTCCGTCCTACCCCTCCCCCCGACACGTATTCGGCACAGGGATCACGTGCCTTCCTCCTGGAGGAAACTTTTATTCTAAATAAATCCCGACTTTATTGCACCATGGAGTTTTCCCTTTTCTCTTTTATGAATGATGTCTGACTGTACCTGAGAGGATTGATTATGCATCACTATATCCTGAGTGAGCCCTGGAGTGGCCCCATTGCGTGTTTGACACTGTTTAACTACTGTGTCACACGAATAGAGGTGAGCGCAAGCACAAGTGGGGGGTCACGGGAGAGCACATCTAGCTTGCTGTGATTTGGACACCTTACAGGAGAAGCATGATGGACACTTTATTCATGGACACTGTTTACTTGCACATTTTTTTGCTTTAGTTTGAATTTGCCGATCGTATTTTGATTGGACACTCGATTGCCGCAGGATTTGCAGTTAGATTTTAGGTTTATATCTATGCATGATGCACTTTGAGCATTTTATATAAGGATTGCACTTTTATGTGGATGCACTTTGAGGTTTTCATATTTAAGGATTGCACTATATATGTATTTTCATATATGTATGTCTTCACTAGCATATTAATAATTTAATATTCCTGCACGATTTTTTCACTCAGTTCATATACATATATTTTTTAGCGCAGGCACAATTGGTTATATTTGTTTAATGCACGAAATGAAACGTGGTGAAGTGTTTGCTGCTTAAAAATAGTTTATTTACGCCTGATAGGCATTGGTCCACTTGTGGCTCGCAAGAACTCCACATTTTTTGTTTGCTTCTTTAGGGATAACTGCTATGTGGGCTTCTAACATGTTGCCTAAAGGAGTAAGTGGAGTTGATAGGGAGTTAAATGCTTCCAACATCTTGGGTGAAAGTATATCCGAAAAGCTTTTGTAATAAATTAGTGGTAAAATGTCAGGACCTGGGCTTTTTCCCACTTTCATTGTTTTATTGCTAGGTGTAGTTCCTCAGTAGATAGTGGATGTTCTAAGGCTTCAGCTTGTTGTGAGGTGATGGGTTTGGGGCAGTATTGAGCTAGGAAATCTCTTATTTGGGATGGGTGTATCAGATGACTCTATGTTGTCTCATGATAGGTTGTAGAGTTTGGAATAGAAGTTTTCAAAGTGTGTGGCAATGTATTCATTTTTAGAGAGAAGTGTACCTTGGTTATCTTGAATATGGTGAATTAAAGACGAAACTTTAGCTGCCTGTATCATGCGGCTAACAGTCTCCCACTTTTGTTGATATGTTCATAGAACACTTTCTGTTTAAGAATGTATCGCCTGGGGGTGTGAGAGGAGAGCAGCTCAGCAGCTCACAGTGCACCTAATATAGCCAAAAAGCACATGATCTGAGAGAGGAGAGTGAGGGGCACACAGCGGGCATGATGTACAAAAGAAAGGAGAGAGAAGGACCCCGAAAATTGACGGATTTCTTCCGCCCTGCTGAGGGCCGAAATTTCCAAGATGGCGCCGGGAACCGTTCGTCAGGCTCCACAACACAGACATACAGCAATCCGACGCCATCCTCGGGTGAGTCACAACTTAAAGACAATCGCTTGTCATCCTCCCCATTCTGCAGCCCTGTTAAACAAAAGAGGAGGCTTGGGGAGGGAGGAGAGAATGAAGATGAGACAGGAGCAGCAGGGGATGAAATGGAGGAATCCTGCACACATGCAGCACAGCTAGATGCATTCCCCACCTCAGGGCAGCCTATTATTGACACTACAATGAAGGAGATGCTGCAGACCCTGAGGGGAGCCCTTCAATCTGATATGGCAGTGTTTATGAGCAATACAAAAAGGGAAATAACAGCTGTCAGCAACAGAGTGGAATATGTAGAGAATAAAATGGAGAAATTCACTCTAGCACACAATGAACTGGTTGATGCTCACTTTAAGATAGAAGACAAAATCAGAGCCATGCGTCTCAAAATGGTGGATATTGAAGATAGGGCCCAGAGGAACAATATCAAATTTAGGGGGGTCCCCGAGACTTTCAAACCCACAGAGATCACCATCTACCTGCAAAAGCTTATGATGACTGTCCTCCCCTCTCTAAGCCCAGCAGACATCACTATTGACAGGGCACACAGACTGCCAAAACCATCCTTCCTGCCTGAACAAATACCTAGAGATGTGATAGCAAGAATCCATTTCTACCACATTAAGGATCAACTCATGCGATTTGCAAGACAACATCCTTCCCTCGCTGACCTATACGCTGGTATCGCACTTCATGCAGACCTGTCGCAAGCCACCCTGTCAGCCAGGCACAACTTGGTACCTATCACTAAAATTCTGCGCAATCATAAGATCCCCTACAAATGGGGTTTCCCTGCTAAATTTCTGGTCGACATGAACAATGAATCGCATGCGATCACATCGCTAGAAAAGGGCCTGGACCTTCTCCGAAAATGGCGCTTGCTTTCCGCAGATGCAGTACCTGAGGACCCTAACCCACAATATAACAGATGCAACAACCAACGTACAGCTAAGAAATACAACTAGCAACCTACTTAAGTTTATACCACTTGATGCTATTTCTCTTAGTGTGTACTCTCCTCTCACAACTGTCAAACGGCTAGTTATGGTGATTTGCAGCTTTATAAGAAGCTGTTCTTTATGATCATCCACCCGATGTTCGGCTGTTTAAGGGTTTACCCTGTTGAATCCCCTTCGTCAGTTATGAAATGACTCCCATGACCTACTATCCGCAATTCATGCGGCCTACATCTCATCATTTATCAACAGTTCAAGTTTGTTCAGTTAAACTGTTTACTTACAAAAATATTAAAGTAATAAGGGCAGATGTAGTCAACAGAAAGCACCACATTCCATATTTCAAATATAAATGGAGGGGCAGATTTTGCCGGGGGGAGGGGTATTGAAAAATACCCCAGGGACTTTTAAGGTGCTATTTAGATAAACAATATACTCAAAAGTCAGTAAATCTGTACAATCATTTTTTTTTAAATATCTATACTTTTATTAGAACCATCATGAATTAAAAACCAATGTCTCAAAAGAATGAGATATCATCATAAGAATATCATACAAAAAGTGGTAAATCCACAGAAAAGCACATTAAAGGTACAACAACATAGAGCAAATTGCCGCTCGACATGTTTCGCTCTAATACAAGCTTCTTCAGGAGTTTTATGGCAAAAATTTGTAGTAGACTCTAAACATTGAAAAGATATATAACAGTAAATACATGCATCATCATGGAAATATAAAAATTATTATAACATATTGGTTGACAATACATAATATCAACCAACTATTGTTCAATCTGAGGGTCACAGCAAAATTGTACAGAGACGGTCATTTAGTTTTGTAACAAATATATATAGAGAGAAAAACAACAACATTTTTTGCTTAATATATCTTACCAGGCTGTAATGCACCAGCAGTATATAGAACTTGAGATAACTGATAAACTGCTAACGATTCTCCAAAAAATGGGCTCTCACGTATGCAGGGTTCCCTTGTCTTGATATGACCACAGGGGAATATAAAGTTTTAAAGCAGTCCTTGAATAATGCAAAAGAAATTTTTGACAATTAGTCTAAGTGTGGATGCAAAATGCATTCAATTTAGTCCATAAATATATGGATTCATTACCTTCAATAGAACCAATGTTTATAAGGGCTTGAGAATAAGACAGCCTCCCAGGAGACGTGGACAATAATAACCAAAATAAATCAATGAATGGTAAGGTCACCAGTAATGGAGACTATGATTAGTTGTGCAGAGGGAGAGAGAGAGCCCTTCTCAGCAACAATTTCTAAAAGAAATGAGAAAGTAATCAAAAGCGGCTTGGTGAATGCAGCTGTTGTCAAAAATGACAAGGCTGCAGATATGACACTTACTTGTGAAGCATTAGTTCGGCGTACTGGGCTTGAAAACAGTCCGTGCCCACCTTATGAAGAGGCGCTGGTAGCAGAGCAGTGTGCGGTACGTAGTTCCGCCTTTATATAACCCCCATCCTGGCGGCGTCTGACCTTGCCACCGGGATGCGGACGCTTAATTGAGAATGCCTGCATTCCAGCTTCCCGGGGGAGGTTTGGTGACGTCAGCCGGACGTCAGAGACGTTCATAGAGTCTAAAAGTCCCTGGGGTATTTTTCAATACTCTTCCCCCGGCAAAATCTGCCCCTCCATTTATGTTTACTTACAAAGCTATAAGGACATTTCATCCTCAGATCCCCTGCATACTGACCATACCCAACATCTCAACTCCAATTCCTGGAACTACCACTAGATGACTCTGCTGCGCAACTTTCCACAAGAATGAATCTTAAAGTGATGTCATACAATGTGAGAGGCTTGAACAGCCCCTACAAAAGAAGAGTTCTCTGGAAATCAGCCTTGAAAAGAGAAATGTCAATAAGACCTCACATCTCACCTCTAGGCTGGGAAGCCTGAAATTAAAAAAAAAACAAAAAAAAAAGGATCCTGGCTTCGATCGTAGCGGTGAGTTGGTAGGAGCACAGGGGGGGGGACATCCCCTCTCGCCTCCCGTAAGAACGATCAAGCAGTGGAATAGCCGCTATGATCATTCTTATGGTGTAGGGAATCGCCGGCTGAAAAAGCTGATATCTGAATGATGCCTGTAGCTGCAGGCATCATTCAGATATGTTGTATGACGGCCGGCGGGCGTGAAGTGGTTAAAATGCATTTTTTTTTAACAGAAAGTTGTCAATTTATACAATATTTCTAACACATAGCATGTACATATCAAATATGACACCCCGAAATAGATTCTCCTACTCCTCCTGAGTACGGTGATATCACATGTGTGAGACTTCCACAGCCTGACCACATACAGAGGCCGAGTACAGCCGAGCATGGCTCAGCATGGCAGGGTATGGCTGGGTATGGTGGGGTATTGCAGAGTATGGCGGGGTATTGCGGAGTATGACGGGGTATTGCGGAGTATGGCAGGGTATTGCGGAATATGGCGGGGTATTGCGGAGTATGGTGGGGTATTGCGGGTATTGCGGAGTATGGCAGGGTATGGCGGAGTATGGCGGGGTATTGCGGAGTATGGCGGGGTATTGCGGGGTATGGCGGGGTATTGTGGGGTATGGCGGAGTATGGCGGGGTATGGCGGGGTATGGCAGGGTATGGCGGAGTATGGCGGGGTATGGCGGAGTATGGCGGGGTATGGCAGGGTAATGCGGGGTATGGCAGGGTAATGCGGGGCTTTGCAGAGTATTGTGGGGGTATTGAAGAGTAATGTGGGTTATTCCAGGGTAATGTGGGGCTTTGCAGAGTATTGTGGGGGTATTGCAGAGTAATGCGGGGTATTCCAGGGTAATGTGGGGCTTTGCAGAGTATTGTGGGGGTATTGCAGAGTAATGCGGGGTATTCCAGGGTAATGTGGGGCTTTGCAGAGTATTGTGGGGGTATTGCAGAGTAATGTGGAGTATTCCAGGGTAATGTGGGGCTTTGCAGAATATTGCACAGCATTGCAGAGTAGTATGGATGGATGGATGGATGGATGTCTCTGTGCAGCGCTGTGGGCACTACACATCCAGCCCACAGCGCTGCAGCCATCCATCCATCCCCCTCTCCGCTCACAGTGTACTGAACGGTACACAGGAGGGGAAGAGAGGAACCGGCGTCATCAGATGACGCCGGCGGTCAGGGATGTGCTCGGGTGCGCGCCCCAGGGGGCGCGCGAGAGGGGAACTCCGGGAGGACGTCATATGACGTCCTCCCAGAGTTAAGCAACTGCCCTGCAGCCGTCATTCAGCTATGGGCCGGTTGTTAAGTGGTTAATTCATGATGGTTCTAATAAAAATATAGATATTTTTAAAAAATGATTGTACAGATTTATTGACTTATGAGTATATTGTTTATCTAAATAGCACCTTAAAAGTCCCTGGGGTATTTTTCAATACCCTTCCCCCGGCAAAATCTGCCCCTCCATTTATGTTTACTTACAAAGCTATAAGGACATTTCATCCTCAGATCCCCTGCATACTGACCATACCCAACATCTCAACTCCAATTCCTGGAACTACCACTAGATGGCTCTGCTGCGCAACTTTCCACAAGAATGAATCTTAAAGTGATGTCATACAATGTGGGAGGCTTGAACAGCCCCTACAAAAGAAGAGTTCTCTGGAAATCAGCCTTGGAAAAGAAATGTGACATTCTATATGTACAGGAAACTCATTTCGCCAGTGAAAACTCTCCGAAATGTACACATCCCAAGTTTCCGCACATATTTATGGCCAAGAATACGACAAAGAAAAATGGAGTAATGATTGCATTCAGGGACACACTAACCTTCTCTCTTTTACAGGAACATATTGATCCCCAAGGTCGATATCTGATCGTAATCGCAGAACTGGACCATGTCACATATACTATAGTTAACTTGTATGCAACTAATGTCAAAACTCTAATGCCGCGTACACACGGTCGGACTTTCCGGCATACTTGGTCCGGCAGACCAGAGTGTGCCGGACAATCCGCCCGTGTGTAGGCGCCGGCGGACTTTTCCGGCGGACTTTTTCCCAAAAGCCCGCCGGACCTAGATTTGAAGAAAGTTCTAAATATTTCCGCCGGACTCAGTTTCGGGCGGAAAGTCCGCTTGTGTGTGTGCTGGTCCGACGGAAAGCCCGCTCGTGTGTATGCTGGTCCGACGGACCAGATACGACACGAGGGCAGGGTATTGCATCTCGCGCTCGCTGCAATAGGAAAAACACTTTTTCCTATTGCGGCGAGCGCGGGGCATAACAGGCCCTTAGGTCTGGTATGGATTATAAAGGGAACCCCCTACGCCGAAAAAACGGCGTGGGGTCCCCCCTAAAATCCATACCAGACCCCGATCCGAGCACGCAGCCTGGCCGGTCAGGAAAGGGGGTGGGGATGAGCGAGCGCCCCCCCCCCCTCCTGAACCGTACCAGGCCGCATGCCCTCAACATGGGGGGGTGGGTGCTTTGGGGAGGGGGGGGCGCCCGCAGGGCCCCCCCCACCCCAAAGCACCTTGTCCCCATGTTGATGAGGACAAGGGCCTCTTCCCGACAACCCTGGCCGTTGGTTGTCGGGGTCTGCGGGCGGGGGGCTTATCGGAATCTGGGAGCCCCTTTAATAAGGGGGCCCCCAGATCCCGGCCCCCCACCCTATGTGAATGAGTATGGGGTACATGGTACCCCTACCCATTCACCTAGGGAAAAAGTGTAAGTAATAAAACACACTACACAGGTTTTTAAAATAGTTTATTAAACAGCTCCGGGGGGGGGATCTTCCTCCGGCTTCGGGGGTCCCTCCGCTTCATCTTCTCCCGGCGTCCGGTTGGTTCTTCTCCCGGTGTTCCAGTTCTTCGGCCGGCTCCTCTGCTGTCTTCAGGTAGCTCTCTTGCCAGCAGAGGTCCGGACTTCTGGGCTTCTGGGCTTCTTCTCTTCTCTTCTCTTCTCTTCTCTTCTCTTCTCTTCTCTTCTCTTCTCTTCTCTTCTCTTCTCTTCTCTTCTCTTCTCCAGATGTTGACACGACGCTCTCTCCGGCTGGACTGCTCTCCGAGGGCTGCGTTGTGACTTATATAGGCGGAGACCCCGCCCCCTTTTGATGTCACAGTCCCTGGGCATGCTGGGACTGTGACGTTTTAGGGGGCATGGTCACTGGGTGATGTTGACCACGCCCCCTAAAACGTCACAGTCCCAGCATGCCCAGGGACTGTGACATCAAAAGGGGGCGGGGTCTCCGCCTATATAAGTCACAACGCAGCCCTCGGAGAGCAGTCCAGCCGGAGAGAGCGTCGTGTCAACATCTGGAGAAGAGAAGAGAAGAGAAGAGAAGAGAAGAGAAGAAGCCCAGAAGCCCAGAAGTCCGGACCTCTGCTGGCAAGAGAGCTACCTGAAGACAGCAGAGGAGCCGGCCGAAGAACTGGAACACCGGGAGAAGAACCAACCGGACGCCGGGAGAAGATGAAACGGAGGGACCCCCGAAGCCGGAGGAAGATCCCCCCCCCGGAGCTTTTTAATAAACTATTTTAAAAACCTGTGTAGTGTGTTTTATTACTTACACTTTTTCCCTAGGTGAATGGGTAGGGGTACCATGTACCCCATACTCATTCACATAGGGTGGGGGGCCGGGATCTGGGGGCCCCCTTATTAAAGGGGCTCCCAGATTCCGATAAGCCCTCCGCCCGCAGACCCCGACAACCAATGGCCAGGCCCTTGTCCTCATCAACATGGGGACAAGGTTCTTTGGGGTGGGGGGCCCCGCGGGCGCCCCCCTCCCCCAAAGCACCCACCCCCCATGTTGAGGGCATGCGGCCTGGTACGGTTCAGGAGGGGGGGCACTCGCTCGTCCCCACCCCCTTTCCTGACCGGCCAGGCTGCGTGCTCGGATCGGGGTCTGGTATGGATTTTAGGGGGGACCCCACGCCGTCTTTTCGGCGTAGGGGCTTCCCTTTATAATCCATACCAGACCTAAGGGCCTGGTATGCCTCGCAACGGGGCTCGCAAGGTGTCAATCTAGCCGATAAAAGCGGCAAGATTGACATCCTTTGCTAGTCCCGTCGCACCTGAGTCACGTTCAAAATGAACGGACTTGTCCGTGTGTGGGCAAGTCCGTTCATTCTGAAAGTCCGCCGGAACTCCGGCGAAAGTCCGTCGGAAAGACGGGCGGACCTAGCCCGCCGAAAAGTCCCGGCGTGTGTGGGCAAGTCCGTCCGTTTTAAAGTCTGGCGCACCTGGCGGACAAAGTCCGTCGGAAAGTGTGCCGGACCAAGTAGGATAGAAAGTCCGACCATGTGTACGCGGCATAAGGTTTATTCGCAAAGTTGTAAGTATGGCTAAAAAGGTGCAAGAAGGCAATTTATTAATATGTGGTGATTTTAACTCAATTATGAACACAGAATTAGATGTGTCCTCGGTGGCCTCTAAGCGACAGCCCTCTCTAGACTCGCTGTGCCACGAAGAGAGGCTCTATGACCCTTGGCGCTGTCTTAGATCCACCGAGAGAGATTACACATTTTATGCAGCTGTACATAAGAGCTATTCTAGAATAGACTTTTTCCTCACGGACCTGTATACTTTGCAAAATGTCCAGAAAGCTGACATCCTCAATATCACATGGTCTGACCATGCTCCAGTGACTATTGAAATTGTGGATGCCAACAAAAACTCCCACAAGCCGCTGTGGCGTAACAATACATTTCTTCTATCACACCCCAAAATTAGAGACGAAATTGCAGCAAAAATTATGGAATTCTTTCAAATCAATAACAATGGAGAATGCTCACCTATGACCATCTGGTGTGCACACAAAGCATTCGCTAGAGGCGCCCTCATACAGGTAGCCTCTAGGGAAAAGAAAAAGAAACAGCAGCGCATGACAAAACTACTTGAGAAGATAGCAGATTTAGAAGCACAACACAATAATCCTGCTACCTCCTCAAGTGAAATACTTAAAAGTCTCAATAGCTGCCGTGAAGAAGTAAGACAGGAAATTAGAGCGGATTATGATACCTTTTTTAAAAAACTAAAAGTCTCCTACTACTCCCAAAATAACAGGGCAGGTAAAATCCTAGCTTCCCAGCTTAAAAGGAAACAGGCACGTTCTAACCTCAAAAATCTCAGACATCACAGTACCAAAGTCATATATCAAAATCCCAAAGATATCGCCAACGCCTTTAAGGACTATTATGAAACCCTATACAATCTCAAGACGGACCCACTCACTTACCAACCCTCTAACACAGAGATTGAACAATTCCTACAGACCGTTCACCTACCCTCAATAGACAAAACTTCTCTACAAAAACTAAATGCGCCTATCACACTCAAGGAGGTTGAATCCTTTATTCACTCACTACCCATGCACAAATCACCAGGAGCAGATGGATTCTCCGCTGAGTATTACAAGGCTTTCTCTGCTCTCCTCGCCCCTGAATTGGCCAAAATTTTTAATATAGCAGCTTCTGTTGGTTCCTTCCCGAAAGAAATGCTCCAAGCTATCATTATCACTATCCCCAAACCTGGTAAAGACGTATCGGACCCACAAAACTTCAGGCCTATTTCCCTACTAAATTCTGATTTAAAGATTTACGCTAAAATCTTAGCAAACAGACTTATGGAAATAACCCCCTCCCTCATAGGGCTTGACCAGGTAGGTTTTGTAAAGGGCAGACAGGCACCAGATGGGACGAGGAGGATGCTAGACCTTCTGCGAATTTCGGAAATCAACAAGCAGCCCAGCATCTTTTTAGCACTAGACGCAGAAAAGGCCTTCGACAGGGTCCATTGGGGAGACCTGTCCAGGACCTTACTTAAGTTTGGCCTCTCAGGAATGATACATTCAGCAATTATGTCCTTGTATTCCGAACCATCTGCAAGGGTCTTCACCTCTAGCTTGCTCTCTGACCCCTTTACACTATCTAACGGTACCCGTCAAGGATGCCCATTGTCCCCAATTATCTTCTCCTTGATCATAGAACCACTAGCAGAATCTATTAGAGGCATTAAAGTTGGCTCTGATAGCCATAAAATAGGATTGTTTGCTGACGACATAATCCTTTCTTTATCAAACCCAGCAACTTCTTTACCCATCATCAAAACAATACTACATGAGTTCGGACAAATCTCCTTTTACAAAGTTAATACAACCAAATTCTACGCACTTTCACTTCACATATCAAAAGAGAACAAAACCAGGTTGGAAAATATATTTCCTTGCAACTGGGACCCCCTTTCCATTACTTATCTTGGTGTGCAGCTGACCTCCGCTTCCTCCAAAATCTATTCACAAAACTTCCCTCCACTATTGACAAAAATTGAAGAGGAACTAAACCAAATTAATAAACTACACCTTACCTGGTTGGGGAGGATAGCTGCATACCAAATGCAAATATTACCAAAACTCCTATATTGTTTTAGGTCATTGCCCATACCAATTCCCCAGAAATTTTTTACACAACTAGAGAAGTACCTGAAAAAATACATCTGGGGGGGTAAAAAACCCAGAATAGCATTGGCCCACCTCTATAAACCTAAACATCTAGGGGGAGTAGGACTACCTAACGCACAGATATACTATAAAGCCGCAATATTGGACCAAATGCGTTTTTGGTTCTCCTGCCAAACAGATAATCGTTGATCAATTATTGAAAGCACCGTTACACCAGGCCATGACCTCCCTGCGTTGGCTATAGCAGCCTGTATACATTGTAAACCAAATACCCCACCTTACTTAACCATACAAGCAACAATAGATGCCTGGTCCTCCTTGGTGAATAACCACTATACAGACACCCCAATTAGGAAACTAAACATATCACTGGCATCCTACGAATACCTAATCCCAAACTTCTCAGCCCAAACATGGAAATCCTCAGGAGACAACTTCACCACACCTGCTCCGTCCCATCAAAATGCGGTAGATAGATATAGAGTATATCAAATACACCACTACACGAGCAAACACCCACAACAAAAGATAGCTTTACCACAGATATTGTGGGACTTCCTCTTAAGCAAAACTTCCAATAATCGTAAGGGAATATCGCTCTTTTATAAATTCACCCCCCCCTCTATTTACAATCCAAACCCCCCAGCATGGTGAAATGGGAATTTGAATTACAAAAAGAATTTTCTATGTCTCAATGGCATGAAGCGATAAAATATAACCATAAGTCCTCAGCATGCGTAGATCACTGGGATAATGCACAAAAGCTCCTACATAGATGGTATATTACTCCGTATAGATTATACAAAAAGAATCCTTGTATCACACCTCTCTGCTGGAGAAACTGCCAAGTTATTGGCAACCTCCACCATATATTCTGGAACTGTGCAACTATAAAACCTTTCTGGCAAAAAATACAGTCACTAATTAGAAGTGTTACCAACACTGATTGTGCCATCAACCCTGCTCTTGCTCTTCTAAATTTAGGCATCGAAAATTTTCCTCCCTTGATGAGAAAAGTAGTAACCCACGTCTTGTTTGCCGCATATATATCAATAGCCAAGGAGTGGCGCTCTACATCACCTCCCAAAATTGAAGAAGTCATATCTAGAGTAAATGCTCAATACACTATGGAAAAAATGCTAGCATATACAGAAAGAAGAACCCCAAGTTTCCACAAACAATGGGAAACTTGGAGTTCCTCTAACTATGCCTCTTCACATGTATGAAAATTACTCCAACTTCTATACTACTGAAATACTACCATCAATTGTCTAGTGGTACAAACCAATGTTGAGTATGATCATATATGATATGGTATTATAGTTAGCACACAACATAGCAATATTACTCAGGTTACCTCATATTTCAGGACTGAGGAAGTCTAATAGGGCGTACACACGGTCAGAATTTGTTCGGACATTCCGACAACAAAATCCTAGGATTTTTTCCGATGGATGTTGGCTCAAACTTGTTTTGCCTACACATGGTCGCACAAAGTTGTCGGAATTTCCGAACGCCAACCACGCGGTCACGTACACCACGTACAACGAGACTAGAAAAGGCCGGTTCAGAACCAAGCGCGGCACCCTTTGGGCTCCTTTTGCTAATCTCCTGTTAGTAAAAGTTTGGTGAGAGACGATTCGCGCTTTTTCAGACTCGTAGCTTTCAGATCGTTTTCTGCCGTTCAGTTTGTGCTTGTGGGTTTGTATCTGCTCTTCAGTGCGTGCAGCAAGTTCCGCGTGACTTTAGGTAGTCATTGTATTCTTATTCGTTCGTTACTGTTTTTCAGGTCGCTCTTCACAGGCCTTGCTGTTCTTCAGTGCGTTCTGTTACTTCGTTCTGAGCAGCCGACCGTTTTCTAGCCATATTTCGTATGCGTACTCCTCGTAGGGTTCGTGCTGTGCGGGGGCTTGGTGTTGGGGTCCTGACCTTGACACAAGTCCAGTCCATGAACAGGGTGGGGAGGAGTTCATGGACCAAGAATTGGTTGCTTCTGCGTGACCAGTTCTCTCATATGCCTTTGCTCCGTGAGATCCGTGAGAATAATCCTGATGATTTCAGGAACTTTCTCAGGATGACGGACCCCGTGTTTCACCGTTTGTTGGCTTTGCTGACCCCCTATATCAGCAGGCAGGATACCTGCATGAGGTAAGCCATCACTGCGGAGCAGAGGTTGGTCGCTACCTTGCGGTATTTGGCCACAGGGAGAAGTCTGCAGGACTTAAAGTTCTCGACAGGCATCTCCCCCCAGGCTCTGGGGATCATTATCCCAGAGACCTGTTCTGCCATCATCCAGGTCCTGCAGAAGGAGTATATGAAGGTAAGATTTTTATCCTTTAATATCACATTTTATTGTATTGAATGTTTGATAATATCTTGTATTTCTTTCCTCATTCCCTAATTACCATGCTTGTAATATGCATTGAATGTCCCCTTTGTCCTCATGCATCCTGGATTTTTATGTAATTATTATTTTATGTCCTTCATACATATTTGCCCTTCACTAACCTCCCCAGCATGGTGTCTCCTGCCCTATATTCACCTCATGTAGTCACTTAACAATGTATTTTATCAGCTCCATAGTAGTGCTTTACCCCAAACACCCCTTAAAATGTTTGGAAATGTTATTTTAGCTTTAAATTCAGGCAGAGTGCCAGAGGCTTTTTTTTTGTGGTGTCCCCAAATCATTTTTAGTAACCCTCCCTCCCCCAACTGCTAAGTCAGCTGATCCCAATTCTCTATCCTCAATCATCTGCTGACTTTGCCAAACCCATACACACTATACCCACCTCTTTACTGGTCAGATTTATGGATGAATTCCCCAAAGCATGTAGTGCAAGGGCCTGCCTGTATACTTTCCAATGGTACTGTTTAAAGTTTTTGTATCCTATTATTATCTTGATAGGTAATAGCAGAATGTCCAAATGTCCTCAAATGTGTACAGTGTGTATTTATATCTTTGTATTCAGACACTTCTTATGCCCCGTACACACGGTCGGATTTTCCGATGAAAAATGTCCGATCGGAGCGTGTTGTCGGAAATTCCGACCGTGTGTGGGCTCCATCGGACATTTTCCATCGGATTTTCCGACACACAAAGTTGGACAGCAGGAGATAAAATTTTCCGACAACAAAATCCGATCGCGTCAATTCCGACCGTGTGTGGCCTGTTCCGACGCACAAAGTGCCACGCATGCTCAGAAGAAATTCCGAGACGGGACAGCTCGTTCTGGTAAACTTAGCGTTCGCAATGGATACAGCACTTTCGTCACGCTGCAATGTTAAAAATGGTTTAATACAGCGCACTCTCTTCTTCTTTATAATGTGACAAGAATGAAGTAGTTTTGCTGCTCATATTCACACACACTTCTCACAAACTTATTTCGTTACTATTTATCGGGATTCCCTCAATATATTTTGATTTCTCACATCTGACAACATATTTTTGTATATTTTTTATTTATTTTTTGGCTTTAATGTAGAATCTTTTTTTGTGTTTCTCTTTTTTTTTTTTTTTTTTTGCGATTTTGATTTGTACTCCAGAAAATGTTTGTGTGTGTTTTTTGTGACAAGTTCCCACAACACCATTGATATGTTGTTCTATTTAATCTGTAGGAGATTGTTTGGTGTTGTTGTCCCTTGTTAATTTCACATTTTATGTTAGAAATGTACCTGAATCCTCACCAACAAACTGTCATTTTTGGATGAAAACACACACAGGAGAGTAGAATTTACCCAAAAAATTTATTAAGGTGTCACAACTAAACAAAGAGGGAGGCAACGCTGGAGAAACTGCAGAAGTGGGTGAAGCCTTGGACCCCCAGGGCAGACATCAATTATTTAAAAGCAAAATTGGTGGCCTGAGGAGTCCATATCTAAGGGAGGGCAGTCTGGTCCAGAAGTCCCAGAGACCTGGAAAGCAGCAGATGACATCTGTGTCCCCAGGCTGTGGTCATACGAGAGACTGCATCTTCTGTCAGACCAGACTGAACCCAGGGTCATCACTCTTTGGTCTTCTTTCCACGCCTCCTTCCACGCGGTGGCTGTGGTGGTGGAGTTGTGGCAGCAGGAGGAAGAGGATCGTCCATCTCAATGACATCCGTCTTGGGTGTTAGTTCCCCACTCACCCCCTTACGTAGGACTTTATAAATCAGGTCCTCAGAGAGCCTGCGTTGACCCTCCTGCATGCCCTGCAATTTGGTGGCAGCCATGCAGGCAAAGGCCTCTTCAGGACTGGGGAAGGCTCGGAGGGACGCAGAAGCCTCCTGGATCAGCCTGTATGCTGAATCCTGCACGGGACTTGGAGTGGCCTTCCTGGCTCGTTTATGTGGCAGGCGGAGGGGAGGGACCTGAGACTCAGTCAGGCTGCGACTGGTCCCAGGCTTCTCTTGGCTGACACTTAGCCCCGCCTCCTCCTGGCTGCCACTAATCCCTGCCTCCTCCTGGCTGCCACTAATCCCCGCCTCCTCCTGACTGCCACATTCCACAACCTCCTCCTGGCTGAGGTCTTCCTGTGTATGAAAAAGGGACATAGTTTTAGTATTTTTTCAATCAATCACACACAATTTTCACCTCCTGACTGCTGCAAATTGAATGTTAACAAATATAACAGACTATCATTCTGAGCCCAGCATTTTTCATTCTTGTCCCAATTTTGGGTGCCCACTACTGTCTATTGATATGTAAAACATTTTTTTCAATCAGCAATTAGTGATCAATACTAACATCTAGTAAACATCATTTATTTATTGACCAGAAATCTGTAGAAGAATGCTATACCTGACTCCAGCTGGGCTCCTCCATTTCTTCCTGGCTGGAAGGCCCAGGTTGGACATCGGAAGCCTCAGCTGGGGTGGAAGGAAGCGTGGAAGGAAGAGTGGAGAGGGATTCCCTGACTTCAGTGTGGTCTGACAGAAATCGCAGTCTCTCATAGTACCACAGCCTGGGGACATAAACGTCATCTGCTGCAGCTCCGGACCTCTGGGAATCTGTGACCTTCTTGCGCTCCCAAAGATAAGTGCTCCTCAGGCCACCAATTTTAGCTTTTAAATAAGGGATGGTTGCTGTGGGGACCACCGGCTTCACCAACTCCAGCAGTTTCTCCAGTGCTGCCTGCCTCTTTTGTTTGTGGTTTAAGTGGGGGTGTCTCACTTGCCACAGACAGGGCAGCTCCCTGTAGTTGTCTATGAACAGGGGCAGGAAATTGTGGTCGTTGAACCCATCCATTTTCTCTGCAAGACACAACACAAGACAAACCCTAATGTCAGGCCAAACTCCCCTAATCTTGTTACAATATAGGCTTCCATTTCGAAGCAGTATAGGCGCAAGTTTAGATCTTACCTTCATTATCACGATCGGCGTCTCCGATGCTCCTTCCTCCGCTCACAGATCGTACGTAAGACGCACGTGTGTTACGCTTTATACACACTGCGCATGCGTATAACTCCACCCGCCCCTGACGTTCTTTCTAGTCTATTCCCCACCCCTTTTCGTTCGACGCAGTGGGGGAAGAGCACATGGTGGATAGGCAGCAGGTGCATGCTAATTGTAGCAACGAGAAGGAGGAGGGGGAGGAAAGGCCGGAGCCTGAAACGTCCCGATCCAGAAGGAGATTTAAGGACTCAAATATGTCCTTTGGGGAGATGTTGGAGATGGTGGACATCCTGAAGAAGGCCGACTATGATGGAAAGTATGGGCCTTATCCCAACCACATTCTCAGAAAGGCCAAGATCATGGCGAAAGTGGTCAGGAGTCTGCACCGGAAATTCGGGGTACGACGATCAAAAGATCAGCTCTGGAAGCGGTGGTCGGACCTGAAATTACGAGAACATGAGCAGTACAGAAAGATCCGGAGAGTGCTGCAAAAAAGTAAGTAGTTGTGCTGTGTTCCTATTGTTTTTGTGTTTATTACGTTCGTGCTGCTCCATGTGCTTTTAGGAACTATTGTACAGTTTAAAATGGCAAATTTCATGTTCATGGGCACATTATTCGTTCGGATCAAACATTTTTCGTTCCAAATATAAAATAACATTGTTTAGCCCATATGCATTTGGCCACCATTTTGACGCCCTATACTTGTCTTAAAAGAATTGGGTTGTGTAGATGGCTTTGTTACTAGAATGAAATGCAAACTAGATTGTGTGTAAGGAGAGGACACTGAGCAGCTGTTTTCACATCTGGACACTGGAGCACTAGTGTGGGACAAAAGAACACCATTTTTATTAGGGGGGCCACACAGGTGCTCCAGTGTATACTATAGGGGGGTCTCCATCTGTGAAGCTTGTACCAAACAGGTAAAGTATTGCAGGTTGACAAAGGGCATTAAAAAAGCTACATGTTGGAACTCTGCTAAAATAGATAATTGTACCCCACTTCCAAGCAATGTTTCATCTTTATAGTTCTGACATTAAATATCTGTGTGCTAATTATACCATTTTGTTTGACATAGGGGAGAAAAGACTCAGAGGACACCCCTCATCTGAGGAGACCAGAGCCCCCCCCCCCCCCTGGAAGAAGGTGAATTCCCCCCAACACAAGCTGAGCAGGAGGATGAAGATGTGGTGGAACTAGTCACAAAAGGTGAGTGTCTGCGACCACAGGTTCCGATAAGAGATGGACGGCGGCATTTTTTTTAAACCAAATTTATTTTGGGGTTCCTCTCTTTTTAGGTGATCGTGAGGTTGTGGATGAAGATCCTTTCACATCCGAAAGTGCCCAGATCCTGATCGGAGAGATCATGGGGTGTATTTTACAATTGGAAAACATCAAGCAAAACATCAATGATGTTATTCCAAAATATAAAAACATCATTGATGTTTTGGGGAGAGTTTAAAACCCCTTCAAATCACTTTCTTCTTTTGTGTGCTACAATGTGCTAAATGTTTTTGTGATTTTTCCCAAAGCCAAATTTGGAGGATGCACACAGTGTGTCAACATGTGCTCAACATGTGCTGTCTGCCATCACGGGAGATCAATGGATGCGTTTTGGGGGTGCAACCCCTTCCTCAATAATAAAGTAACGGTGAGGAAGGGCTTGCTCCCCCAAAACACATCCCTTGATCCCCCGTGATGGCAGCTAGCACATGTTGACATTGGGAAATTTGTGTGCATCTTCCAAATTTGGCTTTTCCGGGGGTGATTTCCCCCCATCTGAACGCAATATCAAACACAGTTCCTAAATACTCATGTCTGATATTGCCTTCAAGTTCTACCAAATGTGAACTTTGTAAGATCAAGATTTGTGTCTTTCTTGTTGGTTTTACACAGGCCTGTTTTCTATAAAATGGACATTTTAATTTTGGATAATTCCACCACCAAAATTGGTTTACCTTTGGTAAATGCACATGTGATTGTGCAGGTATTAAAAAGATTGTTAATCAAGAATGTGTGGATTATTGTCTCAACGCTACAACCCTTTTGGGGTGATGTAATTGTTGTTTTATGAGAAAATGGGGGTTATTTCCTAAGGGCAAATCCACTTTGCACTACAAGTGCAGTTTCAGTGCAGTTGCAAGTGCACTTGTAGTGAAATGTGTTTTTGCATTTAGTAAATAACAGCCAACAGTATAAGGTTACACAATCACGCCATTTTCTGCACTCAACACATTTCTGTCAGGGTCAGCTCAAACAAACACAAGCAGTAAATGTCCAGAAAGATTTTTTTTTTTTTTTTGAAAAAGGCTTCACATATTGTCTGGCATATTGATAGCCCCCCTACCTGCAAAGAACTCCAGGTAGCGTAACCGGACATCACGGGCACTCAGGGAGGGCAAGCCAGGACGGCCACTTTCAAGCGCCGTCAGTGTAGTTTGATGTAGGATTCCGGCCTCAGGCCCAACTGAGCCAGCATAGTTGGCAGAATGTTTCCGTAAAAAGTTATGGAGAACACAGCAGGCAAGTATTATATGGTTCAGTTTATACTCCGCCATATGGATAGGTGTCAGAAATAGGCGGAACCGGCTGGCCAGGATTCCAAATGTGTTCTCCACCACTCTTCGGGCTCTGGCCAGCCGGTAATTAAAAACCCTCTGTTCCGGGGTGAGGGTCCTCATCAGGAATGGCCGCATCAGGTGGTCCCCCAGCGCAAATGCTTCATCAGCAATGAACACAAATGGGAGTCCTTCCACATTGTCCTCTGGAGCTGGCAAGTCCAAGCTGCCATTCTGGAGACGCATGTAGAACACTATTGAACCCCTTATAGTTGAAATAGTACGACCCCGAGTTGGGTGGTGGGACGATGTGGACGTGTTTCCCATCAATTGCCCCTCCGCAGTTAGGAAAGTCCCACCGCTGGGCAAAGTGGGAGGCCACAGTCTGCCATTCCTGTTGCGTGGAAGGAAACTGTTGAGGAAAAAACAATAAACATTACTATTTTTACTCTGAAACATGGCAAGCAGATTAGACACAAACATTATGGGGCAGCCTCCAGATAGCATTTAGTAAGGGGAATTTAACAAGGCCAAAGTATAAGGTACACCTATCATATCCCCCCCCCCTCTCATGGGCCATTTCTAACATTATGGGGTGTGTGGAAATCTTGGACAGGTAACCCTCTTCACTTCATTGAGAGATGAATGCCTAAATAATGGGTATTACTTGGAACAGCCCCTCCTTAGTTACACTATTGGCAGCCCACTGGACAGGTAAGAAGTGTCATAATACAAAGATATAAATACACACTGTACACATTTCAGGACATTTGGACATTCTGCTATTACCTATCAAGATAATAATAGGATACAAAAACTTTAAACAGTACCATTGGAAAGTATACAGGCAGGCCCTTGCACTACATGCTTTGGGGAATTCATCCATAAATCTGACCAGTAAAGAGGTGGGTATAGTGTGTATGGGTTTGGCAAAGTCAGCAGATAGATGATTGAGGATAGAGAATTGGGATCAGCTGACTTAGCAGTTGGGGGTTGGGAGGGTTACTAAAAATTATTTGGGGACACCACAAAAAAAAGCCTCTGGCACTCTGCCTGAATTTAAATCAAAAATTACATTTCCAAACATTTTAGGGGGTGTTTGGGGTAAAGCACTACTATGGAGCTGATAAAATACATTGTTAAGTGACAACATGAGGTGAATATAGGGCAGGAGACACCATGCTGGGGAGGTTAGTGAAGGGCAAATATGTATGAAGGACCTAAAATAATAATTACATAAAAATCCAGCATGCATGAGGACAAAGGGGACATTCACAGCATATTACAATCATGGTAATTAGGGAATGAGAAAAGAAATACAATATATTAGCAAACATTCAATACAATAAAATGTGATATAAAAGGATAAAAATCTTACCTTCATATACTCCTTCTGCAGGACCTGGATGATGGCAGAACAGGTCTCTGGGATAATGATACCCAGAGCCTGGGGGGAGATGCCTGTCGAGAACTTCAAGTCCTGCAGACTTCTTCCTGTGGCCAAATACCGCAAGGTAGCGACCAACCTCTGCTCCGGAGTGATGGCTTGCCTCATGCAGGTATCCTGCCTGCTAATATAAGGGTCAGCGAAGCCAACAGACAGTGAAACACGGGGTCCGTCATCCTGAGAAAGTTCCCGAAATCATCAGGATTATTCTCACGGATCTCACGGAGCAAAGGCATATGAGAGAACTGGTCACGCTGAAGCAACCAATTCTTGGTCCATGAACTCCTCCCCACCCTGTTCATGGACTGGACTTGTGTCAAGGTCAGGACCCCAACACCAAGCCCCCGCACAGCACGAACTCTACGAGGAGTACGCATACGAAACATGGCTAGAAAACGGTCGGCTGCTCAGAATGAAGTAACAGAACGCACTGAAGAACAGCAAGGCCTGTGAAGAGCGACCTGAAAAACAGCAACAAGCAGGCAAGATCACACAGAAAACTCCGATACGAACTGACTGCACGCACTGAAGAGCAGATACAAACCCACAAGCACAAACTGAACGGCAGAAAACGATCTGAAAGCCACGAGTCTGAAAAAGCGTGAATCGTCTCTCACCAAACTTTTATGCCGCGTACACACGGTCGGACTTTTCGTCTACAAAAGTCCGACAGCCTGTCCGACATACTTCCGACGTACCTTCGGCGGACTTGCGGCAGACTTTCTTACGAACGGACTTGCCTACACACGACCACACAAAAGTACGACAGCCTAGTACGCGGTGACGTACACCAAGTCCGACGAGACTATAAAACGGAAGTTCAATAGCCCGTACGACACCCTTTGGGCTCCTTCTGCTAATCTCGTGTTTATCTCGTGTTAGTAGAAGTTTGGTGAGAGACGATTCGCGCTTGTGAGACTCGTATTTTTCAGTTCGTTTTAACTGTTGTTCAGTCTGTGCTTGTGAGGTTTGTATCTGCTTTTCAGTGCGTTTGGTCAGTTGGCATTGAGAAATCTTTGTTTTATTGTCCGCTCGTTCCTGATTTTCAGGTCGTTCTTCACAGGCCTTGCTGTTCTTCAGTGCGTTCTGTTTAGTGCGTTCTGACCAGCCGACCGTTTTGAAGCCATGTTACCTGTACGTACTCGTCGTAGAGCTCGTGCATTGTATGTGCTTGGTGCTGTAGTTTATTCTTCAGCCCAAGACCAGTCCATGAACAGGGCGAGGAGGAGTTCATGGACCAAGAATTGGTTGCTTCAGCGTGACCAGTTCTGTCACATGCCTTTGCTCCGTGAGATCCGTGAGAATAATCCTGAGGATTTCAGGAACTTTCTCCGGATGACGGACCCCGTTTTTGACCGTTTGTTGGCTTTGCTGACCCCCTATATCAGCAGGCAGGATACCTGCATGAGGCAAGCCATCACTCCGGAGCAGAGGCTGGTCGCTACCTTGCGGTATTTGGCCACAGGGAGAAGCCTGCAGGACCTTAAGTTCTCGACAGGCATCTCCCCCCAGGCTCTGGGGATCATTATCCCAGAGACCTGTTCTGCCATCATCCAGGTCCTGCAGAAGGACTATATTAAGGTAAGATATTTTTCTTTTATTAGCATCACATGTTCTTTTATGTAATCTTTGATAATGTAATGTATTTCTTGCTTCAAACACTACTTACCATCATTGCAATATAGTGTGAATGTCCCCTTTTTATCCTCACACATGCTGGAATTTTTTCCTGTTATTTTTTGTCATGCATGTATATTTTCCTTCAATAACCTTCCCAGCATGAAGTGATGGGAACATATCCACCTAGTCTACTCATTTTGAATGTATTTTGTTTGAGTGTATTTAGTGTGCTTATAATTAGCAATTATCTAGATTTCACAACCCCCCCACCCACCCCCACCTAAACTCACTCCAAATAGTGTGCTGCTAATTAGCAATTATATAGATTTCACAACCCCCCCACCCACCCCCACCTAAACTCACTCCAAATAGTGTGCTGCTAATTAGCAATTATCTAGATTTCACAACCCCTCCACCCACCCCCACCTAAACTCACTCCAAATAGTGTGCTGCTAATTAGCAATTATCTAGATTTCACACCCCCCCACCCACCCCCACCTAAACTCACTCCAAATAGTGTGCTGCTAATTAGCAATTATCTAGATTTCACAACCCCCCCACCCACCCCCACCTAAACTCACTCCAAATAGTGTGCTGCTAATTAGCAATTATCTAGATTTCACAACCCCCCCCCCACCCTCGTTAAAATTTGCTTGAATGTTCTGTGGTGTTGATTTGTCTAAAGCAAATATATGTTGCACTTTGCAAAATGCATGTGCACTCTACAAGTGCATTTGTTCCAGTGCTTTAGTAAATGAGCAGAAGCTCTGCTGATTTCCATCATCAAATCATATGCAAGCCTCAAAGTGTTTTCATTAATTGCCCTTGCCTGTGATTGTGTACTCCTTGCAACATGAATGCCTTTTTACATTACCTCATTTACTGTAAGCTGGTTAGCAACTGCACCTGCAGAGTGCGACAACTGCAGTCTTGTAGCCTTTTTAGTCCCTAAATTCCTGCGTGTCCTAAAAGTAATCTTTTTTAGGGATTTCACAACCCCCTAAAATGTAATCAATGTTCCATCAGAGGGGGTGAGCAATCTGATAAGTGTGCCTTTCCATATTAGTTATTCCAGAAGAATTAAATTATTTAATGTTATACTGATGCTGGGGAATAATGTTTTTAATTGTCTAATTTTCTTGCAATGTTAGCTTCCAAATTAATTGATTTTGGTTTTCTTGTTTGATTCCCCAGTTTCCTTCAACGCCACAGGAATGGCAGACTGTGGCATCCCATTTTGCCAGCCGTTGGGACATTCCCAATTGTGGAGGGGCTATAGATGGGAAACATGTCCACATTGTGCCACCACCCCATTCGGGGTCATACTATTTTAATTATAAGGGGTTCCACAGTATTGTTTTAATGGCGGTGGTGTCGGCACACTATGATTTTTTATATGTGGACGTGGGGAAGAATGGCCGGATGTCGGATGGAGGAGTATTTGCCCAGACGGAGTTCTGCCAGCATCTCCAGAGTGGTGGCCTGGGATTGCCACCTGATGAGGATAACGTGGAAGGACTCCCCTTTGTCTTCATTGCTGATGAAGCCTTCGCTCTCAGCAAGCACCTCATGAGGCCATTCCCCCAAAGAACCATCACCCTGGAGAGGAGGGTTTTTAATTACCGGCTGGCCAGAGCTAGAAGAGTGGTTGAGAATACGTTTGGAATTCTGGCCAGCCGGTTCCGCCTGTTTCAAACAGCCATTAATTTGGCGGAATACAAACTTAATTTTATCATTTTATCGTGCTGCATTCTGCACAACTTTTTAAACAAACATTCTCCCAATTATATAGGCACAGTTGGGCCTGAGGCCGGACAAATAGAAGCCAACCTTATGGGCCTGGATACTGTCCGTACTGGCTTGGCCCCCCAAAGTGCCCGTCAAGTTAGACAGCAATATGTTAATTATTTTATGGGTAGGGGGGCCATTGCAATGGGCCAGGATATATAATTTTTTACATTAAAAAAAATATTGAGGAAATCTTGCATTATATTTATTGCTTGCCTTTCTTTTGGGCTGTCTTCTAGGTTATGGTCGAGCAGTTGTAGTGCCAACTGTATTTTAATTTTAAATGTCTAAATAAGCTCCATTGCCACTGTAAACAACTTTTTTACAATTATAACCAAACTGATACTGAGCCTTGAAATAACAAACCACACATTTATTTAATTCCTATAAGGAGATGTTTTTATTAATGGTTGTTATGCATTCAGTTCTGCATTTAGTATCAAATGTTCATAGACAAAAATATAATGATATCTTAATAATGTAGAAAAATATAATTATATTTAAATATTTCTACCTAATCCACAAAAAAATATTTTTGGCTTTTTGATTTTCGCAAACAGGCTTTTTTTTTTTTTTTTTTTTTAGAAAATCAAGTTTTGTAATTTTTTTTGTTTTTTAAAATAAAGTTTTATATTTTTTGGTTTTTTAAAATCAAGTTTTTTTTATTTTTTTTGTTTTTTTGAAAATCAAGTTTTGTTATTTTTTTGGTTTTTTTAAAATCAAGTTTTTTTAGTTTTTTTGGTTTTTTTAAAATCAAGTTTTTTTAGTTTTTTTTGGTTTTTTAAAATCAAGTTTTTTTAGTTTTTTTTGGTTTTTTAAAATCAAGTTTTTTTAGTTTTTTTTGGTTTTTTAAAATCAATTTTTTTTTTTTTTTGTTTTTTGGAAAATCAAGTTTTGTTATTTTTTTGTTTTTTTTAAAATCAAGTTTTTTTTTTTTTTTTTTGGTTTTTTAAAATCAATTTTTTTTTTTGTTTTTTTTTGAAAATCAAGTTTTGTTATTTTTTTTGGTTTTTTAAAATCAATTTTTTTTTTTTTTTGGGTTTTTGAGAAAATCAAGTTTTATTTTTTTGTGGATTTTTTAGGTATTTACGAGAAACAGCCCTCCTTTTTTACATTAGGTTAAACAGCCATTTATGTTCTGCCAAAAAAAGAAAGAGAAGGCCCAGAATTGGGTCAGCAAAACAGGAAATGAAGGACATGATTGATGTTTTGGGGTTTAAAAAAGGGCATTTAGATTCGACCCAAAACATCAATCATGTCCTTCATTTCCTGCTGCATACAATCCAGCCGATTACGCATTTCATCCATGTCTTTATTCCAGGCCATTATTTGACCAATTAGCCGTTGGGCACTTTCAGAGGTGAAATAGTCACTTCTTGTTGTACCTAAAGTGGAATGAAACCAAAAAATGTCTTTAGAAATATGCACACATACATAGTTTACCTTACCATAAATAAAGCTGTTGTCTCAGACACTGACCTGGTGGGGTGCCCATGTAGCCTAATTCCTCCACATCCTCGGGGGTGGCACTGTTGCTTGAATGAAGCACAACCAGATCCCCTAAAATAGAGTAGACAAATTACATTAAACAAAAGGCAGCCATGCATAGATTAACGTAAGCTGGTGTGTCAGACACTCACCTGGTGGGGTGCCCATGTCGCCCACCTCTCCTTCCTCCACATCCTCAGTGGGACTTGGGCTGATTTCCCAATCATGTTTTGCTTGGGGTGGACTGTCTTCTTGTTGGCTGAGTGATTTTTCCCCTATGTGAAACAAAAAATTATTAATCTACTTAGCACACAGATATTTTAGTACATAGTAATTTTCAAACATTTGTAGTGAAGTGGTTTGTGTAGAGTTCCTATTTTACCTCAATATTTAAAATTATAAAGACATATCGGATAGATAGATATCAATATCTCAAAATATAGTTAATAATCTTTTGATCTCTCTCTATATCTGGAACAAAATCTCTAAATATCTAACTAAATGTAAAGAAAAAAAATTAAGATAACTTAAAATATTCAAAAAGAATGTTTTACATTTCTATATCTATCTATCTACCTATCTCTATATTTCTCTCTCTCTATATATTTCTCTCTCTCTCTCTCTCTCTCTCTCTATATCTATATATATATCTATATATATATCTATATCTATATATATAGATATCTATATATATATCTATATATAGATATCTATATATATATCTATATATCTCTATCTATAGCTATCTATATATATCTATCTATATATATATATATATATATATATATATATATATATATATATATATATATCTATATCTATCTATATATATATATATTTATATATATATATATCTATATATATATATATATATATATATATAGATATATATATAGATATATATATAGATATATATAGATCTATATATATATCTAGATATATATATATATATATCTAGATATATATATATATATCTAGATATATATATATATATCTAGATATATATCTAGATATATATCTAGATATATAGATATATATCTAGATATATATCTAGATATATATCTATAGATAGATATATATATCTATCTATAGATATGTAACGAGGTTTATTAAAAGATCGTTTAAAATGATGAACAAAAAATCGTATAGGAAGGAAAAGCACATGGAGCAGTATACAAGGTAATAAACACAAGAGAAAAACACGACAAGTACTTACTTTTTTTAAGAACTTTCCGGATACGTCGGTATTGATCCGGCTCCCTGAGTTTCAGGTCAGACCATCTTTTTCTCAGTTGATCTTTGGAGCGCTGGACCCCAAAAGATGCCTGCAAAGTGTCCACGACCTTCGCCATTATTTTGGCCTTGCGCAAATTTGGCCGTGCGTACGGCCCATACTTCCCATCATAGTCGTCTTTGTGAAGAATGGCCACCATCTCCACCATCTCTTTAAAACTCATATTAGAGGCCTTAAATCTAGGCCTCATAGATTTAGTTGACGTTCCAGCCTCCGGGCTGTCTCCACTACCTGAGGTCGTCAACATTTCAGGTGTCTCCGCCATTATTTAACTCCACTACGCGCCGTAACAAAAAATGGGCGGAGAACATGAGTTAAAATCGAACGTCAGGGGCGGGCGACGCAGGCGGAGTTTCACACATGCGTAGTGTATAAAGAGGGGCCTTGCGCACGTGTCGTACGTACGTTCTGTGCGTCGAATTAGGGGGCGGAGAACATGAGTTAATTTCGAACGTCAGGGGCGGGCGACGCAGGCGGAGTTTCACACATGCGTAGTGTATGAAGAGGGCCCTTGCGCACGTGTCGTACGTACGTTCTGTGCGTCGAATTAGGGGGCGGAGAACATGAGTTAATTTCGAACGTCAGGGGCGGGCGACGCAGGCGGAGTTTCACACATGCGTAGTGTATAAAGAGGGCCCTTGCGCACGTACGTTCTGTGGTAGGTGATAGTGGACCAGGACGTTACAAAACGAAGGTAATTTTAGATATATATTTTTTGGGTTTTATGGTCATGACTTTGTAGCAAGCGGCCTATATGGCTTGATAGATTGATGAGGCCTACATAGGGAGAAGATGATGAGGGGTTAGCAGAAACCTATAATAAAAGTGTTTTTTGTCTTGTGACTTCATCTTTTCCAGATATAATGAATCCCCTATTTAAGGATCCAGAGTTCCTTACAGCTTTTATTTCGAAATATCGAGAGATGAGGAATTTGTGGGAGGTGAAACACCCTCAGTATTATGCAAAGCATGTGAGGAAGTCAACGCTGGAGAGACTTCTGGCCTTTGTCCAGGCGACCATCCCGGAAGCAACAATGGAGACATTGCTCAAGAAAATTGGGGTCTTGAGGAACATGTATAAGAGGGAGCATAAGAAGATCCAGGAATCAAGGAGATCAGGAGCATCAGCAGATGATGTTTATGTACCCAGGCTGTGGTACTACAATCAACTCCGTTTTCTGGATGACCAGAATGAAGCCAGGCCATCACTTTCAACCCTTCCCTCCACCCTTCCCTCCACCCTTCCCTCCACCCCAGCAGAGGCTGATGAGGAGCAAGCTGGGTCTTCCATCCTGGATGAACCAGATAAGACCATCTGGAGTCAGGTAAATTATTTTAACAAATATTTACTGTACTAATATTAATGATGTTAACTGGATGTTATAATTGTCTAAAATAATTTTGCACTCAAAATTGTGTATACATATCAATTGACAGTAGTGGCTAAATATGTTTGGCACCTGCTTGAAATAATTAGGGTGTCTGATTAGACTCTTTTATTAAAGAGATGTATTCACATTGAATTTGCTATTCATGAGAAGCAAACTGTGTGTCAGTGATGAACCCAAAAAAATATACTCAAACTATTGTCCTTTTTTTATACACAGGATGAGTCCATCCAGGAGGAATGTGGGGAAAGTGGCAGGCAGGAGGAGACCGGGCCCATGGACAGCCTGGAGGAGGCCGGATTCACCATCATCCTGGAGGAGGCTGGGCCCAGTGTCAGGCAGGAGGTGGCTGCTCCCAGTGAGGTGGCTGCTCCCAGTGAGGTGGCTGGGCCAAGTGAGGTGGCTGGGCCCAGTAGGAGCCTGACCGAATCCCAAGTGCCTCCCCTCCACCTTCCCAAAAAAAGGGCCAGGAAGGGGATGGTCACACAGGACGCATCCCTGCGCCTCATGCAAGAGGCCACCCGTTTTTTAAGGAGCCCCCCCGAAGCGGAAGAATCCTATGGCTGCTACTTAGCCAGCAGGCTTCTTCAGATGGATTGGGAGCAGCGCCTCATTTGTGAGCGCCTATTTGGGGAAACAATCCATAAGGGGCTGCAGGGCACGCTAACACAAAACACCCAACTACATGAGGCAGCCCCCCCTCCTCCTCCTCCTCCTCCTCCTGCCACAACTGAAACACCAGAGCCACAGCCTCAAAAGAAGGCTACAGGGAAGGCTGCAGGGCAGCGTGGAGGAAAGGCTGCAGGGAAGAGAAGAAAGTGATGACCTGGGTTCAGTCTGGTCTGACAGAAGACGCAGGCTGTTGTAGGACCACAGTCTGGGGACATCTAGATCATCTGCTGGTTCTGTTGATCTCTGGGATTCTTGGACCAGATTGTGCTCCCTCTTATATGGACTCCGCAAGATCCCAATTTTCTTGTACACCGACTTTTTCCAGCGTTGACTTCCTCTTTATTTTATTTTGACCATGAATAAATGGATCTTTTTTGAGTTTAGCAAAAGACTTTATGTGTTTTCTTTTAAATCATTGATTTTACACACAATGTTAAATTAACAAGGGACAACAATCTCATTGAGTTTGGAAAAAACACACCAAAAATACATTACTAATGTTAATAATGTTCAAGTGGTAAGTCTTGAAAATAAAAAAATTTACATAACCAAAAACGGTGCTTTGGGTTAACTTTATCTAAAAACTAAAAAATAATCACTATAAAAAAAAAAAAAGAATAATGGGTTCTTTGTGGTAACTTTACAAACCTAAAAAAAAAAAAAAAAAAGGGGGAAAAAGTATTATTAGTATGGAAACATTGTTTTTAAAATGCATACTATATCATTCATGAGATCAAAGAGAAAAAGAATCCAGAAATCAGTTTGGGAGAACTCTGATTATGAACAGCAAAACACCTTCGTTCTTTAGAGCATTCGTAAAGAAGAAATAAAATGCGCTGCATTCAACGATCACAGATTTTGCTGCGTGATGAATGTGCTACCTACAATACGAACACTAGTTTTACTAGACCGAGTGCTTCCGTTTAGTTTTTGCTTATGAGCATGCGTCGTTTTTTTGTCCGTCGGACTAGCATACAGACGAGCGGACTTCGGGGTCCGTCGTAGTTACGACGTAAAGATTTGATGCATGTTTCAAATCTAAAGTCCGTCGGATTTGAGGCTAAAAAAGTACGTTGAAAGTCCGGAGAAGCCCACACACGATCGGATTACCAGCCAGCTTTAGTCCGTCAGCGTCCGTTGGACTTTTGTAGACGAAAAGTCCGACCGTGTGTACGCGGCATTACTAACACGAGATTAGCAAAAGGAGCCCAAAGGGTGCCGCGCTTGGTTCTGAACCGGCCTTTTCTAGTCTCGTCGTACGTGGTGTACGTGACCGCATGGTTGGCGATCGGAAATTCCGACAACTTTGTGCAACCGTGTGTACGCAAAACAAGTTTGAGCCAACATCTGACGGAAAAAATCCTAGGATTTTGTTGTCGGAATGTCCGAACAAAGTCCGACCGTGTGTACGGGGTATTACCTGTCCAGTGGTCTGCCAATAGTGTAACTAAGGAGGGGCTGTTCCAAGTAATACCCATTATTTAGGCATTCATCTCTCAATGAAGTGAAAAGGGTTACCTGTCCAAGATTTCCACACACCCCCTATAATGTTAGAAATGGCCCATGAGAGGGGGGAGGGGGAATATGATAGATGTACCTTATACTTTGGTGTTTTTAAATTCCCCTTAATAAATGCTATCTGGAGGCTGCCCCATAATGTTTGTGTCTAATCTGCTTGCCATGTTTCAGAGTAAAAATAGTAATGTTTATTGTTTTTTCCTCAACAGTTTCCTTCCACGCAACAGGAATGGCAGACTGTGGCCTCCCACTTTGCCGAGCGGTGGGACTTTCCTAACTGCGGAGGGGCAATTGATGGGAAACACGTCCACATCGTCCCACCACCCAACTCGGGGTCATACTATTATAATTACAAGGGGTTTAATAGTATAGTGATGTTGGCGGTGGTGTCGGCTAATTACGACTTCTTGTATGTGGACGTGGGGAAGAATGGCCGGATGTCCGATGGTGGAGTCATCGCCCAGACGGAGTTTTACAGGCATCTCCAGAATGGCAGCTTGGACTTGCCAGCTCCAGAGGACAATGTGGAAGGACTCCCATTTGTGTTCGTTGCTGATGAAGCATTTGCGCTGGGGGACCACCTGATGCGGCCATTCCCAATGAGGACCCTCACCCCGGAACAGAGGGTTTTTAATTACCGGCTGGCCAGAGCCCGAAGAGTGGTGGAGAACACATTTGGAATCCTGGCCAGCCAGTTCCGCCTATTTCTGACACCTATCCATATGGCGGAGTATAAACTGAACCATATAATACTGGCGTGCTGTTTTCTCCATAACTTTTTACGGAAACATTCGGCCAACTATGCTGGCTCAGTTGGGCCTGAGGCCAGAATCCTACATCAAACCACACTGACGGCGCTTGAAAGTGGCCGTCCTGGCTTGCCCTCCCTGAGTGCCCGTGATGTCCGGTTACGCTACCTGGAGTTCTTTGCGGGTAGGGGGGCTATCAATATGCCAGACAATATGTGAAGCCTTTTTATAATAAAAAAAAAAAATTCTTTGTGGACATTTACTGCTTGTGTTTGTTTTAGCTGACCCTGACATAAATGTTTTGAGTGCAGAAAATGTCGTGATTGGGTAACTTTATACACAGCACTGTTGGCTGGTATTTCCTAAATGCAAAAACACATTTCACTACAAGTGCACTTGCAACTGCACTTGTAGTGCAAAGAGGATTTGCCCTTAGGAAATAACCCCCATTTTTGCATAAAACAGCTATTACATCACCCCAAAAGTGTTGTAGTGTTGACACAATAATCCACACATTCTTAAGTAAGCCACTTTTTTATACCGGCACAATCACATGTGCATTTACCAAAGGTTTTTAAAACAAACCAACATGTTTGTTGTATAACAATTTTTGCAGTAGCATTAGCAAAATTCGAAATGTCCATTTCAGATAAAACAGGCCTGTGTAAAACCAACAAGAAAGCCAAAAAACTTGAACTTACAAAGTTCACATTAGGTAAAACCTGAAGGCTATATCAGACATCAGTATTTAGGAACTGGGTTTGATATAGCGTTCAGATGGGGGGAAATCACCCCTCGAAAAGCTAAATTTGGAAAATGCACACCAATTTACGAATGTCAACATGTGCTATCTGCCATCAGGGGGGATCAAGGGACGTGTTTTGGGGGAGCAAGCCCTTCAACGTAGTTCAGTTCTCCCTCATAGAGGAGTTCAGCTCCCATGGTTGAGACAGAGGATCTTCCATTCTATTACTAGTGTAGGACCCACTAATTTGGGGTACTTTGTCGCAGTTTATCCCTAGCCAGTGTCACATCTCCACTTAGAGTGGTAATTGGAAGAACAGCGTGCTTAATCCAAGCCAAGGTGGCGTGGTTCTCTTTGATGGTTCCATCCTGAAAGGCCCCGACCGGGTTAAGGTCGCAAGCTCTTCCAAGCTTGCCGTTTGGTAAGCGCGCATTATAACTATACCACAGTGGTGCGGTGAAGGACTTATTGTTTTCCACTCACTTCATCTTTTTTTATCCACCATCTATGATCGATATCGGATAGGATTGTTCATTTTATTCATGCATTTTATGAACTTGGAGCCTACCTCTAATTTGGGTTTAATATCTCACGTGTTTGTTTGGTTATATCGTATATAACTTTTTTCTCACAGCGCTGCTTTTTTTGTATCTATTATGTTATGTGTGTATCCCACTTTTTAGCGGCTGCCTTCATGTTGTTTTTTGACTAATAATTTGTCACTTTTTGATTGCTATCAATTTTTTGTCTTTTTTTCAGTACACTTTATGCACTAATTATTTATGTTATAGCGCGGTGATTTGCCTTTTCTTTTACCCTTCTTCAACGTGACTTTATAATTGAGGAAGGGGTTGCACCCCAAAACGCGCCCATTGATCTCCCGTGATGGCAGATAGCACATGTTGGCACACTGTGTGCATCCTGCAAATTTGGCTTTTTAAAACATTGCAAAAAAATTTAAAAGATTGGACCACAATCCAAAAAGTGATTTTGTGGGGTTTTAAATTCGCCCAAAACATCAATGATGTTATTATTTTTTTTAATAACATCATTAATTTTTTGCTGGATGTTTTGCAGTTCGGCATTACACCCCATGATCTCCCCGATCAGGATCTGGGCACTTTCTGATGTGAAACGTTCTCTATCCCTCACATCACGATCACCTAAAAAGAGAGAAAGAAAAAAAAACAGGTCTCAAAAATCTGCCACCATCCATCTCTTTTACCTGAGCCTGTGGTCGCAGACACTCACCTGTTGTGGTGCCAATCTCCACCACATCTTCTTCCTCCTCCTGCTCAGCTTGGGTTTGGGGTATTTCACCTTCTTCCATAGGTGGGGGGTTTGTGGTCTCCTCGGATGAGGGGTGTCCTCCGAGTCTTTTCTCCCCTATGTAAAACAAAAATGATATAATTAGCACACAGATATTTGATGGCAGAACTAGAAATAGGAAACATTGCTTGGAAGTGGGGTACAATTGTCTATTTTAGCCGAGTTCCAAGATGTATATTTTTTATTGCCCTTTGTCAAGCTGCTATACTTTACCTGTTTAGTACAAGCTTCACAGATGTAGCCCCCCCCTATAGTATACACTGGAGCACCTGTGTGGCCCCCCTAATAAAAATGGTGTTCTGGGGTCCCACACCAGTGCTCCAGTGTCCAGATGTGAAAACAGCTGCTCAGTGTCCTCTCCTTACACACAATCTAGTTGGCATTTCATTCTAGTAACAAACCCATCTACACAAACAAATATTTGGCATCCAAGTAGGCCCCAAAAAAATGAGGGAAAATGCATATGGCCTAAACAATGGTGTTTTAGAGGCCGAAAGAAAAATGTTTGATACGAACGAATAATGGGCCCATGAACATTAAAGTTGCCCTTTTAAACGTTACAATTAATAAAAGCATATGTAGCAGTACGAACGCAATAAAGACAGAAAGAATAGGAACACAGCACAACTACTTACTTTTTTGCAGCACTCTCCAGATCTTTCGGTACTGCTCTGGCTCTCTTAACTTCAGGTCTGACCACCGCTTCCTGAGCTGATCTTTCGATCGTCGTACCTCGAAATTCCTGTGAAGGCTTTTGATCACTTTCGCCATGATCTTGGCCTTTCTGATGTTGGGGTTGGGGTAAGGCCCATACTTCCCGTCATAGTCGGACTTCCTCATGATGTCGACCATCTCCAACATCTCCCCAAAGGACATATTTGTGGCCTTAAAACGTCTCCTTCTGGATCGGGACGTGTCCGGATCCGGGCTTTCCTCCTCCTCCTCCTCCTCATTGCTATAATTAGCACACACCTGCTCTAACTCCGCCATCATGCTCTTCACCCACTGCACCGAACGAAAAGGGGCGGGGAATAGACTAGAAAGAATGTCAGGGGCGGGCGGAGTTACACGCATGCGCAGTGTGTATAAAGCGTAACACGCGTGTGTATTACGTACGATCTGTGAGCGGAGGAAGGAGCATTGGACGCGCCGATCGTAAGAACGAAGGTAAGAGACAAACTTGTGCCTATACTGCTTCTAGATTGAGGCCTATATTGTAACAAGATTAGGAGAGTTTTGTCTGACATTAGGCTTTGTCTTGTGTTGTGTCTTGCAGTGAACATGGATATGCTACTCAAAGATAATGACTTAATGTCAGTATTCCTAGAGATGCTAAGGGAGCTGCCCTGTCTGTGGGAGATTAAACACCCCCATTTCAAGAACCAAGCAAAGAGGAAGGCAGCACTGGAGCAATTGTGTGAAATTGTGAAGCAGATGATCCCCACGGCAGACATCACCTATTTAAAGATATTAATTGGTTGCCGGAGGAGCACATATCTAAGGGAGCGCAAGAAGGTCCTGGATTCACAGAGATCCGGAAGCAGCAGATGACATCTATGTCCCCAGGATGTTATACTACAACAGGCTGCACTTTCTGGCAGGCCAGACTGAACCCAGGCCATCCATCTCCAGTCTTCCTTCCACGCTTCCTTCCCCCCCGGCTGAGGCTTGTGACGCCCAACCTGGGCCTTCCAGGTAACATGTGGAGGAGCCCAGATTGAGCCAGGTATAGCATTCCTCTAAATATTTCTGCTTGTCCAATCAATGATGTTAACTAGATGTTAGTTTGGAGTACTAATTTAGGATTGTGATTGATGAAGCAAAACATTACAACCATGTCCCTTTTTCATACACAGGGAAGTCTCAGCCAGGAGGTGGCCGGGCCGAGCCGGCTGGCTGATCTGCAGGTCCCTCCACCCCCCCTGAAAAGAGAAAGTGGCAGTAGGAGGAGTGCCTTAGAGGAGGCTGCTATAGGATTCTTTTGGAGGGCTACAGAGGTCCTGGGAGCACCCCACACCATGGAGGAGAACATTGCTGCCTTCATTGCATATAAAATGCAGAGGATGGAGGAGGGCCAACAAGTCATGTGTGAGGCCCTCATATTGGAGGCTCTTGAGAAAGGTATGAGGGGCCAAATGACACCTCAGACACACCTTTGTGATGGTCCTCCTCCTCCTCCTGCAGGTCCTCCTCCTCCTCCTCCCTCTCCTCCAGGTCCCCCCAGTCCTCCTCCAGGTCCTCCCAGTCCTCCTCCAGGTCCTACTCCTCCTCCTGCCACATCTCCAACTGCACAGCCACAGCCCGGAAGGAAGCGTGGAAGGAAGACCAGACAGTGATTGGCCTGGATCCAGTCTGGTCTGCCAAAAGATGCAGCCTCTTGTGGTACCACAGCCTGGGGACACAGATGTCATCTGCTGCTATCTGGATCTCTGCGAATTCTGGACCAGACTGCCCTCCCTTACATATGGACTCCTCAGGCCACCAATTTTGATGTTCAAGAATTGATGTCTGCCCTGGGGGTCCCAGGCTTCGCTAATTTCTCCTGTTGATCCAGTGTTGCCTTCCTCTTTGTTTGGTTCTGAGCCCTTAATAAAGGATTTTTGTTTTGAATTATACTCTCCTATGTGTTTTACTTCAAAAAGGACAGTTGGTTTGTGAGGATTCAGGTACATTTCAAATATACAATGTGAAATGAACAAGGGACACCAACACCAAACAATCTCCTGGAGATTAAATAATACAAGATATCAATGGTGTTGGGGTAACTTGACACACAAAACACACACAAAAATATTCTGGAGTAAAAATAAAAATAACATTGAACAAAGATCAGCCTTGGAAAAAATCCAAACATTAAAGAAAAAAAAAGGCTGAAAATCCAAAAAAAAAAAAAAATAATAATAATATAAAACTGTCAGATGTGACAACTAATAACAATATATTCAGGGAATCCCACTAAAAAAACACAAATAAAACTTTGTGAGAAGTGTGTGTGAATATGAGCAGCAAAACGACTTAATTCTTGTCACATTATAAAGAAGAAGAGAGTGCGCTGTATTAAACCATTTTTAACATTGCAGCGTGACGAAAGTGCTGTATCCATTGCGAACGCTAAGTTTACCAGAATGAGCTGTCCCGTCTCCGAATTTCTTCTGAGCATGCGTGGCACTTTGTGCGTCGGAACAGGCCACACACCGTCGGAATTGACGCGATCGGATTTTGTTGTCGGAAAATTTTATCTCCTGTTGTCCAACTTTGTGTGTCGGAAAATCCGATGGAAAATGTCCGATGGAGCCCATATATTCAGGGAATCCCACTAAAAAAACACAAATAAAACTTTGTGAGAAGTGTGTGTGAATATGAGCAGCAAAACGACTTAATTCTTGTCACATTATAAAGAAGAAGAGAGTGCGCTGTATTAAACCATTTTTAACATTGCAGCGTGACGAAAGTGCTGTATCCATTGCGAACGCTAAGTTTACCAGAATGAGCTGTCCCGTCTCCGAATTTCTTCTGAGCATGCGTGGCACTTTGTGCGTCGGAACAGGCCACACACCGTCGGAATTGACGCGATCGGATTTTGTTGTCGGAAAATTTTATCTCCTGTTGTCCAACTTTGTGTGTCGGAAAATCCGATGGAAAATGTCCGATGGAGCCCACACACGGTCGCAATTTCCGACAACACGCTCCGATCGGACATTTTCCATCGGAAAATCCGACCGTGTGTACGGGGCATATCTGTTATAAATAAGTCATTCTAAGTTTAATATTGTTGATTTATAACAAGACTACAGTGAACTTACGTGGTAGTATATTGAGGGGACCCTCAGTAAGGTCCTCTCAGGGCTAACTTTGAAAACTTCAGCAGAAAGTTTGTTTACAGTGTGTACCCATAAGGGGTGACAGGCTTGACAAATACATAACACTTAAAGGAGGATATTTCTTAGTAACCCTATCAGCTTATCCTTTTTACCCTACTAATGTAGTAAGTTCCTGAATGTCGAACAATATGTACAAATGAGAAATGTACAATATGCTTGTATTTTGTATATTATGGAAAAAATTACCAATAAAAATCTATTGTTTTAATAAAAAAAAGAATGTATCGCCTTCTATTGTGTTTCCCTAGCTCATCCATCAAAGAGGAGCGAGCGTGTAAAAGGTCCTGTAGTGTGGTTTGTGAGGTTGAGTGTTTGTGGGCTGCTTCAAGTCGATTGATTGTTTTGATAAGAGAGTTGATCTGTTCCTGATGTCTATTTTTGGCGATCATTGCTAAGGATATGAGTTTCCCCCTTATAACACATGTGTGTGCCTCCCAGTCCGGAAACGTATGGGTCATCAAAATGGGATGATGATTGGACAAAAACAATGGTTCTATTATGGCCTGTGAGAGGAATGATAGGTCTGTCTGGGAAAGAAATATGTAGTCTATTCTAGAAAAATACTTCTGGTGTGAGGGAGAGAAAAAGGTATAATCTTTGTCGGTTGGGAACATGGTGTGCCATGTGTGGAGAGTCAAGTTTTGTAACTGGAGTTTGATCTGTCATAGTGCATGGTACAGGAGTGTGGAAGTGCCTGTAGAGGGGTCCAGTGTCCGGTTTAATGGGACATTGAAGTCTCCCCCCAATATCACTATGACCTCTTGGAAGGTGGAGAGGAGGTCACATACTTTTCTGAAAAATTTTATTTGGTGTTCATTTGGGTAATATACATTTGCCAATGTGATTGGTTTGGATGTATATGGGCCTTTAATAAAGATATCTACCGTCAGGATCGATCATTGAATCAGCATGTTTGGAAATGAGTATGGAAACCCCTTTAGTTTTGGAGACTGGGTTTGTGGAGTGTAGTACTTGCCTATATACGTGGTTTGCTAGTTTGGGGACAGCATCCGATCGGAAATGTGTTTCCTGTAGCATTAAGAAGTGGGCTTTGTGTTTAGTTAAGGCCGAGAGAACCTGTGATCTCTTTTCTGGAAGCTTTAAGCCTTTCACATCGAGTGAAAGACATTTTAGTGAGAGTTGTTGTTTAGTGGTAGGTTCTTTGTGCATGTTACGTGCTTTTAGGATGATGAATAGTATTACGTAGGTCTAGCGGATTCCGCTCAGAAGCCCCTGTGATATTTAGGGATTGACCTGGTGTCTTCACGAGAAGGAGGAGAGAAGAGTGGTTCCCACTTGTGAGAGGAAATAGAAGATGGAAGAGGCGTAAGGAGAAGAGAGAAGGGGGTATAAGTGTAGGAGGGAAAGGGTTCCGGGGAAGAAGGGGGGTAGGCAAAGGTAGTTTGTGGAATGTAGAGTGTGTACCACAGTAGTAAAACTGGGTCACTTATGTGGACTATTACCGGAGGTGGTCGTAGGTGTGCCTAACCACCTAGTGGAGGAAATCCGGAGTGTCAGCTCTGGTCTGTATGGACAGCTGTGTGGGGACAGTGAACTAGGAAAGGATCAAGTGATGTAGCACTGAGGAGGACGAGAAGGATATACAAATAAAGCAAAGGATATTAAGTGGTGTGTAAAGGAATAACATTCAGGAACATATTTACAATGAACGTAATTAACTTCCAGTAAGGTAGTGAGATAAACATCATAATAAGTAATATAATATGTAACATTATGCATAGGCTTGAGTAATATCCTATTTCAACTAAGCAGTGTTGGAGATTGTCAGACTCTTATATCATCTGCCCTTTCAGCTGCCCAACTGGCAGGTATATCTGGGAGTTCTGCTTGAGTTTGAAATGTAGGTTCTATTACAGTAGAGAGAGGAGTCTGTCTATATGCCCCCATGTTGAGTGGTACAATTTGTGTCCTTAGTTGGTGACAGCAGGGTCTTGCCATGAATGGTTTACAATACTCCACGACCTCTAACGAGAGCTATGTTATGGGGTGCTTGTTTCTGAGTTAGAAGTTTGGGGGAGAGGTGTGTATTATCTCTAAGGGACAAAGATATATAGAAGTTTGTTAAGTTGTAGGGTAGTCATTTCTGAATGTTTAGAATCAGCTTCAATCCCTTTGTGTGAGAGGGGAGTATGGTGTGGGGGGGGCTTCTCATAATGGTCCTAAAGTGTATGTGGCTAGTAATCCTAATACCCAAACTCTGATAGTACTGAATTCACATATTTTACCTTCCTTCTAGTTTTCCCTTTACAGTCTTTTTAGAAAAGGTAACGATGAGTACATTTGCTGAAGAGGTTCTGGGGGGATAAGAGGGGAAGTGGCAGTATACTGCCATGATAAGTTTTCCCAATTAGGTAGATGTTTTCTGCTGGTTTGCAATTGTGTGGGTGTCAGCAGTACCTGAGCTAGAGATGATTGAGCTTCAAAACTGCAGATTCAGGAAGAGTTCTTTGTGGTCAAGTTCCATGTGGGATGCCGAGAGTCTCTGGGGATATGGTGCTTTAGCAGAAATAGGGGGACAAGCAAACAAACAGTTCAGGTAGAAATAGGAACAAGAACAGTTAGGAGGTATCTCAACTTACCGAACCAAACATGAAAGCTAAGGTGTCTTGCTTTTATGCATCCTGGTATCCCCGCTGTGGGGTGGCAGCAAACCCAGAGTTGTGCAGGGGAAGGTTTCTTCTTGAATGGCAATCTCCAGGCAATGTGGGGTCCAGTCTGTGGCATCTGGAACATGGACACTGGGCTTTGGGTGGTGAGTTGTGCAAGACTGGTTTCCACGGCTCAGTGGGAAAGTAGAAGGAGTGCCACTCTGGCAGATCAACTGATGGGATGTCAAGATTTTCACAAAATGTGGGTAAATCTTCCGGGGTCTGGAGGAGTGCTGTGCGGCCTCTGGAGGATGCAGAAAGACAAAATGGAAATTTCCACCTTTACTGGATATTGCGGGTGCGCAGTACTTCCTGTAGAGGGCGCAGGGTACAAACTGTTTTGCAAGTTTAATGTCTGCGCCATTGAATAAAATGCGGCCCCGTTCTCTTGCTTTCCTGAGTATTTCCTCCTTGAGGGGAAAATTGACAATACAGCATATATTGTCTCTGGGAGGTTCGGAATCACGTGGAGAGCGCGGTGTATATGCTCCATCCCAATAGGGGAGTTAGGTCAAATAGGTTGTTAAATATGGAGCATACCATCTGTGGCAATGCAGTTGGTTCCACACCCTCAGGGACCCCTCTCACCCTAATATTATGCCTGCAGCCTCTGTTATGCACTTGTCTGTGGAGCTTAAATGTGTGCAGTAGTTTTAGCTCATAGAATTTTTGAACTTGCTTGATGGCCGCGGCCTGTAGCTGTAAAGTTTCTTCCACTTCTGTGAGGCAGTGATTCATCATTTGGATATCCATGTTTAGATCTGATATAGCCATCGTTAAGGTGTGTTTATTGTCCAGGGCGACGTTTTGCAGATCTCTTTGTAGGTCGAGGAGGCTCGGGTTGGGAGCTGGTGGGGACGTCCATTATTGATTTTGCGGTGCTTCTAGGCGAGTCCGGGAATGAGGCCTGCAAGGCCTGTGTCTTCTAGTGCTGGCCTGCTGGACAGGTACAGAACATCTCCGGGATGTTGTTGCTGAGCTGCGTCCCGGTTTCTTTCAAAGTTTCTTTCAAAGTGCGGAGAGTTGAGGTACTCCTGTTGGATCTGCCCATAGTTAGAATTGCCTATGAATCCTGTTAAAAAGGCTTTTTTAGTCCTCTTTGTGGAGGAGCTCAGGAAGCCCTCCTTTATCTAAGATATTATTGGCAAACCCTGCCCTTTAAATCCTGTTTTGCTTCCTCTTAAAGCCAAATAGGGAATCTTTTTTTAAAATTTCATATATACTCCTATCAGATAGTAAGCGATTCATTTCCTCCAAATAGTTCTCCTTTTTAAGCAGCACTAACCCCCCCCACCACCCCCTTTATCAGCTGGCCTGATGATCAATTTTTTTTTTCATATATTATATTTTTATTGGAATTTCATAGAACAAACAAAATTACACAAACATGAACATTTTCTGTCATACATTTGACAAAGTAGGTGGAAGTAATCAATAGAATGCAGGGGACAGATCAAGGTAGCAACCAAGTGGCCTTACATGAATTACTAGTTGCCAGGTAATGGATGTTATCTAGCTCCTCCCTGACACCCCTTTTGAGATCTAGCTGTGTTGGGGGGGGGGGGGTGGACAACATGCCGACCCTCACTGATATCAGAAAGTAACAGAAAAATATAAAGTTTTCTGTCCCCTAGGACATAGCGAATCATCTAGTGTTTAGGAAATGTAAGAAGGAATGTTTCAAACTAGAATATACCATAAACTGAAAGTTTTAACAGCAGGATAGGAAGCAGTCACCTATACCAGATATTGTTGTGAACCATTGTTTCTTTGAGATTGGGACCATGTATCCCAAGTGTTCCTAAACTTGGCAAAGGAACCCGTTTGCACAGCTAAGCATGACTCATATTATTTTACCAAGTTAAGTTGGAGTTTGACATCAGATAAGTTTGGAACTGTTGAGCTTCTCCATTTGCACATAAGCATCAGTCTGCCAGCAAAGAGTATGTGCATTACCAGTGCTCTGAGATTATGTGGAAAGGAATCAATACCAATGCTTAGAATCACCAGAGGTAGTCATGGGGATGTTATCCAGCCTGAAATCTCAGAGATACGGATAAAAACTTTTTTCCAAAAAGCGTGTATGTGTGGGCATTCCCATACAATATGGGGTAATGAAGCAGTTTGTGATCATCCTCTCCAACATGTGTCATCATCTAGTTTGGCAAATTTGTACATTTGGACGGGAGTTAAGTATCACCTGTGGTGTAGTTTCTGGGACAGCTCCCAGTAATTGATGCATTTTGAGGAACTTTGGTTGTAGTGAATAGCTTGAGTCCATTGTGAGTCTGAGAATAAGACTTTTAAGTCTCGCTCCCATCTCGAGTGCTGCATCTTTTGTAAATTTGTCTTTAGCTTGTAAGAGATTATAAAAGAGTCTAATACCTTTTGTCTGTTGTACATCAGATGACCAAAAGGCCCATGCTTTCTTGGGCACACAAGCTATTGGGATTGGGTTTTTGTGGAAGTAGGAGGCCATTTGTCTGTAGAAAAATAGGCCTAATGAGGATAGGTTGTATTTGGCTTGTAGTGTAGAGAATGGGAGAAGTTTAACATTCTGCACTAGTGCTGTGAGGGGAGTTCGCCTTAAAGTCTACCACTGGACAAGAAAAATGTTAGGTATAATGAACTTAAAGATTTCTAGTGGGGTAGGAATGGCTATATTGGATGGTTCTGTAGAGATGTCTCTAAGCAAAAGTTTCCATATTGACACTGCAGCTGATATGGTCGGGTGGTCTGTTGCAGGAAGTGTATTGGGGACTGATTGTGCGAGGAGTAGGGTGGCTAAATCTCCGTTAGGGATTAATGTTTGTTGTATTTTTCTCCACTGTTTATGAAATGTGGGCATGATCCAGTGTTTAATTTGGTCCAGTATTACTGCCACATAATAGTCTTTTGGGTCAGGAAAGTCCATTCCCCCAGTTCTTTTGTGTCAAATGAGCGTGGCGTATGGGCAACATGGAGTTTTTTTAAGGGTATTAAAAAAGATTGGTGGGATCGTTATTGGTAAAGCCCTGTATAGATACAGAAGTTTCGGGAGAGTGATCATTTTCAAGGCCACCAGTCTGCCAGCCCATGAAAGATAATGGTTGCTAAATTTTTGGAGCTCATGTTCAGGAAAGGGGTGTAATTGTGGGTGAAAAGGTTGGAAGATGGGGAGGTTAAGGAAATTCTCAAGTATGGCATTGAAGAGGACACCCACTGAAGGGATAATTTAGATTGTAGGGAAAGTTTGGTGGAATTTTGTATGTTCACGCTGAGAATGTTTAATTTGGACTCATTGATCTTATAGTATGAGCATGAATTAAACATATTTAGTAATTTATTTACTTCTGGTAGGGAAGAAGGCAGTTCAGTTAGGGTTAAGATAATGTCATCCGCAAATAGGGTGTTTTTTTTTGTTCTTGATCTGCTATATTTATATCTGAAATTGTGTCAAGGTTATGTATTTTTTATGCTGGGGCTCCATCATCAGAGTAAAAGTTAAGGGGGATAGAGGACATCCCTGTCTTGTGCCATTGGTGATGGTGAATGGATCAGAAAGTACCCCATCTGAGAAGAATTGGGCTGAAGGCTTGGTGTTTAGAGCTATGATGGCAAACAAAATATTTCCTTGGAATCCAAATTTTGTGAGGGTTCATCGTAGATATCCCCAGTGGATTCTATCAAACGCTTTTTCAGAGTCGAGCGTCAGGAATATGGTGGGGGTTTGTTTTGTTTCAGTGAAGTATAACAAGTTAGTAATTTTCCTTGTTGCGTCAGGTGCCTTTCTGCCTAGGGTAAAGCCCACCTGGTCTGAATGTGTTAATTGGGGCATAATGGGGGCCAGTCTCTGAGCCACAATCCTTGCATATAATTTAAGATCGGTATTTAGTAGTGAGATTGGGTGAAAGTTTTGGTGAGTGACTGGCTCCTTCCCTGGCTTAGGGATTGTTACAATGTTAGCAGTAAGCATTTCATTTGGGAACTTTCCAGAGGACACAGCAGCGTTAAATGCTTGACACAAACGTGGAGCTAAGGATTTTGAAAAACATTGTAATACTTAGCTGAAAAGCCATCTGGGCTGCTGGCTTTGCCATTTGAAGTGAAGATATGGCTTGCAAAAGCTATTTTATGGTAAAGGGAGCGTTGAGGACATCTAAGTGTTCCTTGTGTAGTTGAGGTAACTGTTAAGTTTCAAAAAACCTGAGATGCTCTCCTCTGTGGGTTGAGTCACTGAGGTGTCATCTTTTAGGTTGTATAAGGCACTGTAATATGCTTTAAAGGCATTGGCGATGTCAGTAAGGTAATACAATTTTCCTCCCTGAGAAGGGTGTAGTAAATAGGGAATTTTATGTTTGGTTCTATGCTGATTAATTTGTGCTGCAAGAAGTTTGCCTGCTCTATTACCAGAGACATAGAAGGTAGCCTGTGTTTTCTGTAAAGATCTAGCATGTTTGGCTGTAAGGAGTATCCCGAGGTCATTTCTGGCTTGGAAAAATGTATTACTAGTGGCCGGTGTGGGGTTAGATTTATTTACTAGCTCTAGTTTGTTAATAGTTTCTAACAGACCTGTCAGCTGCTGTGTCCTTTGGAGTTTTTCCCGTGAGCTAATTTTAATTAAGATGCCTCTGATGTAAGCCTTATGTGTGGACCCATATAAGAAATGGATCAGCATCAGGGGTTACATTAAGATCAAAAAAGTCACTTAGATGTTTGTTGATTTCAATGGCATTAGAAGAGATAGCCATCAGCTGAGGGTCATTGCGCCAGGTGAACAGAGACAGTTTGTCCATTCTTTCACCCAGTAGAATCGAGATGGGTGCGTGGTCTGACCATGTGATGGTATGAATGTCCGATTGGAGAACCTCCTGAAGTAGTTGTTTGTCCCCAGTAAACAAGTCTATCCTGGAGTACGTGCAATGCGGTTTCAAAAAAAAAAGTGAAATCTCTTTCCAGGGAATGTTGGAACCTCCATATATCGAACAGGTCGTTTGAATGTAAGAATTATGATAGTGCCGACATGTGAGGTTTTTTGGGTGAAGGGCCTTTGATGTCGATAGAAGCGTCAGGAACTAAATTAAAATCTCTGCAAAGGATAATGCAACTTTGTTTAATCTTGCTTTTTTTTTTCCATACTTCGCGAAGAAATTGGATTTGATCACTGTTAGGAGCGTAGATGTTCACTAAGGTATAGAATACGTTGTTGATTTCACAGACTAAGATATATTGTCCTTGTGTATCGGTTGAGATGTCTATCTGTTTAAATGCCGCAGTATCCCTGATTGCTATGAGCACTCCCTTTGTTTTTGTTGGCGCATTTGTGACAAAGATATGGGGGTAGTTTTTATGGGTCATTTTTGGTGCTTTGTCTTGGCAGAAATGAGTCTCCTAGAGACACAAAATGTCAATATAAAGCTTCTGTGCTTCGGATCAAAGCGAGTATCTCTTGCCTGGATAGTTCAATCCTTTAACATTGTATGAGGTGATTTTAAAGGGCATGGGGGCGTCTTAAAAGTCACTGGTTTATTAGTGATAATACTGGGGATCTGGCTGTGGGAGAGTGTGGGAATAAGCTAGCGTTTACTACTGGGTAGAGATGGACGTATGCGGGTGCAACTGGAGTAGTTGAAGAAGGGAGGAAAATGAAAATAAGGGTAGTGAACTTATAGTTGGGAGGTCTTGCTCACAATATCCTTTCGGAGGAGTAGAGGTTGATGGTGTTTTGAGGCTGTCTAGTCAGATGTTTCGAGTAGGAAGATAAACTGCAATGTATAGATATCGGAAGTTAGAGCCAATTCCAATAGCAATAAATGTTTCAGCGAGGCGCTGTAGCAATGTAACTGAAATTCGAATACGAAATACAGCAAAAAAAGCACTTAATAAAGCAGCAAAACTCTGCGTGAGCAGTGTATACCGCAGCTATTAACTGGGGGTGATGTAACATTTGGGCCGTACTTTAATGACTTTGACAGGGCCAAATAAGTGATTTGGTGCAAGGTAAATATTTCAGGTGGTCATTTCATCAGAGGGATCAGTGTTATCCCAGTCATCATTCCTGTGGGCGCGGTTACATTGTTGTTATACTCGCGAGGTTCTAGGCTGCCCCATTGACGTAGTATCGAAAGGCCTTCCTCTACTGGCCGGATAGTAAATGATTTGTCTTCTCTTGTGATCACTAATTTCACCGAGTGACCCCACTTATATGTAATTTGGTGGTTGCGCAGGGGTTTAGTGATTGTGGAGAGATTTTTATGTTTCAGCATTGTGTACTGAGATAGGTCAGCATAGAAGGACAATTTAGTGTAAGGATGAGGGTATTCAGCGGAATTCCTTGTGGCCCACATTAGCCTCTCTTTTATATGGAAAAAGTGTATACGGATGATGGTGTCTCTTGCTGTAGTCTCTGGAAGATGTGTAGGTTTAGGTAAACAATGGATGCGATTGATGACTAGCTCCGCTGGCGGTGCACCAGGAAGAAAGATTCTCATTAGTTTTGTAAAGTAATCTTTTAAGGCTGGCTGCTGTACAGACTCTGGGATACCTCCTGATTTCCACGTTGTTCCTCCTGGAACGATCCTCTAAATCTGCCAGCTTAGCCTTCATTGATTCAAACTCATCCTCTTTTTCACTATGAGCATCCACTAGGTCATTGAAGGATGTGGTGGATTCACCCATCTTAGACTCTATGCTTGTTATTCTGTCTCCCAGGTAGGAGATTTCAGCTTTAAAGTTATGTACTAGACTGACAATATTTGAGTGAATAGAGCTCTACAGGGTTAAGAGCATATCCCTTAGTGTGGTGTCTAGTACTGGTTGGCTTGTAGTTGGTAATGCTGCAATGAAATTCTGCAGTGCCATATCCTCAGGGTTGTGTAAAAGAGCAGGGCTCACCTCTGTGTCCTGGCCGTCTGCCTGTGTCAGTCTCGACTTAGACTTTGCAGGGCTTGTTGAGGGCGAGGAGGATGTAGAGCTGCACCCTGGCTGGGGAAATGCCTGGATTTGTCCCCTTGTACTATATGCCCCCACAACTCTGTTAATGAGTGTGCATGTTGTGAGGCAGTGTGTCTGTCGGCACCATATTGGAAGGGCAGTCTGGGCAGTAGAGGGAAGAATTCCGTCAATTTCCACAGAACGCTTGTTTCTCCTTTTGGACATTCTCCTGTATGTCCTGGGGTGCTGGAGGGAGAGATTGCAGCTTTTGTTTCGGTACCACACTCGCTGGAGGCCCTGGATTATCGCTGTGGTACAGAGCAATGGTAATGTGCGCTCATTCTGTCCGGCTTCCGGCCACGCCCAAAAGAGTTTAAATGTTTTGGATCACATAAAGACTGTATTTCCAGTTGTACATCCTTATCTGATTTAAAACAAAATAGTATTTTTCTAAATCCTTAAGAACCAGATTTTTAAAAACTTCCAGGTTGGGTCCAGGATTACCAGGGGAATTGAATAAAGATGCATTTCTAAGCCCTGTATGTATTATCTCCCCTTCCTTCCACTAATTTCTCTTTCTCCAGGTTTAGATAGAAAAGATTGTTTAATACTTAATTTCCGCATGAATTTCTGTACATCAATAAAAGTCTGAAACCTGTTCAGAGGTTTTTTTCAGTGCAAATTTTAATCCTTTAATTAAAACAAATTTTTCTGAATCATTAAGTTCCACTCCACTTTGATTAAAAAGCCCTTCACAGTTTAACATTCTCTTTTTTAGGAATGGTTTTCTGCTCCCTCCCCTGCACCCTCTCTTCTTTTTCCTCCTTGCTGTCAGAATGGACCCTGTCCTAAAAAATTATTAGGTTTGCCTCTTGAAGGGCCAGATCCATATCGAGCACCCCAGAATGATGATATTCCATGTTATAATTATCCTCATCTTCTTCAGCATCATCACTATTCCAGTACTTTCCTCCCTATGTTGACTGAGAATCTCAAACCATTTCTACATGGGAACATGTGAGGTATCATAAGTATAGGAATTGGGAGATGCATTATATCCCCCAGAATAATTTACTTGTCCATCTGGGGTTTGATAACTTCCTCTGTTAAATACATATAATAGAAAGAATTCCTTTCCCCATGGTAAGGGGAGGAATAATGTCCTTGCCCACCCCCTCGGTAATTGTTATGCCTTAGGGGACCACCTCTAGTTTTACCACATTGGAATCTCACCCCATGTCTCTCTCCAGAGGAGGTGTGATTCCTATGTGTGGGTGGGAAAATATTGGCCTGAATATCCATTCTTCTTAGGAATATGGGGTGTTTCCATCCTTGAGCTATCTCCCCTTCTCTCATTCTTATTAACATATGAGGCATAGTCATGCCTTCCCATTTTGGGGAAAGTCTCTACATTATGGGAGTTGGAGAGGGTTGGGGTCACCGACGTTCCCTCTGCTATTTTTCCCTGCCATTTAAAAACATTATTAAGTTTATAATCATTGATGTCACAAAAAAATTTTTTTGCGCTTTTTGATTCTTTGTGCTTCCTCCTCTACCGCTAACATCTCTTTCAGTTCACGGCTGTATACTTGGTAAGATTCCTCTTTATTGAAAGGAGAAAGTTTCTCTTTAATTTCTCCTATTTCTTTCCTCAACCGAGAAAGCTTTTTTGTTTTTTTTTTTAGTTACTAAAAATTCCAAAAGCTTAATTCCTGCATCATTGAAATACCAAAACCAATCATTTAATTTGTCATCTACTTGATTAGGGGATACCTGCCATCTAAGGCTCCTGGGAATCATTTTAGTTGCAATATAATGCTCCAGGAATGCAATATACCAAAAAGTAATGTAATTCAGCCACTAGGACATTTTTCAGCCTTTATAAAAATCCCCCTCATTTCATTAGATTCAGGTGGGGTCCCAGCTCCATCCTCCATTCCCAAACGTAGCCTGTTATGGGGAAACGCGTTGGGAGCAGATGGGAGTTGTGACATGTTGGTTATCACACGATCGGATTATCCTCTCTCTACTGCTTGTATTATGCAATGAGCCTTCTTTCTGTTCTTAATCCAATACATATACCAAGTGGAAGGTGCAGAGGGAGTCTGGATTGGAGTGTGCTGGGCTGAGATGCTGATCTGTGGGCTGTTTTGATCCATCCATAGCAGAGAATATATACTGGATGAGGCTATACACCAGATGCTTGTTTACTTCATGCGTATCATGATCTCCTATAATATAGAGATCATGGAGATCTGGAAAGAGACACATTTAATCTTTTTACTGGTGGAACACGGATTGTTACCTGTCCCTGGGAGCGGTGCATAGTACAACACTTTGTTGTAACAAGAGTTGAACACGCATTTTGAATGGATACACATGGACACTTGATTTGTGGAACTTGCTTTAATTGTTTTTGATATTGTAATCTTGTTGAAATATTTAGTGTTTGGTCACAGTATATTTTGTTATATTTTGTTATATTTTTCACATATTAGACAGCACAGTCTTTTATATGTTGGCACAATTTTCATGATTCTCTCGTATTCAAGGAGTAGCAAAAGTGGAGCGGTCTTCATCATTTAGCACAATATTTTTCTTTATATTATTACAGTCATTCGAGTTTAGTTTTTTTTTTTTTTTTTTTTATATTTTCAAGTTGTACTTCTGCTTGTCAAAACGTAATATGTTTGTTTGTTTATGAAACTTGGTTATATTTATAAAGATGTTATATATCACAACAGACAAATCTGTGTCTGTAGTTCATGTTCAAACCTTAATACCATAAATAAAAAACATGTTATGAGATTTTTACTCCAGGAGTAAATCATGTTTAGCAATTCTAAAGAAATAATGGATTAAAGTGTAACTGAACCCATTCAATTTTAGTCGACTAAAATATGACTAAAACTAATAAAAATCAAATGACTAAAATTTGACTAAAACTAAAATTACATTTTAGTCAAAAGACTATAACTGAAACTAAATCAAAATGAACACTGGATGGCAGAGCCTGCAAGGAAAATGCAGGATGCACAAGCAGCATACTGCAGCAGAGCACATGATCTGCACCCTTTGACAGTGTCACAGGGCAGTGACACACCCTTCAACCCCCTTGGGCACCCTTTTCCATTGCACAAACACCTGTAGCGCCCTTTAGTGTGTGTTAGTAGTTAGTGTAGGTACATTTAGTCAGCTCAGGGCTAGGTGAATCTGGGTCAAGGTTCAGTAAGTCTGAATGTCTGAAAGACTTACTGATTCATCCTGACAGCTCCTCTGGTGCCTCCCCCTAGTCTATAATGTTGTAGAAACTTCTAAAGCTAGTGGGTGGAGATTAGGAGGGGCTGCCTGAAATATTTATAAGGGCCTCAGCCAATCCCCAGTAAAGGGCTGGCAGGGGGAAAGGCTTACCTCATAAATAGGAATGAACCATGCCAGCAGGAGCTGACGGGTGGAAGATGGAGATATAGTACTGTGGAAGCTGTCAGTGGCCCTCTGGGGTACCGCCCCCGTCTGGGGGGGGGTGACCTGGGGCTCGGGTACTGGAAGGATCCAGCAGAAACACACAGATGAAGCCCTTCCTGGAGGCATGGAAGCATGAGAGAGGACAGCGTGAGTAGAGCAGCACTACTGGGGATTTACAAGGGGGAAGAAATTTCACATGCCACATGTAGCCAGTTGAGGACAGTGGTGTGCCAAGTCTTCATCCCATCTCTGGACGATCTCCTGCAGAGTCAGTCATGTGGCCTGGTGTAAATCAGTATGGAGGACTGTGGAGGATAGTTAACCTGGAGGGCTAATGAAAGGGGCAGCAGCAGCCAGGTGGGTTGGCAGTGCCTGAAGAGGTGGTGCTGGGGTCAGTAGCCACAGGAGGGAAAGTACAAGCTGATCATTGTATTCTGCTACACAACAAGGAACTTTGAATTCCTACCTGCAAAGGGCCAGTGCTAAATCTAACTGTGCCTTTCAGATACGTTAACAGTGATCCAGCTGGAGTTTGCAAGCAAGTGAAGAGCAGGAGGAGTGTCAAGGAGACTGTATATAGACTGTATATAGATTGTGTGTAGTAAGATGTTCCTGAAGTTGTTTTGTTGCTGAAGTGGGCATCCCATAACCTCCCATCCCCATCCATGTCATTGACCCTCAATAAACCACAAAAACAAAGTCACAGACTATTCTCTGTCTCTGGAGTGCCTGTGAAAATTCCGTGTGCCTGGCTGTGCAGGGTGCGGAATCCCAGTTCATCTGTGGCTTCTAAGAGGGTGCGCTACACATACATGCCTGCACTCTTCTCTAGTACACAACACACACTTCTGCAACCATCACCACCACACCAAAGAAACACTTCTGTAACTGCTGCCACTGAGCCAATGCACGCTTCTATACGAACAGACACTTTTGTAAAATGATCCCTTCTGCACCCACCAGCATTGCACCAACAGGCCCTTTTGAACCCGCTGTCACTGCACAGACATGCACTTCTGCACTCACTGCCATTGCACTGCAACAAAATTCCACAATCCTTGTTACTCTGTTAACCTACATCTGCTTCTTATTTGTATGATCTTAGAGGTTATGACAAAAGTGAGCTGGCGTATTTGGAAGAATTCCTTTCTAAGCAATCTTTTTTCCTCTAAAAGCTGAACAGATATGTCCGGACAGTTCAATTCAGGCACCACAACAAACTAAACGTCAGGTTCAATGAGAAAGGAGAAATGTACAATTTTTTTCGCATAGCAAACATGTATTTTGATCCTGATCCAAACAAGTGGAATGCCGAAATAGTGTATTATACACTCAACAGTTTTTATGATGAAAGCATTTTAAAAAGCGAAGAAGGAGCAGTCTACTGGAAACAGAGCAAAGTAAGATATTTCCATTGTTTTGTGTTTGTTGTATTTTGAACTCACACCCTTCCTTACGTTTGTAGTATAGTATCAGAAGTTCTGTTCTTTGATTGGAGTCAGTTGTCCTGAAGAGAAAGAACACCTGTTACTGGGCGGTGAAGGTCAGTTGGAGGACATATTAGGTGATGAAACATATTCTGCTGGAGAAAAAACAACCTAGGTCCCAAAAATTAAAATGTGGTTGCATTTCACAGTCTGGAGGAACTAAAAGCCTAGGAGAGAGTTCTCCTAGAAACATTAGAGGGAAATTCTAAAAAAGAGTGATACTTGGATAAGAGAGGACTTATCTAACTAGTGATGACTGATAGATAGTGGAGTGCACTGACCTAACAGATGCTCTGTTGGTTGAATGTGCACAAATTCCTACAAACACACTCCAAATTCTTGGGGCAAGTCTTCCCTGAAGTATAGGGACAATTATGGTCAGAAAGGAAGAGGGGTAAGGACTCCATGTTATTGGCCATAGTTTTGAAATGGAATGTCCAGTAAAAACACATACAGTGCCTTGAAAAAGTATTCATACCCCTTGACATTTTCCACATTTTGTCATGTTACAACAAAAAACCTAAATGTATTTTATTGGGATTTTATGTGATAGACCAACACAAAGTGGTACATCATTGTGAAGTGGAAGGAAAATGGTAAATGTTTTTTTTTTTTACAAATAAATATCTTAAAAGTGTGGCGTGCATTTGTATTCAGCCCCCTTTACTTTGAAAGCCCTAACTAAAATCTAGTGGAACCAATTGCCTTCAGAAGTCGCCTAATTAGTAAATAGAGTCCACCTGTGTGTAATTAATCTCAGCATAAATACAGCCATTCTGTGAAGCCCTCAGAGGTTTGTTAGAGAACTTTAGTGAACAAGAAGCATCATGAAGGCCAAGGAACACACTGGACAGGTCAGGGATAAAGTTGTGGAGAAGTGTAAAGCAGGGTTAGGTTATAAAAAAAAATATACCAAGCTTTCAACATCTCAACATCTCACAGAGCACTGTTCAATCCATCATCCAGAAATGGAAAGAGAATGGTACAACTGCAAACCTACCAAGACATGGCCGTCCACCTAAACTGACAGGCCAGGCAAGGAGAGCATTTATCAGAGAAGCAGACATGAGGCCCATGTTAACTCTGGAGGAGGTGCAGAGATCCACCGCTCAAGTGGGAGAATCTGTCCACAGGACAACTATCAGTCATGCACTCCACAAATTTGGCTTTTATGGAAGAGTGGCAAGAAGAAAGCCATTGCTGAAAGAAAGCCATAAAAAGCCATGTTTGCAGTTTGCGAGAAGCCATGAGGGGTACACAGCAAACGTGAAAGAAGGTGCTCTGGTCAGATGAGACCAGGTCTAAAAACAAATTGCTATGTGTGGTGGAAAACTAACACTGCACATCACCCTGAACACACCATCCCCACCGTGAAACATGGTGGTGGCAGCATCATGTTGTGGGAATGCTTTTCTTCAGCAGAGACAGGGAAGCTGGTCAGAGTTAATGGGAAGATGGATGGAGCCAAATGCAGGACAATCTTAGAAGAAAAACTGTTTGAGTCTGCAAAAGACTTGAGACTGGGGTGGAGGTTCACCTTCCAGCAGGAGAATAACCCTAAACATACAGCCAGAGCTACAATGGAATAGTTTAAATCAAAGCATGTTCATGTGTTAGAATGGCCCAGTCAAAGTCCATACCTGAATCCAATTGAGAGTCTGTGGCAAGCCTTGAAAACTGCTGTTCATAGATGCTCTCCATCCAATCTGACAGAGCTTGAGCTATTATACAGAGAAGAATGGGCAAAAATATCACTCTTTGGATGTGAAAAGCTGGTAGAGACATCCCCAAAAAGACTTACAGCTGTAATTGCAGTGAAAGGTCGTTCTACAAAGTATTGACTCAGGGAGGGCTGAATACAAATGCACCCCACACTTTTCAGATATTTATTTATAAATCATTTTGAAAACCATTTATCATTTTCCTTCCACTTCACAATTGTGTGTCACTTTGTGTTGGTCTATCACATAAAATCCCAATAAAATACATTTACGTTTTTGGTTGTAACATAACAAAATGTGGAAAATTTCAAGAGGTATGAATACTTATTCAAGGCACTGTAGGTATTATGGTCAGATGCCTACAAACTTGTGGCCAAATAGATATGCTGTGGCCATACTGGACATTAGTAGAATGTCCTCCCTTAAGTCATTCCATGAGATTTGGGATTAGTGATGGCTGGATTTATGGAGGAGGAGGAGGGAAGCCTTTGTGTGCCTGGAAATATTTCAAAAGGTGGATGGGGGTCCGTATTAATGCCTATGGTTTAAAAAGGGATGTAATATAAAGTTTAATAGATGTGAAGGCCACAAATATTTAGTCATACAGTACACATGCTAATATAAGTGAAACTTGTTGTTGCTAAGTTTTGATGCCCATGTAAGAGTTCATGCTTTCTGCTGCAATACGGCATGAATGGAAAAACATGACTTGTGTTTGTTTCCTAAAATCCTCCGCTACATAACAGTAATAAATCAACAGTTCTCCAAATGTACCCTTTACTAATATTCATTCACTAAAAAAATTCCCACCTCTTTCCCTTCATTATTGGTTTACACTTTGGGCTTTTTTCTCCCTTAATCCCCTCTTAATTCCTCCCTTTCACATGATTAGAACCTGATGCTCTAATAGCGTCCGTCTAATGGTGGACGCAGAGCTCACCTAATTGTTTGACAATAGCAAACAAATATTCATTATTGTCACACTGATTCTCCTCCCGGCAAATCAGGAAGCGGCTCCTGAGACCCATTTCCCGAATGGCCAAAAGGAGAAGCAATCCTATTGGTCTAGGAGGAGGAGGGAGGAGACGCACGGCCGGAAGAGACGCACGGCCAGAGGAAAGAGAAGACCGACTGACCCACCAGCCACCACTGAAGAGTGTGTGGATGAGAGGCCGGCAGGCTGTCCGCATGCAGCTCACCTGTACCACTCACCAATTACCAGTGAGAGGAGTGCAGCCAGAGGAGCCTGTATTGGTGACAGTCCCTCCATATGCTGCCCCTTCGAGTATTATTGTCACGTACCTGGGTGGACACTGAAATGACAAGGTCGGCCTCTCTTGTATCTCCAGCAAAGGTCCCGCTGGAATTGGAACAGAGGGAACCGAGGGCCAGGAGTAACATGAGTGCCTGCAGATGTGGACCTGGCCCCTGCTTCTAGGATAGCCCCTGTGGAGAGAATCTAGCCCCTGCTCCTAGAATGGCCCCTGTGGAGAGAATCTGGCCCCTCCTTCTAGAATGGCCCCTGTGGACAGAATCTGGCCTCTGCTTCTAGAATGGCCCCTGCTCAGACTTGTGCTGTGACTCACTGCTGTGGGATCATCCTGAGTGACAGATGATGATGAGTGAGCTGAGAGATGTGGTGAGAGAGTGACACACAGTTATGCTCAGAGTCACTCTATCCACACTTACAGACTCTGGAGGACCAGCCTGTGCCTACCAGAGTCAGTGTGACTCCTCCCTCCTCACACAGACTGGCCTTCCTGGTAAGGGGAGGACATCTGTCATCATCAGACATGGAGGACTCATAAGCCGATGGTTTCGCACTGCTGGCAGTTGCAGACTGTTGCACGATGAGTCTGTCTGCCAGCTTACACATAGCGGACTCTCTGTCACACCTGGCTGCATACCCCACCGCAATCCTCGAATGACAGAGATGCCAGGGATCTGATTCAGCGAGCAAATTCTGGTTAAAAGTGGTAAGAGTGGAGCAATCATCAAGGGGGACCCCAGGAATGTGGGGAGGGGGACTCTGGTGACCAGAGACCACCTTCCGCAGAAAGAATACACTAAGGTAAGGAGGTGGGGTTCACCCCCCCCTTACATCAGTGACCCCGCCCAGACTGGCCTGGCAACGCTGTCACTGACCTCTCAGGTGCACCGTGCAGCGATCAGTCAGACGGATTCAGCTTGGTGGCTCTGATTTTATCCTATGGTCTCCTCTCCACAATCCACATATGGCTGACTCCTCCCGTAACCCCCATCCCAGCGGTACTTTCACTTCTCTCCAGACTCCCTTAGAGACTACAGACATGAAACAAGAGATGGTCAGAGACTGCGGACATGATACAAGAGATGATCAGAGACTGTGGACATGATACAAGAGATGATCAGAGACTGTGGACATGATACAGGAGATGATCAGAGACTAGAGACATGATGCAAAAGATGGTCAGAGATTGCTGACATGATGCAAGAGATGGTCAGAGACTGCGGACATGATGCAAGAGATGGTCAGAGACTGCAGACATGATACAAGAGATGATCAGAGACTGCGGACATGATACAAGAGATGGTCAGAGACTGCAGACATGATACAAGAGATGGTCAGAGACTGCAGACATAGTACAGGAGATGGTCAGACTGCGGACATGATACAAGAGATAGTCAGAGACTGCAGACATAGTACAGGAGATGGTCAGAGACTGCGGACATGATACAAGCGATGATCAGAAACAGAGGACATGATACAAGAGATGATCAGAGACTGCGGACATGATGCAAGAGATGGTCACAGAGACCGCGGAGATGATACAAGAGATGGTCAGAGACTGAGGACATGATACAAGAGATGGTCAGAGACTGAGGACATGATACAAGAGATGGTCATAGATTGCAGACACTGTACAAGAGATCAATGGAGCCTCCCTGTGCCCATCTACAGTCTCACTGTGCCCATCAATGCAGCCTCACTGTGCCCATCAATGCAGCCTCACTGTGCCTATCAATGCAGCCAAACTGTGTCAAAAATGCAGCCTCACTGTGCCCATCTGCAGCCTCGTCAGTGCCCATTAATGCAGCCTCACTGTGCCCATCAATGCAGCCTCATCAGTGCCAACAATGCAGCCTCACTGTGCCCATTTACAGCCTCATCAGTGCCAACAATGCAGCCTCACTGTGCCAATCTGCACCCTCACTGTGCCCATCTGCAGTCTCATCAGTGCCAACAATGTAGCCATCACTGTGCCCATTTGCAGCATTATCAGTGCCAACACTGCAGCCTCACTGTGTCCATCTGCAGCCTTACTGTAGAAAAAAGAAGACCCTAAGGTCAACGCTGTGCTAAATATTAGCAATTAAATGTTATAAGTGTAAAACAATTAAATGTTATAAGTGTAAAGCAGCCAGCACCCAAAGTTCAATACCAAAAAAAAACATCCAATAGAATATATAACACAGTAAGTGCAGCTCTAATAATTGTGAAATAAAATATCAATTAAGATAAAATTATAAAATACTCAAACAATGATGCATACAGTAATAAATAAAAATTAAAAAAATGTGAAATTTAATTATACAAAAAAGGAAAAAATTCCAAAAAGAAGAAAAAAAGGAGAAAAAGGAAAACTAAAGCAATGTCCCATAGTGATCAATGAGGAAATCCATAGGTGATATGTCTCCACAGGAGAAGAGGTGAATTGCAGGAAACAAAAGCTGTGACACCAATCTTCCTAATGCAAAACCAGCGTGTATTCAGGCCAACACCCAAAAGTGAGGTAGCTTGCTTACCAAAAAGCCATGACTGCTGCTAGCAGTCTCTACCAACACAGGGAATTTGGAAGTCTCCCCAAAACTTAAAATCCTCCGGGCCAGCCGTTCTTTCTATTGTTACTCAGAAATAGAAAATAGAAACTTCCATAGTGCAGTATGTCAATTCAATCTTGTTTATTAACCACTTCCCGACCGCCGCACGTATATATACGTCCTAAGTTTGAAGGGGTATATCGTTGTTATGGCAGCAGCTAGCTGCCATAACCCCGGTATCCCTGTTTTCGTGCGGCGGCCGGCTTTCAGATAAAAGTGGTCCCTGCGGCGGATTCGCCGCGAGATCACTTTTATCGGTGGCGGGAGAGGGGCCCCCCCCTCCCGCCGCGATCCGGTGCCCTCCGCCGCTTACTGGAGCCGTCGGTAGCGGCGGAGGCGATCGCGTCCTTCTGCCTGGTGTGTCAGGAGACAAGTGAGGCCAAGATGGCGCTCACTCGTCTCCAAGATACTGCTGGGCGGAAGCGACGTCAAAACGTCACTTCCGTCCACGCCTCTTAAAGGCATATTTTTTCAAATGTCATTTTTCTAAATGGCTTTTTTTTTTTTTTTTTTTTATTGCATTTTAGTGTAAATATGAGATCTGAGGTCTTTTTGACCCCAGATCTCATATTTAAGAGGTCCTGCCATGCTTTTTTCTATTACAAGGGATGTTTACATTCCTTGTAATAGGAATAAAAGTGACACAATTTTTTTTTTTTTTTTTTTAACAGTGTAAAAATAAATAAAATATTTTAAAATAAATAATAAAAATTAAAAAAAAAAATTTTAAAACCCCCCTGTCCCGACGAGCTCGCGCGCAGAAGCGAACGCATACGCGAGTAGCGCCCGCATATGAAAACGGTGGTCAAACCACACATGTGAGGTATCACAGCGACCGGTAGAGCAAGAGCAATAATTCTAGCCCTAGACCTCCTCTGTAGCGCAAAATATGCAACCTGTAGAATTTTTTAAATGTTGCCTATGGAGATTTTTGAGGGTAAAAGTTTGACGCCATTCCACGAGCGGGCGCAATTTTCAAGCATGACATGTTGGGTATCAATTTACTTGGCGTAACATTATATTTCACAATATAAAAAAAAATTGGGATAACTTTACTGTTGTTTTATTTTTTTATTCAAAAAAGTGAATTTTTTCCAAAAAAAGTGCGCTTATAAGACTGCTGCGCAAATACGGTGCAAAAAAAAGTATTGCAATGACCGCCATTGTATTCTCTAGGGTGTTAGAAGAAAAACCATATATAATGTTTGGGGGTTCTAAGTAATTTTCTAGCAGAAAAACCTGTTTTAAACATGTAAACACCTAAAATCCAAAACGAGGCTAGTCCTTAAGTGGTTAAAACAAAGGTTTGCACTTACAACCGCTTATGATGATACATCGTTTTTGTATCACATGTAAAGCTGTGGTGTCTCTATTCGCTTCTCCCTATTCCCAAAGCGCTCATCTCACCACCGTCACGGAAGGCTGGCGTGACGACGTCACCATCCGAGGCTCCACTCTACGCATTTCGTCATGAACAGACGTCTTCTGGGGATTGGCTGAATGGATGTGTCATCACTACGGAGGTGTATATATACCTACAGCGCCAGTTTGACTACTGGCAACCGGAGCAATGTCATAAGCAAAGAGGTTGTGACTCCATCTTAAATATTGGCTACTAATAAGAATAGGGGAATAGAGACAATAGATAACGTCACCATCTAATGGCGAAATATAAAACCAAAGTAATGCAGGTGGATATCGAACACAAAGGGAGGGGAAGTGTTAGGATTTTAATAGTGACACAGTCAGCTTAATGTAAAAAATAGAGATTATATATAAAAAATTTAATAAAAAGAAAAGTCAAATTATAAAAATAATTGAGGATGGATTTAGGAATTATTTTTAAAACAATTTATATCTTGAGATAGATCTAACCATGTTTGTACGCCTCCAGTGTGGGCGGATGGTGTCAATGGCTAAAAACGATGTTCCTTTTAGCTGTCGATCGTGGTAATTATCATGATGCCTAGATAATTAGTGTTTTTTAAAACCCCGTTTAATATTACCTACATGTTCAGCTAAACGTACATGTAACTCTCTTTTGGTATGGCCTATATATTGTTTTGAACATGGGCTTTGGATTATGTAAACCACAAATTTTGTAGTGCAAGTTATAAATGACTCAATGTCATCAATGTTGTTTGTTACAGTAGATTGGAAAGTCTCACACTTCCGCCCTTTGAACGCATTAATCTGGCAGATGCTACATCTCCGGCATGGAAAGAAACCTTTCATTGACTGGAAAAAGGATAGCGTCTTAAGAGGATCTATGACATCAGGGGCGATGTTATGTCTCGAAGTAGCGCCCCTAAATATTATAACTGGTTGTTCCTGGAATAACAGGACCAAGAACTCTATCATTTTGTAGCATGCTCCAATGTTTCTAAAAAATTTTCTTTATAGAAAAATGCTGGTTAAAGTACCGAGTAATCATTGACCACCCGAACCTGTCAGGTGCCATACGGTTTTCTCTCCTCCCCTTGAGCATATTCCCCCTGTCCATAGCCGCAACATTGGCGATGGTCTCATCAATTTCTCATTCCTGATAACCCTTACTCAGAAACCTACGTTTTAAAATTGTTGCCTGTTGATAAAAATCAGAGACTTCAGTACAGTTCTGCCTAATACGCTGGAACTGTCCCTTGGGTACAGCAGCTAGCCATGATTTGTGATGGCAACTGGTCAGGTGGATAAGAGTAGGGATGAGCCGAACACCCCCCTGTTTGGTTTGCACCAGAACATGCGAACAGGAAAAAAGTTCGTTCGAACACACGAACACCGTTAAAGTCTATGGGACACGAACATGAATAATCAAAAGTGCGGGGCGTGGCTTGGAGCTCGAGGGGAATGGAAGCTGTTTAGCTGAGCTCTGCACCTCCGTGACTCAGAAACCCCTTCCAGCATTGATAAAATCAGTGATGGGCAGAAGAGACAGCTTGCTTACAAACCAAAGACAGCACAGATCACAATCCACCCCGGGATCCAACAGCATTGCAGAGAAATTTGAGCCAAAGGCTCAGAGGACAAGGGGACGTGCTGCTTCCAAGATGGCACCGCTGGAGCATGAGGTAAAAAACAGTGAGGATTCTATGTCAGCCTCAGAAGATATGGGAAGGGATTCAGAGCACCCTGATCATCCCCTGCGCTTCTCAGAAATGACAAAATTCGCAGCAGACATTAAAAATTCATTTGCCTCAGCTATTACTGACTTAAGAGCAGATTTTATAGCCTTGTCAGACCGCTTATCTCACACTGAAAGAGCCGAGGCGGTGGAGAAGTTGACATCCACAGTCTCTTCACATGCCACACACTTAATCCTTATCAACAGGCATTTAGAAGATTTAGATAACAGAGGACCAGGCAGAATATCAGAGTGAGGGGAATTCCTGAACATATAGAAACTGCACAAATTAAATCAACACTACAAGCAGTTTTTAATGATTTGCTAGATCGCCCTAAGGACACTGATATTGAGTTTGTCCGAGCTCACAGGGCTCTAGCACCTCGTCCCCCAGACACAGCTCCTCCAGGAGACATAATCTGCTGTCTGCAGAACTTCCCATTGAAAGAGGAGATATTAAACAAAGCTAGACGCAATGAAAGGATCCTGTTTGAAGCACATGCTGTCACACTGTTCCAAGATCTATCACACATTACATTGCAAAACAGAGGAGCCATGCGTCCCATGATTACTGCATTAAAGGAAAAAGGCATACCATATCGCTGGCATTTTCCCTTTGCCTTGAATGCCACATTTGCAGGGAAACAACACTACCTAAGAATGCCTGAACATATACCAACATTTTGTGAGCAACTACAACTTCCTTTGATTGATTTACCAGAATGGTACAAGGAATTTTGCATCCCACCACAAGGATCATCTCCACCCACAACTCCACAAGCATCACCCTCCAGACCCTCATCATCCAAAAAAGCTAAGGCTAACAAATATACAGGATCCGGATCAAACAGATCATTCTACACCTCCAAGGCATAAAGCTACAGGATAATGTGTGTTTTACACCACGTTACACTCTGTCTGACTCTCCAGTATATACCAGAATATTTGAACTGACATTTGCAGCTCTCTTCTTCACAAAACCAGCCATAATAGGAGTGAGAACTTACTTTGACACCTCATGGCAGTTGTGAACACCCAACTTCATCATATCAATGTTTAATCTCCTGACTCTGGGAGTTTTTCAATAGGATTGCTATAGACGCTTTTGAATCCTTATAAGATCTCTTCAACAAGAGCGACACCTAATGGAAGGATTTGGAATGACACCACAAACACTCCCTTATAAACAAACATACATATGGCATGTTGCACCTATAACATATCTAATGCGATTTAATGTTCATTACCCTGAAGGTTTTTGGTAGAAAATGACTGACAGTTTTCATTTTTTCTTTTTTCCTTTGTTGTTATCATAACCATGTTTACGACCATTTGAGCTTAAGGAACGACTAGAAGGAATTGATGATAAAAATTGTTTTACCTCCCTTCAACAACTAACACAAAAGAGGTGTTTAAAAAAAAAAAAACACCTATTAATGAAAAGTGGTAACACATTAAGTGATTCCTTTACAGGTTATGAAGTATGTTCTGCTTTTAACAACAAACTTACAGAACAAAATTCGAAGTGCATTGGTTTGGGTCCTCAGTTTCTTTCACCCACTGTTCATCCTTTTACCTAGTATTAGACTACCTGTTGGTCTGTACACAATACATAAGCATTTAGAGAAAGATATAAATAGAAGACCAACATTAAGACGTATTTGACATTTATTGAAAATTTAAATATGTCTGAACAAAAATTTGTGAGCGGAAAAATGAACTCATTATGGTTCGGGTCAGCCATGAGCTGCCGGGGAGGCATTCACCCGATTGACTTCTGACAGATTGTCAATAATTAAGATAGTTCTAGGAGCACGATGACAGATGTGTAGTGATGCCTTGTGTGGCGCACTCTTGGGGGAGACTCGGGCTGCCCCTCAGAGAACGGCCATACAATAGAATTATTTATAGAGTTACAAAATTAATGTTATTTTATTTACTTTAGATATACAGACACATGCCCACCTCTATAAGAATTAACCATCTTAGGGGGCGTTTGGGGGTCCCAGTGTGGATTTGTTAGAGGAATGGTGCATGGATGTTGCTGTGCACCACTGCTCTCGTTGTTACAAGGTTATATAAATTCATGATACCGCCCAACGGCTGGAAGGGGATCATGACTTATCCCATTTTTATATGCTGTAAGCTGAGTCACGGGAGTCCATACTCACTTTAGTATTTAAAACAGGTTAACTGATCAGGTTTTAAGATTTAGTTACCTCCTGATCCCTTATAGTAACTACCTCCCACTGCTCCCACCAGTGGATGTGCGTTGGCATCTACCAACACACATCCACTACACTTTTCTCCCTAGGCTAACACCTGGAGACATGTTTACTACCTCTTATTACTTGTGACACTCATCTAGAGAGTTACTAAACTTCATTTTCCTTTCTTTCATTTTTTTTCCTTTTTTTTTTTCTTTCTACTTTTATTTATAATATTTGATCCGACATCGGAATATCCACGGTTGTTTCACAAACAAATAGGCAATAACCTATAATATATCAAAATGTCATATACAATGATCAATAATCATTCTTTTGTAATATCTCACAACGTCAGGGGCTTGAACATACCAGAAAAAAGAATATCGTTACTTCGAGAACTACATAAAGCTAAACCAGCCGTGGTGTTTCTCCAGGAGACTCATTTCAAGACAAGTAACATCCCCAAACTACACGACAAACAATACACACAAGTGTTCCACGCAACCAATTCCATATCCAAATCCAAAGCAGTTTCCATTCTATTACACAAGAATTCAGAGATTGTTATCTCACAACAACTGACAGACACAGAAGGAAGATATATCTTCCTCAAAGGGAATTGGGCAGAGACTCCAATTACGTTGGCCAACGTGTACTTTCCTAACTCTGCGCAAATCACATTTTGCCAACGAGTAATTGATGAACTAAAAAGCTTCGCGACAGGCTGTATTGTATTTGGAGGGGACTTCAACCTAAAACTGAATCCCCTACAGGACACTTCATATGGCAAATCTAGTGTGCCATATAAAAAATTAAGAAAAATCAAAACACTCCTTGCCTCTTTCACATTAATAGACTCGTGGCATACATGTAATCCAACAGGGAAGGATTTTACATATTTTTCAACATTACATAACAAATTTACACGTATTGATTATATTTTTATCTCACAAAGAGACTTACCCCTCCTAAAATCAGCTAAGATTGGAATAAAGACCTTCTCGGACCATGCACCCATATCGATGACTCTACATAAAAAGGCTGGAAGGCCCAGAACTACAAATTGGAGGTTAAATCCTTCTCTGCTTACTGATATGGCAGACACAAACAAAATATCAGAAACGATTAAATATTACTTTAAAGAAAACGAGTCAGAAGACATAATACCTATGAACATATGGGAAGCTCACAAATGCATGGTCCGAGGGGAATTTATCAGGTTGGGGGCTGCAAAAAAGAGAGAAGCAGAAAAGGAACTCATGGCTTTGACACAGGCCATAAGAGATATGGAAACCAAACATAAACAATCTTTAGCGATTGAAGCAGCCACAACTCTACTTGAATTAAGGAAACAACTACAGTCCATCCTGAACCTCAAAGCCCACAGGATCCTTTTTTCGCAAAAGGGGTTCTTTTATGAACATGGAGACAAATCAGGTACATTTTTAGCAAAAGCATTGAAGGAAACCCTATTATCTACAAACATATTGGCCATTAAGACCAAACAATATCAAATTACTAATGATACTCAAAAGATTGCCCAAAGATTCCAAGAATACTATACAGACCTATACAACTTACCTTCTACACATAAACCCAAAGACCTTATAGGATCAAGAAAAGAAATAATTCACAAATTCCTTACAGACAGTGGCCTCCCCATTCTGAAAGACATAGACACACAAACATTAGAAGAACCGATAACAGAACAGGAAATGATTGAAGCCATTAAATCCCTCAAATTGGGGAAAAGCCCCGGACCAGACGGCCTCACAGCCCATTATTACAAGACCTTCTCCGACATTTTGATACCACATCTTCTCAAAACATTGAACTCCCTAAAAAACCCACATGACATCTCTGAAGATTTTCTGAGAGCACATGTAACAGTACTGCCCAAACTAAATAAAGATCCAACAGACTGTGCCAATTACAGACCAATATCCATACTTAACCTTGATCTAAAAATTCATACGAAAATATTAGCAAACCTATTAAGACCATTACTGAATCAATTAATAGGACCTGAACAAGTGGGATTCTTGCCTGGTAGAGAGGCCAAAGATAATGTTATTAAATCCATGAATCTCATACATAAAATACACATAGATAAACACGAAGGCATGTTATTATCAATCGATGCGGAGAAGGCCTTCGACCATATCGGTTTAAAATCACATGTGTTAGCTTGGATAAAGGCCTTGTACTACAACCTGACAGCCCAAATTAAAATAAATGGAACATTATCTGACAAAATAAGAATTCAAAATGGGACAAGACAGGGATGTCCATTATCACCCCTACTATTTATTCTCACCCTGGAACCACTAATTTGCATTATAAATAAAATACCTGACATTCATGGTTTCAATGTCAAAAACAAAATATATAAATGCGCAGCTTACGCTGATTATTTACTATTCTTCATATCCCAACCACACATTACCATGCCCAACCTATGTAATGTATTTTCCCAATATAGCTATATATCAAGCTTCAAAATAAATCACAACAAATCTGAAGCGCTGAACCTAACACTTAGGGAGGCTACATTAAATAACACAAAAAACAACTGCAAATTTAAATGGGAAACAACATCCCTCACCTACCTGGGAATACAATTAACCCCAAAGTTGGATTCCATGTATAAAGCCAATTTTCAACCACTTTTAAAAAATATCACCAAAGATTTAGAAAAATGGACAATAAAGTACTTCTCGTGGTTTGGTAGAGCAGCTATAATTAAAATGACAGTTTTACCCAGAATACTATACTTCTTCCAAACAGTACCCATATTACTACCTTAAAGATTCTTTAAATCCCTACACTCCCTGCTAAGAAAATTCCTTTGGAACTCCAAAAAACCTAGAATCAGTCTAAATTTACTTACTATGAACAAACAAAATGGAGGCATGGGTTTTCCTAATTTTAAAAATTATTACCTAGCTACACAATTAACTAGAATCATAGATTGGACATGCCACAAAGAGAATAAAGATTGGGTGGGACTGGAAAATAACATAGGACCTATTCCGATATCATATGCTCCATGGATTCCTTGGAACCTGTGTCCGAAACAATTAAAACAACATCCTCTCATAGGGGCAACATTAAGAACCCTACAAGCAATTAATCAGAGACATTTACTTACCTCCTCACTAGGGCCACTAACTCCACTGACAACAAACCCTGACTTCCCCTCAGGAATGGATGGTTCCATCCAATCACTTTACAACAGAAACACTCCACTTCTTGTCGCACATTGTTTAAAGAACAACAAAATCAAGTCTCAAGCAGATCTACAAAAAGAAATAGGACAAACACCACTACATTTCAAGGAATACCAACAAATACATGACTTCATCATGAACACTCAGAGACAAAAACATTTCCTTAGACCCTTAACACCCTTCGAAACTATATGTTTTTTGGCTAGTACGACCACTAAGAACATTTCATTAACATATACTTGGTTGCAGTCCAGCGATTTACAGGAATCTAACTGACACAAAACTTTCTGGGAATCAACCCTCAACAAACCCATTACAAAAGACCAATGGCTACAAGCATGTGTGTTCGCACACAAGTGTGCAATCAGTGTGAGATTACAGGAAACTTCATTCAAAATCCTAACAAATTGGTATATTACACCAAATAAATTACACAAATGGTTTCCGACAATACCTGGACATTGCTGGCGCTGCAATCGGGAAGAAGGCACTCTATACCACATCTGGTGGGAATGTGATTTGATTAAACCCTTTTGGAACCAAGTAATCAAGATCATAAAACACATCACAAAAACGAAAATTCATTTAGACGCTGCTTGCTGTCTTATAAATATTACCAATTGCACCCTAAAAAAATACAAAAACTCCCTGACCAGATTCTTAACCAGAGCAGCAAAAACAGTAATACCAAGACACTGGAGAAACACCGCCGCACCTACAATTAAAGAATGGTTGGAAGAGATACATCTGCTCAAAGGTATGGAGGAGATCAGGGCAACAGCACAAGGGAATACAGAAAATTTTAATAAAATATGGCAGCCGTGGATCATCTTTAAATTTTCTGATTCTTATAACACTTTCACATAGGGATATACCTCTTAACATAAAGAAATGTGAATAATTACTTCTCTCTTATATTTTATTTACTCTTCTTTCCCTCTCTTTACTTTTCATTTCTGTTACTATATATATTTAGAAGGGTATTTTTATAGACCCTTAAATTGATGTAAAGATAGGCTGATTACAAAGCCATCTTGTTGGTTTCGCTAGTGAAATACTCTATCATTAAATTCAATTATATACAGTTATATTTTTATATGATACTCATGTACAAATGTTAGTATGATTGTACAAATGCTATATTTTAACATCAATAAAAGCTTATTGTTTAAAAAAAAAAAAAAAATCAAAAGTGCTAATTTTAAAGGCTTGTAGGCAAGTTATTGTCATAAAAAGTATTTGGGGACCTGGGTCCTGCCCCATGGGACATGGATCAATGCAAAAAAAAGTTTTAAAAATGGCCATTTTTTCAGGAGCAGTGATTTTAATAATGCTTAAAGTCAAACAATAAAAGTGTAATATCCCTTTAAATTTCGTAGCTGGGGGGTGTCTATAGTATACCTGTAAAGGGGCGTATGTTTCCCGTGTTTGGAACAGTCTGACAGCAAAATGACATTTCGAAGGAAAAAACCCATTTAAAACTATTTGCGGCTATTGCATTGCCGACAATACACATAGAAGTTCATTGATAAAAACGGCATGGGAATTCCCCACAGGGGAACCCCGAACCAAAATTTAAAAAAAAATGACGTGGGAGTCCCCCTAAATTCCATACCAGGCCCTTCAGGTCTGGTATGGATATTAAGGGGAACCCCGGCCAAAATTTAAAAAAAAAATGACTTGGGGGTCCCCCTAAATTCCATACCAGACCCTTCAGGTCTGGTATGGATTTTAAGGGGAACCCCGCACCAAAAAAAAAAAAAAAAACGGCGTGGGGTCCCCCAAAAATCCATACCAGACCCTTATCCGAGCACGCAACCTGGCAGGCCGCAGGAAAAGAGGGGGGACAAGAGTGCGGCCCCCCTCCTGAACCGTACCAGGCCACATGCCCTCAACATTGGGAGGGTGCTTTGGGGTAGCCCCCCAAAACACCTTGTCCCCATGTTGATGAGGACAAGGGCCTCATCCCCACAACCCTGGCCGGTGGTTGTGGGGGTCTGCGGGCGGGGGGCTTATCGGAATCTGGAAGCCCCCTTTAACAAGGTGACCCCCAGATCCCGGCCCCCTCCTGTGTGAAATGGTAAGGGGGTACCTACCCCTACCATTTTACTAAAAAACTGTCAAAAATGTTAAAAATGACAAGAGACAGTTTTTAACAATTCCTTTATTTAAATGCTTCTTCTTTCTTCTATCTTCCTTCATCTTCTTCTTCTGGTTCTTCTGGCTCTCCTGGTTCTTCCTCCAGCGTTCTCGTCCAGCATCTCCTCCATGGCGTCTTCTATCTTCTTCTCCTCGGGCCGCTCCGCACCCATGGCATGGGGGGAGGCTCCCGCTCTTCTCTTCTTCTTTTCTTCTCTTCTTCTCTTCTTCATTTTCTTCTGATGTCATGGGGAATGCAACAGGGAAGTCCCGTCATGTCCCGTGCATCAGAGGGGGGCGGGGTCACCGGGTGGCCCCGCCCCCTGTTATTTAAGAACCGTCAGACGAGGAGACACCGTCACACAGCGGGAGCCTCCCTCCATGCCAGCATGGGTGCGGAGCGGCCCGGAGGAGAAAATGAAGAAGAGAAGAAGAAGAAGATGAAGAGAAGAGCGGGAGCCTCCCCCCATGCCATGGGTGCGGAGCGGCCCGAGGAGAAGAAGATAGAAGACGCCGTGGAGGAGATGCTGGACGAGAACGCCGGAGGAAGAACCAGAAGAACCAGAAGATGAAGGAAGATAGAAGAAGGAAGAAGCATTTAAATAAAGGAATTGTCAAAAACTTGTCTTGTCATTTTTAACATTTTTGACAGTTTTTTAGTGAAATGGTAGGGGTAAGTACCCCCTTACCATTTCACACAGGGGGGCCGGGATCGGGGGGTCCCCTTGTTAAAGGGGTCCTCCAGATTCCGATAAGCCCCCCGCCCGCAGACCCCCACAACCACCGGCCAGGGTTGTGGGGATGAGGCCCTTGTCCTCATCAACATGGGGACAAGGTGTTTTGGGGGGCTACCCCAAAGCACCCTCCCAATGTTGAGGGCATGTGGCCTGGTACGGTTCAGGAGTGGGGGCCGCACTCTCGTCCCCCCCTCTTTTCCTGTGGCCTACCAGGTTGCATGCTCGGATAAGGGTCTGGTATGGATTTTTGGGGGGACCCCAAGCCGTTTTTTTTTTTTTTGGCACGGGGTTCCCCTTAAAATCCATACCAGACCTGAAGGGTCTGGTATGGAATTTAGGGGGAACCCCACGTAATTTTTTTTTTAAATTTTGGCCAGGGTTCCCCTTAATATCCATACCAGACCTGAAGGGCCTGGTATGGAATTTAGGGGGACTCCCACATCATTTTTTTTTAAATTTTGGTTCAGGGTTCCCCTGTGGGGAATTCCCATGCCGTTTTTATCAATGAACTTCTATGTGTATTGTCGGCAATGCAATAGCCGCGAGTAGTTTTAAATGGGTTTTTTCCTTCGAAATGTCATTTTGCTGTCAGACTGTTCTAAACACGGGAAACATGCGCCCCTTTACAGGCATACTACAGACACCCCCCAGCTACAAAATTTAAAGGGATATTACACTTTTATTGTTTGACTTTAAGCATTATTAAAATCACTGCTCCTGAAAAAAAGGCCATTTTTAAAACTTTTTTTTGCATTGATCCATGTCCCTTGGGGCAGGACCCGGGTCCCCAAACACTTTTTATGACAATAACTTGCATATAAGCCTTTAAAATTAGCACTTTTGATCTCTCCCATAGACTTTTAAAGGGTGTTCCGCGGCATTCGAATTTGCCGCGAACACCCCAAATTGTTCGCTGTTCGGCGAACTTGCGAACAGCCAATGTTCGAGTCGAACATGAGTTCGACTCAAACTCAAAGTTCATCCCTAGATAAGAGCATTGCGGTCCGTCTCCTTGAAATAAGTACTGGTAATGAGGTGACCGTTTTTGACCATAATGTTTAAGTTTAAAAAATGGATATGTGTCTGTCTTGCCTCAAGTTGCAGAGAGCCGCCTCTATCATTATGATTTAATTCCACAAAGAAAGCTTCAAGGGAGAGAAAATCCCCCTCCCATATAATCAACATGTCATCAATGTATCTTTTCCATAGCCACAATTCTCTCCTGTTCCCAGTGGGCTATAAATAAGTTTACTAAACTGGGGGGCAAACTTAGCCTCCATTGCTACGCCACAAGTTTGTAGAAAGAATTCTCCACCAAACCAAATGTAATTATTGCTTGTTGCGAACCGCAGGAGCTCCATAACAAAATCTCTCTGTAGAGAAGATAAAGATAAATCTGGTTGAAGATAGAACCCAACTGCTTCAAAGCCATGTTGGTGGGATATGTTGGTGTATAAGGATGCAGCCTTCCTTCCAATGGTAATGATTCAATATATTTAAAACTTGTGTGGTATCACACAAATAAGCGAGAGTAGTGACCACCAATGGTTAGAGAAAGTTATGTACAGATTTGGCAATCCTCGCAGTTACAGAGTTATGATATGGGCGGCCTGGGGGTTGAATAGGATTTTTATGAATTTTGGGCAAATAGTAGATAACCGGTACTTTTGGAATGGTAGGAATTAGATGGGCTTTCTCTTTTTTATTAAGAATCCCTTGTTCGAACGCGTAATCAATCAAGTTAGAGAGTTGCTTCCTAAATCTAACTGCTGGATTAGAGGCAAGGGAGGTATATGTAGAGTGATCAGATAAGTCTATTCATCTCCTCTATATATTGAGATTTGTCCAGAATGACAATATCACCCCCTTTATCAGCGGGGCATATTACTATGTCATTACGTTTACAGATCTGTTTAAGACTTGTTTGGAATTCGCTAGTACCTCTCTGTTTGGGGATCTTTAATGCTAACAGATCTTTCCGTACAAGTTCTTTAAATACTTGAACTGACGGGGCAGTTAAACTCGGTGGATTAAAGAGCGAGGCATTACTAAGGTTGGTATGCCGGATAGGGACATTAGCATCTCCTATTGTCCTAACATCCGATCTCAGGGTGCCCCCAATTACCTTCGCCCCAGGGATACCTCACAGTCAACACATCTGAAAGGCCCCCAAGGGGAGGCAACAATAGAACCAGAAACCTCTCATATAAAACATCCCATACTGAAAACTCCAATTTTCAAAGGACACAGGAATACAGGGGGGATCCCAGAGATGCGTGGTATCAAAAACCCAATTCTCAGAGAACATGGGAACAACAGGGTGACCCTAGAGACACACGGTATCAGAGATCTGGCCCGCAGAGGCCATGGGAATATAGGAATGACCCTAGGGATGAGATCTATCATCGTAACCCTGAGGGTAATAATCAAACCCCCAGAGATAGATAAGTCACCTTAGAGAATAGATTTGCCTCTCTTTCTGATTGTCAGGAAGATGTATATGATGACAATTATGTCATTACACAACACCCTAAACACTCTGGTCAGTGCTCTCAGCCAATGGTTGGGATCGCTAACAGGGAGCTGGTCAGCAGACCTTTTTCGGTCTTGACCCTTCGACAGAAGCCGGCCAAACGACCGGCTTCTATCGGACCAGCTGTTGCACAGGGCTTGAATGTTAAGTGGGTTTCTATTCAACTGGCTCATGCCAGCCAACATTTGGCCCATGTGTACTAGGCTTTACAATGTTGTGAGACACTGAATTATTTATCAACAGGGCACCTTGAGTGGCACTATAAGTACTTACAAGGCTTTGTCACTATGATTGGCTGTCACAGTGGTCATTTGATCAGGAGCTGGTCCTGCTGGAGCTCCCAGTCATTAGTAGAGATTAGAAGTCACAGACAGTTTGGTCATGGTGCTGAGAGCCTGCAGTGAGTATACTCTCAGTACAGAAAGCTCTGCCACCAATGGGCTCCATTTTTCTTCAAACCCTACTCTCCTTGTTGCTGCACATATGTTGCTGATGGTTATTAAGAAACCCATGTGGACACATAACAGCTGAAAAAATGTATTTTATGGTAAATAGCAGCCTTTATGGAAGAGTGGCAAGAAGAAAGCCATTGTTGAAAGAAAGCCATAAGAAGCCCCATTTGCAGTTTGCGAGAAGCCATGTGGGGGACACAGCAAACATGTGGAAGAAGGTGCTCTGGTCAGATGAGACCAAAATTGAACTTTTTAGCCTAAAAGCAAAACTCTGTGTGGCGGAAAACTAACACTGCACACCACCTTGAACACACCATTCCCACCGTGAAACATGGTGGTGGCAGCATCATGTTGTAGGGATGCTATTCTTCAGCAGGGACAGGGAAGCTAATCAGAGTTGATGGGAAGATGCACAGAGCCAAATACAGGGCAATCTTAGAAGAAAACCTGTCAGAATCTGCAAAAGACTTGAGACTGGGGCGGAGGTTCACCTTCCAGCAAGACAACGACCATAAACATACAGCCAATGGAATGGTTTAAATCAAAGCATATTCATGTGTTAGAATGGCCCAAAGTCCAGCCCTAAATCCAATTGAGAATCTGTGATAAAACTTGAAAACTACTGTTCACAGAAGCTCTCCATCCAATCTGACAGAGCTTGAGCTATTCTACAAAGAAGAATGGGCAGAAATGTCACTCTCTAGATGTGCAAAGCTGGTAGATACATTCCCAAAATGACTTGCAGCTGTAATTGCAGAGAAAGGTGCTTCTATAAAGTATTGACTCGGGGGAGGGGCACAATACAAATGCACACCACACTTTTCACATATTTATTTGTAAAATATTTTGAAAACCATTTATCATTTTCCTTCCACTTTACAATTATGTGCCACTTTGTGTTGGTCTATTACATAAAATCCCAATAAAATATATTTACGTTTTTGGTTCTAATATGACAAAATGTGGAAAATTTTGAGGAGTATGAATACTTTTCCAAGGCACTGTAGGTGGCACTGGTGGACACTGATTAGCAGTACTTATGGGCACTGATAGGTGGCATTGATTAGCAGCACTGATGGACACTGATAGGTGGCACTGATTAGCAGTACTGATGGACACTGATAGGTGGCACTGATTAGCAGTACTGATGGGCACTGATAGATGGCACTGATTAGCAGTACTGATGGGCACTGATAGGAGGCATTGATTAGCAGCACTGATGGACACTGATAGTTGGCACTGATTAGCAGCACTGGTCGGCAATGTTGGGACCGATGTCCCTTTTAACAGAAGCTGGTTATCGGCTTTCCTTCTTCTCTCCTCACACTGTAAGCATGAGGAAAGAAAAGCAGATAAATGGCTTCTGTTTACATTGTATGATCAGCTGTCATTGGTTGATAGCTGATCACTAGGAATGGGCCAAACACCCTCCGGTTCGGTTCGCAGCAGAACATGCGAACAGGCAAAAAATGTGTTCGAACACGCGGACACCGTTAAAATCTATGGGACACGAACATGAATAATCAAAAGTGCTAATTTTGAAGGTTATATGCAAGTTATTGTCATAAAAAGTGTTTGGGGACCTGGGTCCTGCCCCAGGGGACATGGATCAATGCAAAAAAAAGTTTCAAAATGGCAGTTTTTTTGGAAGCAGTGATTTTAATAATGCTTAAAGTGAAACAATAAAAGTGAAATATTCCATTAAATTTCATACCTGGGGGGTGTCTGTAGTATGCCTATAAAGTGGCGCATGTTTCTCGTGTTTAGAACAGTCCGAGAGCAAAATGACAAAAAGTCACTTAAAACTACTCACGGCTATAATGAATTGTCAGGTCTCTGTAATACACATAAGTCATTGAAAAAAATGGCATGGGGATCCTCCTCAGTCCATTACCAGGCCCTTTGGGTCTGGTATGAATATTAATGGGAACCCAGAACCAAAATTTTTAAAAAAATGCGTGGGGGTCCCCCCAAATTCCATACCAGGCCCTTCAGGTCTGGTATGGATATTAAGGCAGGGGAACCCCATGCCAAAATTTAAAAAAAAATGGCGTGTGGTCCCCCCAAAAATCCATATCAGACCCTTCAGGTCTGGTATTGATTTTAAGGGGAGCCCCACACCAAAATTTTTAAAAAAATGGCATGGGGTCCCCCTAAAAATCCATACCAGACCGTTATCCGAGCACGCAACCTGGCAGGCTGCAGGAAAAGAGGGGGGATGAGAGAGTGCCCCCACTCCAGAAACGTACCAGGCCACATGCCCTCAACATGGGGAGGATGTCCCCATGTTGATGGGGACAAGAGCCTCATCCCCACAACCCTTGCCCAGTGGTTGTGGGGGTCTGCGGGCGGGGGGCTTATTGGAACCTGGAAGCCCCCTTTAACAAGGGGACCCCCAGATCCCGCCCCCCCCGTTTTATATGGTAACGGATACATTGTACAGGTACCATTTCACATTTCACAAAAAAAGTGTCAAGGCTATAACACAAAATTTAACACATTTGCTCCCCATTCACACCTGAGACCTTGTAACACTAACGAGTCACATGACACCGGGGAGGGAAAATGGCTAATTGAGCCCAATTTGGACATTTTCACTTAGGGGTGTACTAACTTTTGTTGCCAGCAGTTTAGACATTAATGGCTGTGTTGAGTTATTTTGAAGGGACAGCAAATTTACACTGTTATACAAGTTGTACACTCACTACTTTACATTGTAGCAAAGTGTAATTTCTTCAGTGTTGTCACATGAAAAGATATAATAAAATATTTACAAAAATGTGAGGTATTTTGTGAAATACTGTATATATAGAAAATATATCCCCCAACAATTGGATATTTCCTGGATCAACTTTACCTTTAAATATTAGTATCCACTTACATTATGTGTATCTAGGAAACAATCCAGTCCTTTTTTCAAAGCAATCTACTGAGTTGGACTGGTTCTTGAGGGAGTCTTTTCGATATTTTCACAGCTCTTGCTGTGAAGAAATCTTTCCATATGTGGAGGTTGAATCTCTTTTGCTTGAGATGTAAAGAGTGTCCCTTGTTCACTGTAATGACCTGAAAGTGAATAACTCAAAACCAAGTTCACTATATGGACCTCTTATGAATTTATACGTTGTAAACATATCCCCCTTAATATCCTCTTGTAGTTCCTCTAATTGTTCCTTCATAGCTGAGCTCCTCCATGCTTCTTATCAGATTGGTTTCCCTTCTCTGCACTCTCTCTCTAATTCCCTGATATCCTTTTTGAGAATTGGTGCCCCAAACTGAACTGCAAATTCCATATGAGGTCTTACTAATGATTTGTACAGGGGGAGAATTATCTCTCTCTGAAGTCCATACCTCTCTCAATACAAGAAAGGCCTTTTCTGACTCTGGAAACTGCAGCTTGGCATTGCATGCATAGTTGCCACAGTCCCGAATTTCCTGGGACAATCCCGATTTTGGGACCTTCATCCTGATCGGAGGCTGTCTTGAATCAGGATTTGCCCAGGGAAAATCGGGAATGTTTGCAATTTCCATTTTTTGGGAAGTGAGCTTCAGTAAAATGGTGGCCGGTCCCGCCGCTGCAGATTGATCGCTTCCCCTTGTGTTCAGTAGAGAGGGGAAGGGGGCTCGATCCGTGCAGCCAATGAATCGGCTTCTCCTCTCTCACGGATCGGCCCCTCCCCTCTCCACTGTACACACGGCGCCGGACGCTATGTGCTCACTGCTGGGGCCTGGGGGGCATTATGGGAGGGGAGGGTCTGCTGAGGGCATCTTCACTGATGGAGGGGGTTCTGCTGAGGGGGTATGCACTGATGGAGGGGGTTCTGCTTAGGGGGTCTGCACTGATGGAGGGGGTTCTGCTGAGGGGGTCTGCACTAATGGGGTTCTGCTCTGAGGGCATCTGCACTGATGGAGGGGGGTCTGCTGAGGGGGTCTGCACTGATAGAGGGGGGTCTGCTGAGGGGGTCTGCACTGAGGGGGTTATGCTCTGAGGGGGTCTGCACTGATGGAGGGGGGTCTGCACTGAGGGGGTTCTGCTCTGAGGGGGTCTGCACTGATGGAGGGGGTTCTGCTGAGGGGGTCTGCACTGATGGAGGGGGTTCTGCTGAGGGGGTCTGCACTGATGGGGTTCTGCTCTGAGGGCGTCTGCACTGATGGAGGGGGGTTTGCTGAGGATGTCTGGACTGATGGAGGGGGGTCTGCTGAGGGCGTCTGCACTGATGGAGGGGGTCTGCTGAGGGGTTCTGCACTGAGGGGGTTCTGCTCTGAGGGGGTCTGCACTGATAGAGGGGGGTCTGCTGAGGGGGTCTGCACTGATGGAGTGGGGTCTGCTCTGAGGGGGTCTGCACTGATGGAGGGGGGTCTGCTCTGAGGGGGTCTGCACTGATGGAGGGGGGTCTGCTCTGAGGGGGGTCTGCACTGATGGAGGGGGGTCTGCACTGATAGAGGGGGGTCTGCACTGATGGAGGGGGGTCTGCTCTGAGGGGGTCTGCACTGATGGTGGGGGGTCTGCTCTGAGGGGGTTTGCACTGATGGCGGGGGGTCTGCTCTGAGGGGGTTTGCACTGATGAGGGGGGTCTGCACTGATGAGGGGGGTCTGCACTGATGGAGGGGGGTCTGCACTGATGGAGGGGGGTCTGCACTGAGGGGGGGTCTGCACTGAGGGGGTCTGTACTGACTCTGCTGGGGGCACCTGATGCTAGGAGGGACTCTGCTGGGGACACCTGATACGTGGACAGACTCCGCTGGGGACAGCTGATGCAAGGACAGACTCTGCTGGTGGCACCTGATGCAAGGATGGACTCTACTGGTGGCAGGCGACATGGCAGGTGACACGCACAGGGGTCCCACTGATTCAGCATTATGGTGAGTTGAATGATTTATTTTTATATTACAATGTAATAATAGAAAGAATGCGCTTCAATCATCCTGACACCATAACAATCATGGTGTCGGGATGATTGAAGAGCTAACACCAGGTTTTTGGAGTATCTTTATCTGCTGATTGTTAAACTTTCTAGAATACACATATTTCTATTGTTGTGTAGGATCTGCGGCTGCTGTCCCTTCATTCCTCTCTCACCCTTTCCCTCTCCATCCCTTATTCATCTCAGACTCTAACCACACACCCTTTGAGCTATGCCCATTAAGCCACGCCCACTATTCCGCGTAAACCACGCCCATTTTTTGCCGCGCCGTGCTTTGCACGCCGCTATGTTATTTTTTATTCCTAAGCCATGCCCACAAATGCATGCCCCGCCCCCTAATTATTATACGGCTCCGCCTACAGCCAAAAAAGTGTCCCACATTTTTTTTTTTTGCAATGTTGGCAACTATGTGCATGCTATTATTAAAATATATAGGTAAAAGGGTGGTGTTGCGCTAATCCTATTACGGACTAAAACCGCATGACAACAAACTGAATGGGAACTTGAGATAAAGATTACATCACCAAAAAGTAGAGATATAAAAAGAAAAATAAAGTAAAATAAAGTAATACGTGGTATTGCCCAACAATAGCGAGCATAAATCATAAACGTGAACACCTGTTCATAAAAACACACATATTTAGAAATAACCACCGTAACATATGATTAACTCACAATCTATATAAAACGTTCATAAATATGTGCACATAGAGTATATAAAGGAATAATAAAAATATGTGCAAAAACAGCTCAAGAAAGTGACAATGTGCAATGGTGTATACAGATCAATCAAACATGGATAATGACTAAATAAGCACGCCATGCTCCACATGAAGTGACAAAAGTGCAAGAGTCCATACAAATGGATACAGCCTAAGTATCCCAAAGGAAAAAATAAAAAAATATATATATAAAAAAAATATATAAAAAAGTGCTTCACAAAAAGTCCTAATATAAATGAAATATGTGACAGCAACGTCCTAACATGCAATCGTTGCAGATAAGGTGCTTAAAGTGGGTAACATCAAGTGCATCTTCATGTGCATACACACAGGTGGGTAATGGCCCCTTACCTTAGGGTAATAGGGCATAAGCATATGACCAAAGAAGGCTTATGGGGTGTCCACCTAGGGGCTCCAGCGCATCCCTCTCCGTCCTAAATCCGGGATGGATTCTCTCAGATGTAGTGCAGGGAGGTATATAGAATAATAAAGCAGGAAGGATCCCAATAGTGTAATTCCATTTTTATAAAAATGATGGTTTTTATTAAAGAAACTTCAGGTACTCACATAAAAAATGAATTAACAGCAGTAAAATCCAACGAGCAGCGAGCTTGTAAGCCTCTAGCAGTGAATGCAGCCTGTCCCGTCCCTACGTGTGACGTCACATCACACATGACTTCATCAGGGGATAAGTACAGACTAAAACAGTGTCCTTAAATAGTGTTATAATCACCAGCAATGGGCGGCCATTTTCCCGAAGTCCGCTATAGTGTAATGCGGTGGCCATTTTCTTAGAGGCTATATGACGCAGCTAACACATGTAACATGCGCCGGTAACAAGCCTCAGCTGACTTGCGGAGCCAATGACAGCATTAGGACATTTCAAGCCTCTCGCACTGTCAGCAAAGGAGGATAAAAAGCCTCTGGATTAAGATTTAAAACGGAGAACGGATGGGGATTACACTCAAATAAGACTATATATAGGTTGGATAAAGAGCATATACACAGACTAATTAGATCACAAAAAAAAAAATAGATAACACTAAAAACACCTACGATAATCTACACTAAGTAACCGTGTAAGATAATAGGGACATACACCAAAAATTAATTAAAATGTGTATGAAAAAATATGTAAAAAAATATATATAAAAAAACGGGAAGAGAGAGGCAGTAAAACTGGTAGCAACCTTGCATAAAACATATAGAATCAGCCTGCTTATATATCCAAAGGCTAATACATATGTGACAAATAGAGAAACTATATTTAATAGCCCACATTAATAATACTAACTATAAAAGATATTAGTAAATAAATTATAATAAATAATATAAGATGAAATAAGAGAAAAAAATAAATAAATAAAATAAAAATTCACTATGAGGTAGGGGACTGCTATTCAGATAGGAGAGAACAAACTACAGCAGGTGTCCATAGTATGGTCCAATAAGGACACCCATATACACCCCAAAACATCCCACAGTAATCTAATATTAAATAAGAGTGGACAAAAACTTCGATCTTAAGACCACTTCGATCCCAAGACAAAACAAAGAGTCCTCACATGGGGTGTCATTGGGCAATTTCACAGTAATCAGCAAGGGTATGAGACTCTTCTTAAAAAAATATATATTCACAGGCAGTTGTTTACAGAACCGATGATAAAAATAAAATTCTAAAAACAAAGTTAAAACTCACTCAGGAAGCAGTTGAGGTCAAATTCAATGTTCAGACCCCGGGGCCAAAAGGAATCCAAGGTGAAAATCCATTTGGATTCCAGTCTACTAAGGGTTCTCACCTTGTGGCCCCCTCTCCAGTGCTTAATATATGGAGTAATACCCCAGAAACTAAAGTGGGCGGGATCTTTATTATGGCACGTCAAAAAATGTTTAGACACACAGTGTTTATCATAGCCATTGAGGATATTTTTGACATGTTCCTAAATGCGAACTCTCAGGGGTCTTTTCGTATGGCCTACATACTGAAGGCCGCAACTACTTTCAAGTGCATATACTGCCACTTCGGTATTGCAACTAATAAAATCTTTAATCTCGTGTCTTTCTCCTGTACTAGTTGAAGTGAACTGAAACACTTTTTTATTTGGGCGTTTGGTCCTAAGACAAGCAAAACATCTTTTGCATGGAAAAAATCCATTACCAGTGAAAAAAGAGAACAATTTCTTCAGTGGATCCACAACATTTTTCATTACTAAATTCCTAATCGTGGGTGCCCTTTTGTATAAAAACTTTGGGTCCTTAGGAAGAATATCTTGTAGTTGCCTATCTGCCAGTAAGATATGCCAGTGACGTTTAATTATCCTTTCAATTTTCTTACATTGTACATTGAAATCTAGGATAAATGGTATTCCTTCAATTGGATTTTTTTGTATAGTCTTTTCTTTAATCAGTTTGTTCCGATCAAATTTAGAGACTTCGGCAATCTTGGTCTTAATGAATTGTCGATCGTAACCCTTTGATATAAACCTCTCGCCCATCTTTTCAGCCTGTTCAAAGTATTTTTCTATTTTGGTACAATTTCTCTTTATCCGCATCAGTTGACCTTTTGGAATGTTAAAAATCCAGTTCTTATGGTGACAACTTCCAGTTGGGAGGTAACTGTTCCTATCAACTCCCTTAAAGTGCGTTTTAGTGCTAAATATGGAGTTGTCTAATGAAATCTCCAGATCCAGAAAATTAATTTTCTCTGGACTGACATCCCATGTAAGTACAATATTTCTATCGTTGTTATTCAGTTGTTCGAGGAACTCAATTAACTCACTTTCTTCTCCATCCCACAGTATAAAGATGTCATCGATATATCTTTTGTATATAACAAAGTGTCTAGGTCGCTCACTGAAAACATTATATTCTTCCCACTGTGCCATGAAGAGACCGGCTATGCTCGGGGCAAATCTTGCTCCCATAGCAACCCCGGTCTGTTGATGGTAGTATGACTTATTGTACCAAAAGTAGTTATTTTTTAAGCTGAATTCTAAACATTTGATCAGAAACTTCCTCTGTATACACGGGAGTTTAGTGAACTTCCTTAGACCCCATTTTGCCACCTCACATGCCCGATGGTGAGGGATGATCGTGTACAGAGACGACACATCAGCAGTGGCCATAACCCATGGTCTATCTCCTCCCGGGATGTTTTCTATAATTTGCAACATCTCTTTACTATCTTTCAGGTACGCTTCTGTTTTCTGGACCGCTGGCTGTAGGAAAACGTCAATGTACTGGCCCATCCTAGATGTCAGTGACTCAATACCATTGACTATCGGCCTAGGTGGTGGATCTGTTCTATTTTTATGGATTTTGGGTAATAGATAAATAATTGGCGTACGAAAGGAGTCTGGTATGAGAAATCTCGCTTCTTTTTTGTTAAGTATGGACTTCTTTGCCCCTAAATGCACGACCTGCTCCAGTGCCTTGTGACATCCGAATACTGGGTTCTTCAGTAGCTTAGTGTATGTATTAGTATCATCCAGCATAAGGGTCATTGAGTTGTGGTACTGTTCTTTTGAAAGGATCACGATCAGTTCTCCCTTGTCCGCTGGTCGGATGACAGTATCTCGCCTCTTAGTTAACTTCCGAATCCCACTTTTAATATAATTAGGTTCTTCTTTCTTCTTAATCTTCACGTCTTTTATTTCTTCTAAAACAATTTTTTTAAAAACATCAATGTGTTTGCTGTCTTTCGTTGGCGGATTGAAGACAGATTTGTTACTGAGTGAACTATGTAGGATGCCATCATTTACAGGCTCCATTAGTTTAGGTATCGGAGGATTTCCTAGCATGTATTTTTGTATATTCAACTTTCGTACAAATTTTTGGATCCCAATGTAGGTCTCAAATTTATTAAGATTTTTTGTGGGCGCATATTTCAACCCTTTGTCTAGTACCCCGACTTCTTCGTGTGTCAGTACTTGACCACTGAGGTTAAAGATCCCCTCTCCTCTTACTCTCTCTTTCTTTTGTTGTCTCTTGCCAGATCTTCGTCCTCTCTTCTTTCTGGGCTTTTTCTGGGGCCACGCATCTCGTCTAGATTTCTCACCGGGTGATTCTCTCTGCTCCGGTCTAAAAATGCCTATTCGATTCTTGATCTCCATATGGTGGAGGGTACGGTCTAATTGATCTTTCTTCTCCTTCTCTGTTCATCAGGGGAGCATAATAATTGTAAGTAGGGACTGGACTTCGTTCGTCCGACCGATAATTTCTCTGTGGCGGGCCTCTTCTATCCTCATATCTATATTCCTGCATGGGACTTCTATCCCTTGGTCTATAATACTCCAAATCTCTGTTATCTCTATAATCTTCCATGGGTCTCCTTTGATCTCTATATTCATATGGAGGACCTCTATAATCTCGTTCCTCATATGGAGGTCTATGCCAATTATTCCAATTTTGAGGTCTTCTGTTGTTCTTCCAGTAGTAAGGTTTTCTCCCTCCATTACGTGGTGTCCGATTGTTTTGTTGAGGCCTCCTCTCATTCCGATATGGGGGTATAGCCTTGATATTCAGTATTTCTCCCATCGTTTTCTCTCTGTCTTGGGGTCATGACCCTATCTACTTCTCTGGGGTCCTGATGTCTCCGGTTCTCCATAGTTGGCCTGGATTGTTTGTTTAGGGTTGGGAGTACATTCTCACTGTTTTTTCTGGTGTAGAGTATGTCGATAGAGATTTGGTTTTCCCCAGTTGGCTTTGCCATTTAAAAACGTGGTCATTACGAAAGTCGTTGGTATCTCTCGTATGTTTTTTACTTTTCCTTTGTTGGACTTCTTTATCTTTTTTGGCCAGATCTTTATTTAATTGGGTCATTAAAGTTTTAAATTCGGTCGTATCCTTATGTGATTCCAGTTCCTCTTTTTGGTCCGCGATATTCTGGTCAATTATCTTGTTTTTCCTCCTTTTCCTATCTAGCAGGAAACCTATAAGTTCATGGCCTTTATCATTGAAAAATTTGTACCATTCATCATTTGATTCTTGGTCAGTAAGGCCATCATTTGGGGGGATATCCCACCTTAACCTTCTGGGCACAATATTTTTTTGAGGTATGTCTCAAAGGTGCAGATATCCCACCATAGGCTCACTTTCTTTTCCATATTATGTCCTAGTTTACGGATTAGGCTTTCGAGATCTAAATTATTAATGGTTTTTGTGTTGGTGATGTTAAATACTTCCTATAGATTAACTTGCCTTTTTTCCATATAGGAGAACAAATCCATGATTGCCGCAGGAATGAGTAGTATGTGTCAATGAACTAGTAATAATAAGATTATTCCCGCGCTATCTGATATGAAAAGTGGCTAGGAGTGGAAAAGCTGCTAGCATCGAATCGGGTACACACCTGACCTGGGGAAAGATATAGGTAAAAGGGTGGTGCTGCGCTAATCCTATTACGGACTAAAACCGAATGACAACAAACTGAATGGGAACTTGAGATAAAGATTACATCACCAAAAAGTAGAGATATAAAAAGAAAAATAAAGTAAAATAAAGTGATACGTGGTATTGCCCAAAAATAGCGAGCATAAATCATAAACGTGAACACCTGTTCATAAAAACACACATATTTAGAAATAACCACCGTAACATATGATTAACTCACAATCTATATAAAACGTTCATAAATATGTGCACGTAGAGTATATAAAGGAATAATAAAAATATGTGCAAAAACAGCTCAAGAAAGTGACAATGTGCAATGGTGTATACAGATCAATCAAACATGGATAATGAATAAATAAGCACGCCATGCTCCACATGAAGTGACAAAAGTGCAAGAGTCCATACAAATGGATACAGCCTAAGTATCCTAAAGGAAAAAAAAAAAAAAAATATATATATATATATATATATATATATATATATATATATATATATATATATATATATATATATATATATATATAAAGTGCTTCACAAAAAGTCCTAATATAAATGAAATATGTGACAGCAACGTCCCAACATGCAATTGTTGCAGATAAGGTGCTTAAAGTGGGTAACATCAAGTGCATCTTCGTGTGCATACACACAGGTGGGTAATGGCCCCTTACCTTAGGGTAATAGGGCATAAGCATATGACCAAAAAAGGCTTATGGGGTGTCCACCTAGGGGCTCCAGCGCATCCCTCTCCGTCCTAAATCCGGGATGGATTCTCTCAGATGTAGTGCAGGGAGGTATATAGAATAATAAAGCAGGAAGGATCCTAATAGTGTAATTCCATTTTTATAAAAATGATGGTTTTTATTAAAGAAACTTCAGGTACTCACATAAAAAATGAATGAACAGCAGTAAAATCCAACGAGCAGCAAGCTCGTAAGCCTCTAGCAGTGAATGCAGCCTGTCCCGTCCCTACGCGTGACGTCACACCACACGTGACTTCATCAGGGGATAAGTACAGGCTAAAACGGTGTCCTTAAATAGTGTTATAATGGCCAGCAATGGGTGGCCATTTTCCCGAAGTCTGCTATATTGTAATGCAGTGGCCATTTTCCTAGAGGCTATATGATGCAGCTAAAACATGTAACATGCGCCGGTAACAAGCCTCAGCTGACTTGCGGAGCCAATGACAGCATTAGGACCTCTCGCAAAGCAAAGGGAATCTTTAGTTTTTATTTTTCTTTTTTTCTGGTTACGGGTTTAAAACTATACCTTCTCTCAGTTGATTTACAGTGACGGTTTCATTATATGTTCTTAGAGATGCATTTCTTCATACTTATACTATAATATGGTTAACGATTTATGTACACTTTGATGTTTCATACTACTAAGCTACTGACTAGATCAGATAACACACGGTTTCTGAACTACACAAAATTGCTTGTATACTTCCTACCAGAACAAGATTATCCCTGGAACACGCTGGTACACTTACGTGCAAGACGCACACAACCTCCCCACACCTTTTGTCACTAAGCTATAGTTAATATATAGATTTACCTCCACACAGACGCTCCCATAATGCAAACCTTATGGCTTCCCACAGACACTCCTTTTGCCTTATCAATCCCCCATTCCCTAATACACCCAAACTCACCGGAAAACATTCTTGTTATCCACATTCCTCCTAATATACACACCGCCGACAGGTGCCGGCGGGTTCACTCAATACCAATCAAATTTATTTTCTTGTTGACATACCTTCTGTGCAAGGCTCTCTCCAACCCCCACACAGTTTATCAGTTTATCAGTTCAACCTTAACCCCGGTTAAGGTCAACATCCTCTGACGACACTGTACTCTATACTCCTCTTTCTATAGAGGAGGACACGCTGCCCCCCTCCCCTCCCTCCTCCCTCCCTCTCACAGCTTAGTTACAGTACAAGGACAGACACTCTTGGCTTTGCTCTACCTGATCAGATCAAATATCTACCTACATACCAATTACTTAAAATGCACGCCCCTTCCCCTACATCACCGGTAGACACTCCAAACCATGGACCACAAAGACATGATAAGCCACTAACCTCCTCCCAAGTAAAATTCCGCTCATTGAATATACGTGGACTAAACTCACCATAGAAACGATCACAACTATTACACACACTGAAGCAAAACAAAATACAGATAGCTTTTATCCAGGAAACCCACTTTCTCTCAGATAATATCCCCAAACTCTCCAACCACCACTACCCTACGGTATACCATGCTTCCAACTATGAATCTAAAATGAAAGGGGTATCAATACTGATAGCTAAAAATTGCCCTCTAATAATCTCAGAAGTTAAAGCAGACGATAAAGGCAGATACCTGTTCCTCAAAGGGACATTACATAACAAGCCCATTACATTGGCAAACTTATACGCCCCTAACACAAAACAGGTACCATTCTTCTGTGAAACTCTCCAGCACCTAACTGATTTCTATTCAGGCATCCTCATTGTTGGAGGAGACTTCAATGTAGCTCTATCTCCCACACAAGACTCTTCCACTGGAGCATCCTCTATGCCATACAGAGCCCTTAGAACCATCAAAAAACTTCTCCAAACCTTGACATTACATGACACAAGGCGAACACTACACCCGAACGAAAGGGACTTCACGTTCTACTCCTCACCCCATAATAAGTATACGAGAATAGATCATTTCTTTATCTCCCAAATAGACCTACCACTTCTATCGAAAGCCTCTATCGACCTTATGATTCTCTCAGATCACAATCCAGTATCCATATCACTAGAAATACCGACAATTAGCTCCAAACAGATGATCTGGCATCTAGACAACTCACTTCTGACCGATGTCGATATTACCCAAAAACTCAATACTCGCCTCATGCACTTTTTCACGGAAAATACTACTATGGATTCAAAACAATCCAATATCTGGACTGCTCAAAACTAGGCAGACTCACATAGCAGCACTTTTGGCAAAAATTCACGCCTTAGAACAAACTCATAAACAAACTCATAAACTCTCACTGGCCGCCAATTCTCTTAAAGACCTAATCAAAACCAGAGAGGAACTTCTTGAAGCATTAGGCAAATCATTAAAATGCCAATACATCCTCACCCAAAAACTGTTCTACCAACTAGGAAACAAATCAGGCAAATTGTTGGCGAGAGCTTTACAATCCAAGAAAGCATCCCACACCATACACACCATTAGGGACTCGTCTGGTACCTCCTTTGCATCTTCACGAGACATTGCCACCCAATTTATTAAATATTTCTCTGAGCTTTATAACCTACCGTCCGCCAAAGGCAAGGAGTTATTCCAGACAGACAAAGTTTCCTTAGAGAATTCTTAACACATCACCATCCTTCTACCATCTCACCAGAGGACTCTTCTAATTTAGTTTGCCCCATTAGCACTGAGGAAATTACAGAAGTACTGAAACAACTTAAACGGGGTAAAAGCATGGCCCTGATGGACTGACGGTGGGCTATTACAAGACTTTTCAAGACATACTGACTCCCCAACTCGCAAAGACGTTTAATGCTCTTTCTTCCCAGACACAAACAAATAGAGACCTTCTTGAAGCACACATCACGCTTATACCCAAACCAGGAAAGGACGAAACATTAGTATCTAATTACAGACCCATATCACTCCTGAACATAGACATTAAAATGTACACCAAAATTCTCGCCAATCTCATACTCCCTTTTCTCCCCAAACTAATCTCATTAGATCAAGTGGGCTTTATCCCTGGCAGGGAAGCTAGGGATAATACCATTAAAGCTATTAATATACACCATTGGCTTTCAAATTCCCCCACAAAAGGTTTCTTTCTCTCTCTTGACGTGGAGAAGGCGTTCGACAGTGTGGCTTGGGACTATATGATTGCGGTATTACAGGCTATGGGATTCCCTGCACACTTCCTCCAAATGATTTTGGCATTATATACCTCCCCTACCTGTCAGGAAATGTTCCATCCGCTGGTAAGACCTGTTATTTGGCATGCAGTACTGAGGTCCACCAGCAGGTGTCTCCTGGCAGTTTGGAACTGTCAGGAGAGCTTTTCCCTGTTAATAGTATATCATCTTTGGGCCACAGTACTGGCGTCCACCAGCGGATGGATCCTGGCAGTGTGGAGCAGACAGTACCTCCCACAATCAGGTGTCACTTGAGGCCAATCACAGGCCTATAAATACCCGGCAAACATTCACATGTTTGCCTTGATTTCTTCATTGCCTCCTGACCTGCTAGCAATCTGATCCTGTGCCCTGAACCTGATCCTGTCTCCCTGTCTCGGACCCTATCCTGTCCCACCTGTTACCTTGCATCCCTGCCTGCAGTCTGACCCATCCATCCTCTCCCTGTCCTGTGTTCCTGACCCCATCTGCTGACCTCCCTGTGTATGACCTTGGCCTGGCTTACGTTTATGTCTCTGGAACATCCCCTGTCCATCTGCTGATCTGCTGTGTATGACCCTGGCCTGGCTATTGTTTATGATCCTGGTATTTCCCATTTATTGTACTTATCTGTCTGTTGTTATTTGTGGGCCTCTGTCTGTGGTTGGTTATTGCACTGTGTCATATTGGAGTTGGTTGTATTATATTACTCACTTTCTTTAATAAATTATTATATTTTCACGTATATACGTTTGGGTGTCCTCTGTCGCAGATCACACGGTTCTGGTCACACCTGTTCATGACACTACCGCCAGAATAAGGGTCAACGGATGCCTGTCGGACTCCTTCTCCGTCTCCAACGGCACTCGTCAAGGATGCCCCCTGTCTCCCCTCCTTTTTGTACTCTCTTTAGAACCCATGTTACACAAAATTAAGACTAACCCAAATATATCGGGTATTGATATTAGGCACAAACAATACAAAATTGCCGCTTACGCCGACGATATTCTCCTTTTCCTCTCTAACCCATTAATCACCATACCTAACCTCCTCAAAGATTTCGAGCTTTTTCATACACTGTCCAATTTAAAAATAAACTTCACCAAATCTAAAGCCCTCAACATCACCCTCCCTCTAACGACTGTCTCTTTATGCCAAACTAACTTCCCTTTTAGCTGGGAGAAGCAAGCCCTTACCTATTTAGGTATTCAAATACCCTCTATACTATCTGAGCTCTACATAAGGAACTACACTCCCATCCTCCAAAATATAAAGACGGACCTCGCCAAATGTTTTTTTGGACAGTTTTCTTGGTTTGGGAGAATTGCCATAAATACTAACTGGCAACCCTGACTTCCCACCCGGTCTATCGGAGAAAAATGCGCTCTTTACAAACGGGAAACATACCCTGAGAGCCCACCAACTCTTTCACAAGGGATCTATTATCCCATTCTCAGATCTGCCCTCTAAACTCCCTGATCAACATATCCCGTTCTTTACATATCTACAATTAAGACACTTCCTGACTTCCATCAACCAGACTTCACAATGGTGTAGAAACCAAAATTCTTTTGAGGCCCTATGTTTCTCTGCAGACCCCCAAAGTCACTTAATCTCGACGATCTACTCTCTACTTTTTGGTCCCACTGACTACAAATCCAATCCGACCAATCAGAAATGGGAAAGCGAACACAACCTTGACCTTACCACAGAGGAATGGGAGAATATACATGTACATATACATAAAGGCTCCATGAATGTCACAGCACAAGAAAACAATTACAAGTTGTATTCCAGATGGTATCACATGCCCGAACATCTACATGTATTTCATCCAACTACATCTCCGCTGTGCTGGAGATGTAATTCCGAAGTGGGCTCTCTTCTCCATATCTGGTGGGATTGTGCTCACATAAAACCATATTGGGAAACAGTACACAAAACGATAGCCCACATTACCACCTATACCCTAGAATTTTCCCCCGCTCAATACCTACTCCACCATACACTCATACCACAATCCAATTACAGAAAATCATTGATGCTCCACCTGATTAACGCTGCTAAACAATGTGTCCCACTACGTTGGAAGAACGCTAATCCTCCCACTCTATCTGTCTGGCTAAAACGGGTGGAAAAAATAGCGGAAATGGAGAACTTAATTCACCAAGCTAAAGAAATACCCACAAAATTCCGAAACACCTGGGCTTGCTGGATTCATTTCAGAGACTCCCAGGAATATAAGTCTATGATGTTGGATTCCCAACCCGGACTCCCCTATTTAACTTAATAATAATCGACTCTGGATTGCTTATTCTCAACAGGCTTGGAATGTCTTGGAATGTCTTCACCACTTCACAACTCCACCACTTTACCCTACCTCATCTACATTTACCCCAAAGGTATACCCCGCTACATACACGTGCGGTCTGAATCAGGTTCTTTCTGACTTTGTCCTTATTCCACAGTGAGCCTACAAGGCGCACTACCTTCCCTCTACACTTTGAACTCCCTACCTAACGATAAACTGAAACTTCTGTTTATCCCTACCAACCCACCCCTACCCCCTAAAAATTACAACAATGATCCCCCAAAATCTCAACCAAATCCTGGTTACATCACTAACCCTAATTATTATGTAAATTCATTACATAGCAGAACAGACCAATACAAAAGAAAACTGATCATAGGCATTTTCCTTTGTCTCTCCTCGCACAGTTTGAACCCATTAGGGGTGCGAGGGATATGAACGGTCACGCCCTGGTCCTCAATCAACCTATATATTCTCGCAGGCTTGCCTGTATTACACCCAAACGCCTTACGTATTTAGAAAATAATCTCAGTATTTCCCTGATCAATAGATCCCCCATGTACTTAATAAATTTTATCTTCCTAGAATTGATGATAATATTTCTATCGTTTTCAGGAACGGTCTATACACAAGCATTTCCTGTATGAAACATATCGCTCACTGACCCTTCTCCAAATGTTTTTACCCAGTTTTGTACTAATCGTTGTACCTGTAAAACTTCATTCTTGATTATTATAATGTCATGTATTGCTATGTCATTTTCATGATACTTGATATATGTTACCTTGAATAAAATATTTGAAACAAAAAAAAAAAAAAAAGGTAAAACTTTTTTTTTCAGTTTTGGATAGAGAAGAGAGGGATTAGAAGGCTTGTCAGTTTTTAATGCTGTCTGTGCCCCCATTAAAGATATCCGCCCTCTCTACTTGTCCTGCTTACCATTATCATTAAAAGTGAAAGTAAAAGAAAATCCCTAATTTTGGGTTGTCCCCAGAAAAGTAATAAAGGGAAAATCTTCCAATAGGTACATAGTTCTGGTGACCTGTGAGTCCCCAAGGAATGCCCTTAATTTGCAGTTAACTACTTGACAACCGCACTATAGCTTAATGAAGGCTGCAGTGCGGCTCGATAACTCTGGGAGGGCGTACTATGACGTCCTCCCAGAGTTGCGCTCTCGCGGGCTCCCTGGGGCGTGCACCCAAGAATATCCGCATCATGGTAAATGCCCGATGCCAGCGGCTGTTTACCATGTGATCGCTCCGTAAAAAGACCGACCAGTCACTTGTAAATAAGCTGGTGCTCTGTGCCCATTGCAGCACTCATCCATCCATCCATGCTTAGCCATCCGATCCATGCCATTCATACTCAGCCATACGTATTTATACTTAGGTATCCCTATCCATACTCAGCCATACTCATTCGTGCTCAGTCATCCCTATCCATACTCAGCCGTCCTCATTCATGCTCAGTCATCCTCATCCATACTTAGCCATACTCATTCATGCTCAGTCATCCCCATCCATACTCAGCCATGCTCAATCATCCCCATTCATACTCAGCCATGCTCAGTCATCCTCATTCATGCTCAGTCATCCTCATTCATGCTCAGTCATCCCCATCCATACTCAGCCATGCTCAATCATCCCCATTCATACTCAGCCATGCTCAGTCATCCTCATTCATGCTCAGTCATCCTCATTCATGCTCAGTCATCCCCATCCATACTCAGCCATACTCATTCATGCTCAGTCATCCCCATCCATGCTCAATCATACTCAGTCATCCCCATCCATACTCATTCATGCTCAGTCATCCCCATTCATACCAGGTTTGGATCCAGGGGGGCAACGGGCAATTGCCACCCCCAAGAAATTTGTTGCCGGCCGGGCGGGTGAGATAGCGGGCGGCCCTGCAGGTGGGTGAGATAGCGGGCGGCTCCATGGGCGTGTGAAATAGCGGGTGGCTCCGCGGGCGGGTGAGATAGTGGGTCGCTCCGTGTGTGGCTCCGCGGGTGGGTGAGATAGCAGGCGGCTCCAATAGCGGGCAGACTGGGCGGCGTGGTTTGTGGGTGAGCGGCGCGGTTTGTGCGCGGGCCGGGCTGCCTGGTGGCTCAGGTTGTTGGCAAGTGAAAGTGAGAGAGCAGGCTCGGTGTGGCAGCTGGCTAATCAGTTAGCCAGGGGTGGGGGAGCAGAGAGATGAGATCATCTCTCACCGCCATCCCTGCATCCCTGCAGTAACTTCCGCCCTCACTGGGCAGGCAGCAGAGAGATTACATTATCTCTCTGCTGCCTGACTCTGGGACACAGCAAGAGACATCCAAAACACCACCTTAGCAGGCAAGTGACAATCCACAATGTGTGGCAGGTGACGTGGCAAGTGACAATCCGCAACATTTGGCAAGTGACGTGGCAAGTGACACACTCAGGGCTCCCACTGATTCTGCATTATGGTGAGTTGAACTATTTTCTTTCCAAATTTTCCAAAAATTTGTGGGAAAAAAATGACATGTTCAAAAGATTAATTATGCCTCATAGATTATAGGTTGGGGTGTTTTCTTTCCAAAATTGGGTCATTTTTGGGGTGTTTCCATTGTCCTTGTGCTCCAGGGCCTTTTAAAAGTGCAAGAGGTAGTCAAGAAATTATATGTGTAATTCATGTCCCTAGAACGCCTGATGGTACTCCCTGCATGTTAGGCCTCTGTATGTGGCCACGCTGTGTAAAAGTCTCACACATGTGGTATTGCCATACTCAGGAGGAGTAGAAGAATGTATTTTGGGGTGTAATTCATGGCATGCAAAAGCTGTATGTATATATATGCGACTGCGGCATTGCGGCGGACAGATTGGACACTTTTGACACTTTTTTGGGACCATTGATATTTATACAGTGATCAGAGCTAAAAATAGCCACTGATTACTGTATAAATGTCATTGGCAGGGAAGGGGTCAACACTAGGGAGCGATCAAGGGGTTAAATGTATGTCCAAGGAAGTGTTTATAACTGTGGGGGGATGGGACTGCCTGGAGGAGGAGACCGATCGCTGTTCATATTCAGTATGAACAGCAGATCTGTCTCCTCTCTCCTGACAGAACAGAGATCTGTCTGTTTACATTGACAGATCTCCATTCTGTCTCTCTCAGGAGCGATCAAGGGTGCCCAGTGGACATCATGTCCTCCAGGTATGCACATCAGCTCACTCACCACAGGCGTGTGCGCCCTAAAGCTCTTAAAGTGGCCGACGTACAGCTACAATGATTCACCCAAGGGAGCCAACCTGCCGCAGTATAACTGCAGTGGATGGTCCTTAACTGGTTAATGATGTTTAAAGTGAAACAATAAAAATGAAAAATTCCTTTAATTATAGTGCCTGGGGGGTTCTCTTAGCCTGCCTGCACAGTGGCACATCTGTAGCATTAATAGAACATGCTCCAGCAAAACTCACATTTCTAAAAAAAAAAAAAAAAAAAAAAAAAGAGTCAAATCACATTTAAATTGACTTGCGGATGCAATTGCTGGCACATGGCTATTTAAAATAGCCCATACCATGCCAACATTTAAGAAGAAAACTGCGTGGGGTCCCCCAAAAATTCATACCAGACCCTTATCTGAGCATGCAGGCCGGGGGGGGACAAGCGAACATACCCCTCCTGAACCATACCAGGCCACAGACCCTCAACATGGGGGGGTGGGTGTTTTGGAGCGGGGGGCTCTGCTCCCTATATGAATAAGCATGGGATACAAAAAAGTCTAAATAAAAACAGGAGGCAGTTTCTGACAACTCCTTTATTAAATAAAAAAAACCCTGTGTCCTGTGATGTAGATCCATGTTTATCACACCACCGTTGCTACAGCTGGGCCCAAAGATTGAAAAAAAACAAAAAACACGCTCTGCCGTCAACGAAGGCAAACGATGTACCTCATACTCATTCACATAGCAGGGGGCTGGGATCTGATTCCGATAAGCTCCCCAACCACAGACCCCCACAACCACCGCCCAGGGTTGTGGGGAAGAGGTCCTTGTCCCCATCAACATGAGGACAAGGTGCTTTGAGTTGGGAAAGCAACCCCCCCATGTTGACAGATAAGGGTCTTGTAAGGATTTTAGATGGCTCAACAACTTTTTTATTATTATTTTGGGGTGGGGTTCCCCAAATGGCCTGGTATGGATTGGGGGGGGGGGCATGCCATTTTTTTTCACTTTTTATATAGCTGACAGCTGATCAGCTGATGACTCATCGGTTGTTAAGGATGCCATGCCTGGCTTCCTGGCCCTGCTTCTTAACAACCAGACATTCACTGCGTCCTGATTGGGCAAAGCTTTGCCCAATCAGGGCTTAAAATGAACTGTAGCCTACAAATTCAGTTGTTTACCGAATGGGTGAACAGGAAGGTTTGGGCTGAAAATTTGCTCCTTTGTATACACAGAGCTGAAGAAGAAGTTTAAGAAATTTGCCTTCTCTTTGTCCCCAGTCATTAGGGAGGGGCCGAACACCCCGCCTGTTCGGTTTGCATCCAGAACATGCAAACAGGCAAAAAATTTGCTCGAACACGCAAACACTGTTAAAGTCTATGGGACAAGAACATGAAAAAATCAAAAGTGCTAAAAGTTAATATGCAAGTTATTGTCATAAAAAGTGTTTGGGGACCTGGGTCCTGCCCCAGGGGACATGGATCAATGCAAAAAAAAGTTTTAAAAATGTTTTTTCGGGAGCAGTGATTTTAATAATGCTTAAAGTGAAACAATAAAAGTGAAATATTCCTTTAAATTTTGTACCTGGGGGGGTGTCTAAAGTATGCCTGTAAAGTAGCGCATGTTTCCCGTGTTTATAGCAGTCCAAGAGCAAAATGACATTTCTAAAGGGAAAAAAAAGTCATTTAAAAGTACTAGCGTTAGTGCCGGCTATTAATGAATTGTCGGTCCCGACAATACACATAAAAGTCATTGAAAGTCATTGAAAAATTAAAAAAAAAATGCATGGGGCTCCCCCAAAATTCCATTACCAGGCCCTTCAGGTCTGGTATGGATATTAAGGGGAACTCTGCGCTAAAATTAAAAAAAAATGTTGTGGGGTTTCCCCCAAAAATCCACACCAGACCCTTTAGGTCTGGTATGGATTTTAAGGGGAACTCCACACCAAAATTAAAAAAAAAAAATGGTGTGCGGTTTCCCAAAAATCCACACCAGACCCTAATCCGAGCATGCAACCTGGCAGACTGCAAGAAAAGAGGGGGTACGAGAGAGCGCCCCCCCTCCTGAACCATAAAAGGCCACATGCCCTCAACATGGGGAGGATGTCCCCATGTTGATGGGGACAAGGGCCTCATCCCTCAACCCTTGCCCAGTGGTTGTGTGGGTCTGTGGGCAGGGGGCTTATCGGAATCTGAAAGTCCCCTTTAACAAAGGGGACACCCAGATCCCGCCCCCCCCTATGTGAATTGGTAAGGGGTATATTGTACCCCTACCATTTCACAAAAAAAGTGTTAAAATGTTAAAAAACCACAGGAGACAGCTTGGGACAAGTCCTTTATTAAAAATAAAAAAATAAAAAATAAAAAGAGATTCCAGCGATGTAATCCAATAAATCCATGCTCCTACTCCAGTGATGTAATCCAATTCTCGATCTCCAGCGATGGATGATCTCCAGCGACTCCAGCGAGGAACACTCACAGGATCCTGCCTCCACCAGAGGCACTCAGCTAATGACCACTGGGCAAGGGTTGCGCTCTCTCGCCCCCCCTCTTTTCCTGCGCCCTGCCAGGTTGCATGCTTGGATAAGGATCTGGTGTGGATTTTTGGGGGGAACCCCACGCCATTTTTTTAATATCCCCTTTCTCTCCACATTGGCTCACTGACTTTGATTAAAAGCAGGGGGAGCCGATGGTGCCATGCTGCTGTCTCAGCCAATGAGGAGGAGAGACCCGGACAGCCGAGTCTCTCTTGCAACATTGCTGGATCTAGATGGGCTCAGGTAAGTAATAGGGGGCAGAACTTTTTAACATCGCAAAAGTTTGAAACCGAATAACAAACCCCATTGAAGTCTATGGTACCTGAACAGAAAAAATCAAAAGTGCCAATTTTTAAGGCTTATATGCAAGTAATTGGGCATACAATGTTTATGGGATCTGGGTACCATCATGGGGGACCTGTATCACTGAAAAAAAGGTTTATATAAAACATTTTTAAGTGGGCATTGATTTACTGATGCTTAAAGTGAAAGCATAAAAATGAGAAATAACTAAAAATGCCTGGTGGGTCCCCTTAGTCTGCCGTTAAAGTGGAACATCTGTACCATGTATACAACCTGCTGTAGCAATAATGACTTTTAAAGGGCCAAAGAAATGACATTTTCCCTGCAAGCTTTCTTTATTTTGTAAACAATAGCTTGGGGAGACAGTCTGTATGATGAGGCCACAAATTAGTGCACGAGGAACAAGTTTAAAGATTTTTTTGAGGAATTCTGGTGTCTGTTTTGCAGACTTTGGATAGAAGCAACAGGTGCAGAAAAATTAGTCTTGATGAAAGCAATAAGTGGCCTTGCTGTCAAAAATGGAAATGATATGCACCTGTCAGACATGTGCAGAATAATTGGTCCTTGGGTGTTAATTGTGCCCATGAAACCTATACCAAAAAGTTTCTTCACAATAAAATCAACATCCACAAAGCTAGGCATCCTAGACGGTTTTGCACAGATTCCACATCCCAAAAACATTTAATTGACAACATCATCATCAGGGGCTTGATTATCTGCTCCTAATCCAGGAATGATTCATTTAGATAAATGTCAGCCGGTCAATGGAGTCTGTGGACAGACGCGCTCTTTTATCTGTCACAAAGCACTGAATGCCCATTCAGAAAGCATGCTGGATGCAGGGCAGCTCAGCATCTCAATTGCATACTGGGCAAGTTCTGGCCAGTGGTCTATTCTCATGACCCAGTAACCCTGTGGATTGTCTACTGGAAAGCTCTCCAGGTCTTTTTTCACCCCTAGATAATCTCCCACAATATGATGCAGGCACTGCCGATGGGATGTGAAAGCTTTCAGCATTGGGCACCGAGGAATAAAATTTTTTTGAAAAGCATCACTGAGATGGCCCCCTTCTCCACCGCTCCTCTTTTGATCAACAGAAGCCTCAAAACTACTTTTTACATGAGACTATAACCTACCAGAGTCTGGAAAGGCATTACATAACTCCTCTTTAAGGTGTCCTCAAGAGATTTCATCTTCTGCTCCTTCTGTGGGAGAGAAATGAGTTCTGAGACTTTCCCCTTGTAACGGTGGTCAAGGAGGGTTGCCAACCAATAGTGATCCTTCTTCTTGATGCCACATATTCTCGGGTCCTTTCACAGGCTTTGAAGAATGAGGGAGCCCATGCACCACAAGTTTGTGGAGGCATGAGAAGCAGACTCCTCGGGAGTCACTGAGGATTACAGTAACTGGAACTGCCTCCTACCAGCCACTTAATACTCCCAAGGGTTCTGTGGATGGACAACTATCTGTTAGGGGTTGACATATGTCTTCCTCTGCTTCAATGCCTCCAAAGAAAGGAAAGGAAGTCCCCCTCTTCCTCCCGCTGCTCTGCCTCATGTGCCCTGTCCACAATGCCACGCAGAGTCTGCTCCTACAGCAACACAACAGGCATTGTGTCACTGATGCATGCATTGCCACGACTCACAATCTTTGTCGCCTCCTCAAATTGTGGCAGTACAGTGCATGCATCCTTTATCAGCAGCCATTGGCATGTCGTTATGCTATAGACACACAGGTACTCGTTGACTGCCCTCTGCTGCATGTGCAGCCACTGCAGCATTGCCACAGTCGAGTTCCACCTGGTGAGCATGTAACAAATCAGGCAGTTTATGGGCAGGTGAAATTCCCGCTGAATTTCAGCCAAGCGAGCACTGGCTGTGTATGACCACCTGAAATGGCTACAGACTCTTCTGGCCTGCTTTAGAAGATCTTCCGACCCTTGGTACCTATTCAAGAAACAATGCACTAGCAAATTGAGGATATGTGCCAGCCATGGCACATGTGTCAACTTTCCCTGTCTAAGGGCAGACAAGCCCACCATTCTGGGCTCCAGCTGTCATAGCATGAACCAACTGTGGGCCTGCAAGAATCTCTGCTCCAGTGTGGCTCCTGTCCCTGACAAAGACCAGCTGAAGCACTGCATAGCATCTTTTAATCTGATGCATTGAATAACCCCTTGAACACTTAGGGGTACTGCTGGTTCATAGGACAATTCAGAGGGGGTGGAGCTGACAAATCTCACATCAACACCAGCTGTATGGAGTCATGGTGGTACAACAAGATGCAGCACTGAGCCCTGTCCTGCATCCTTCCGAGTTGCAAGCAGAGTTACCCAGTGTGCTGTGAATAAAATATATCATCCCTGACCATGTTTGCTGGACCACATGTCAGCAGTAATGTGGAACTTGTGGCTGACTGCCTTGCCCAATGATGCCACAACATTGCCTTCTGCACGATGGTACAGAGCTGGAATGGCCTTACGTGAAAAGGAATAGCAACTGGGAACCAGCCATTGTGGTATAGCACATTCTGAAAATTCATGGAAGAATCCACCAGATGGAAAGGCAGGAGTTGTAAAGCTAGGAGCTTTGATAACTTGCATTTAGATGCTGGGCAGTAATAACTTTTTTTTTTGCTGCAGCAGATGGGGAAGAGAGATTTGCCTGCTATAGTCTACAGCTGGTGGTGTGCTCCTGGCAGATGTGCTGCAAGGACCTGTGACACCCATCACTATACCATCACCCATGTCAGTGGAGGCTGCTGAGAGATCATGAGGTATAGCGGGGGTAGACTGGAAAGGTGAAGAGTGAGAAGGAGCAGAATTGCATCCCTTTTGTGTGGCTTTCAGGTGCTCTTGCCAAGAGAGTGGTGGAATGTTAAATGCCTTGTCTAGCATGTGGTACCCAAATGGCTGGTGTATTTGCCACGCTTGATCTGCTTGAGACAACAGTGCAATCAGCTGCACATGTGCTAAAAAAGGCCCAGACAGCTGAGCTGTAGGAAGTGGCCTGGAAGATAACAGCGCCACAATCAAGTGAAATAGGTTGGCTGCTCTCTACTCTTCCATGGTGGCTGCCTCATTGGAGTTGTTATTCACCTTCACTTTCCTTCTCTATCCAGCACCCAAGTCACATCAGTGACCTCATCATCATCATCATCACCTCCATCCTCATCATCCCTGGAGCCAACTTGGCAATACACTGCAGCTGGGGGAACATGACTGGCAATTTGTTGTTTACCAGTGTTCTCCCCTCTGTAGGATCATGTTCCTACTTTCCTCAACCTCAGAACCAACATGTGAACCAAGTAATGGCTGTGCATTGTCAAGGAACAAGTGACTGCCGCTGTGTTAAATAAATCAGCTGACTCCTCCATGCCTGATGCTGAGGCTATGGCGGGAGTAGCTGTGGACAAGGAGGCAGAATAAATAACTCTGTGTACAACAAAAGAAGCTGCGGTGGACTCCGCACTATTATCTGCTTTGGTGATGGAGGATGATGGTTTAGTAAGCCAGTCCACCACTTCCTCTGCATGCTGTGGCTGGATAACAGAGGCAACATCACTAAACAGAGGAAATGATGGCCTGCCTGACGATGGACCACAAACACCTTGGACTGCGAACACAGATGCTGGCTCTCTCACAGTGCCATGGGAATGTCTGCCTCTCCTTGTTGGCCTCTCAGATATGATGGGGGGCTTATTACCAAAATGTAATAGAGAAGGGGAAATAAGTATTTGGATGAACTTTATTCAATGGAAAGTGGTGTATGGTTTAACTTGAGTACTCACGACACAGATACACTCCACTGACATACTACAATATACTGCAGTTAAACTGCACTGAGGCACTGCAATATATTGTGTTAAATGTGCACTAATGCACTGAAAAATACTGCACTGAAATATACTGCATTAAACATGCACTAATGCACTGCAATATACTGCAGTAAACGTGCACCTATGCACTTAAGTATACTGTGTTAAACGTGCACTAACACACTGCAATGTACTGTGTTAAACATGCACTGACACACTGCAATATACTGTGGTAAACGTGCAGCATTGCACTGAAATATATTGTGTTAAACATGCATCAATACACTGCAATATACTGCAGAAAATGTGCAATAATGCATTGAAATATACTGCGGTAAATGTGCACTAACGCACTGAAATATTCTGCGGTAAACGTGCACCACAGCACTGATATATAATGCGTTAAACATGCACCAATGCACAGCAATATATTGAGGTAAACATGCAAAAACCCACTGCAATATACTGCAGTAAATGTGCACCAACACACTAAAATGTACTGCGTTAAACGTGCAGAAACACATTGAAATATACTGTGGGAAGCCTGCCCTGACAAAATAAAATGAACTAAAGATTAGTGTGAACTAGATTCACACTAAACTAATACTTTACACTAACAATAGAATCACAATAGCACACTATAGCACACTAACTTACTAGTAGCACTGAACAGAGCCCTGTTCTATCTCTCTCCACCCTGATGTTACACTGCAAGTGGCCGCTATGAGAAAAATATTTTTAGTGTGGGGTGGGACTAAAAGCTATGAGCCATGATTGGCTAGAGTCATTATGACAGTGTCCAATCATGGCTTTTACAGTGCTATGTGCCCTGATTAGGCAAAGCTTCCATTACTTCAGCCAATCAGGGCTTCCAATGCATTGTGCGGTGGCACAGTGCATTATGGACGTTTGGCGGGCCGAACAAACAGTCGAACGGGTGAACAGCCAATGTTAAGCACAAACTCATGCTCAGGCTGAACCATTCGCCTAACATTATCTACAACCACTTTAACTTTGGCCGCGAGCCACATAGATTACATTTGTAGCCTTTTAAACATATTGCCCATGGGAATATACTTTGCAGTGAGTTCACATACAGTCGCTTTGAAAAATTCCCATTTCTGTTCTGTGTTCACCAATGCCAATATTCCATCCCAGTCTAAGTCTGGCCATACAATTTTACAATTTTCTTACTCAATTTCCTTTAGATTTACCTTCAGCTATGTTGTGAAAAGGCCTGCTTGATTGCATACAAATTGAAAGTGTTTAGGTTTGACCTCTTATTATATGGTTTTGGTAAATCTAAAAGAAAATGCAATAAGAAAATTGTACAATGTATTGCCGCCTTAGTCTTGGTGAGCAGCCCTCAGCCTTGGAAAATGTTCTCTCTTAAAGCTAAGTGTTTTCACATTTCCAGTATGTGTTTGTTGCTTACAGCTAACATTAAATAAAATCATGTTATGGTCACTGCTACCCAAATGTTCCTTTATATGAATATTGATAATAAGCTCTGCATGGTTTGAGATTACCAGGTCCAGCAGAGCATCATTCCTAGTCAGGGCCTCTATGAACTGTACCATAAAATTGTCTTTTAATAAGTTTATAAATTTGTGCTTTTAACTGTTCCAGCAGTTCTATTACTCCAGTCGATTTCTGAGTAGTTAAAACCCCCCATTATTATCACTGTCCCAGCCCTTGCATATCTTCCTTTATATCTGTGCAAGGAGCTGACTCTCCACCTCCTGATTAATACTGGGAGGTCTATAAAAAACTCTAAAGATTACCATTGTAGTAAGCACACCCATATGAAGTACTACCCATAATGCTTAAGCCTCATCAGCAGAACTAGTTTCCCCATTATAAGATGTCCCCTTTACTTTTCTGGGGACAACCCAAAATTTGGGATTTTCTTATGCTTTCACTATTGACGATAATGATAAACAGGACAAAGAGAAGGTGAATCCCCCTAATGGGGGCTGAGGTAACAATTAAAACAGGTGTTAAATCCCTCTCCACTCTATCCATATTTTTTCCTATGGGGCTAATCTGATCCCTAAAAATATTTTCCTTTCAGATTCCTAAAGCTCGATGCAATGAGCCATGTCTTCCAGGATCCAGGAAGGTTCCAACTGATGGAATCCATGTCTGCTGCTATCACTGTGTGCCGTGTTCTGATGGGGAAATCTCCAATGAAACAGGTAATAAATACACAGTCACATCGTTAGTCAGGTTGAAAAAAGACACATGGCCATCACGTTTAACCAAAACACAAAAATAATCTTATAAGCTAATAACACCATACATAGTTACAAAGTTACATAGTAGGTCAGGTTTAAAAAAGACCATCAAGTCCAACCTATGTGTGTGATTTTATGTCAGTATTACATTGTATATCCCTGTATGTTGCGGTTGTTCATGTGCTTTTCTAACAGTTTTTTTAAACTATCAATGCCCCCCCCGCTGAAATCACTGCCTGTGGAAGGGAATTCCACATTCTTACCGCTCTTACAGTAAAGAACCCTCTACGCAGTTTAAGGTTAAACCTCTTTTCTTCTAATTTTAATGAGTGGCCACGAGTCTTATTAAACTCCCTTTCGCAAAAAAGTTGTATCCCTATTGTGAGGTCACCAGTATGGTATTTGTAAATTGAAATCATATCCCCTCTCAAGCGTCTCTTCTCCAGAGAGAATAGGTTCAGTACTTGCAACCTTTCCTCATATCTAATATCCTCCAGACCCTTTATTAGCGTTGTTGCTCTTCTCTGTACTTGCTCCATTTCCAATAATCCTTCCTGAGGACTGGAGCCCAGAACAGGACAGCATACTCCAGTTGAGGCTGGACCAGAGTCTTATAGAGTAGGAAAATTATTATTTTATCTCTGGACACGGTCCAGACTGGATATGCTGTTCAGCAGCAATTGTAGTCGAATCAGCCCAAGGCAATCACACGATAGTGTTGCAACCTTGTATTAATTAATTAGGTATATATGTTTGGGTTTGATATGCTGCTGAGGAACATATAATGGTGGGAACAGGGAGGGGAGGGAGACTGGTAGAAGTATGGCCAGGAATGATTGCCTAGCGAGACCGGCTTGTGAGGGGTGAACGGCTAGCAAGGAATTGAGCCTAGAGTGGTCTGCAAAATTTATGGGCAGATCATAAGGTGCAAATGTCACTAATTAGTCAAGTTGATGTAGTAATGATTCGCTGAAAGTAATGAAAGTCACAGTTCCCAGCGTGCAGTAGCAGCCTCCTGTATTAAACATTGAGTGCAGTGGAATACGGTGTTCATTAGTCCGGTATATTTATGGCAATAATAGGAGCAGTGTGCCGCAACATACAGATGTCTATGTTCATCTATGGAAGCCTGCTAGGATTACCACCCGTAGGTATTCTGGAAGGCTGGTCTGGGATCAGATCCTATTAGAGAGTGGCGGGATTCAAAGGACTTAAAGGGCGGCAAGATCCCTGCTGCTGACGGTGGCGGTCACAGGGTCTTGGCGTTTCTCTTATGGTGTGGAGACACCTTGCTTATTTCAAATCCCCTGGATGGCTCAAATCAGTTTCAGCGTGTGCTGTGGCGCTCGGCTGGTGCCTCACAGCTGTTCAGCTCCCCTAGCTCAACCTGCTCCATCGATCGTGACAGCACCATTGATGACGTAAATGCGTTTCGCTGGAGCTTAGTAGCGTAGCTTCATCCTGGACGTTTGATTGGTGGAACCAACACACACCTTTATATTGTGGTGTGTTAACATAGGCATATCCAATCAGCAGTGTAGTTTAACGGAGAATGATATCTTTCACTGTGGAGTGATGTAAAGCATGGAGTTCACTCATTATTAGCAATACACCTCAGTTATAGTTAAAGCAGGAACACGAAATTTACGGCCAAATCCGTTACTTTGTGGAATCTTTTGCAGATCGTTTTGCATAATATGCACAGAGTGTAGAAAAGAAATATAGTAAAGTACATAATGATATATATCGGGGAGGAGGAAGGAGGGGGAAGAAACACGAGGTCACAGAGACGAGACCATATTACAGGACAGTAAGGACGACATTAAGACATAGAGTCATTTTTCAAGAGTTTAGAATCATTTGTGTAATTCAAACTTTGACAGTAGCCAATGTATTTACATAAATTAATCAAGTAGGAACTTTTGTAAGGGTGATATCGTATTTTGGGTGTACAGTGACTTTGTCTAAGTCCCTAAGAAGGCCTGTAGGTTTAATTCAGTTTGTAAGCCTAGAGGGACAAGGGACTTTAAACGGTACACCCACCACTAGGGATGAGCCGAAAACCCCCCGGTTCGGTTCGCACCAGAACCTGCGAACGGACCGAAAATTCACACGAACGTTAAAACCCCATTGACGTCTATGGGACTCGAACGTTCAAAATCAAAAGTGCTCATTTTAAAGGCTAATTTGCATGGTATTGTCCTAAAAAGGGTTTGGGGACCCGGGTCCTTCCCTAAGGGACATGTATCAATGCAAAAAAAACTTTTAAAAATGGCCGTTTTTTCGGGAGCAGTGATTTTAATGATGCCTAAAGTAAAAAAAAAAAGTGAAATATTCCTTTAAATATCGTACCTGGGGGGTGTCTATAGTATGCCTGTAAAGTGGCACGTGTTTCCCGTGTTTAGAACAGTCCCTGCATAAAATGTCATTTAAAAAAAAAAAAATCTCATTTAAAACTGCTTGCGGGTTTAATGTAATGTCGGGTCCTGGCAATATGGATGAAAATCAGTGAGACAAACGGCATGGGTACCCCCCCAGTCCATTACCAGGCTCTTTGGGTCTTGTATGGATGTTAAGGGGAACCCCGCACCCAAATTAAAATAAGGAAAGGTGTGGGGCCACCAGGCCCTATATACTCTGAACAGTAGTATACAGGCGGTGCAAACAAGATAGGGACTGTAGGTTTGTTGTTAAGTAGAATCTGTTTGTAATTTTGAACGGGTACATTTTTAACGTGTTTAGCTCCAGCCAAAAAATCTTTTTTAAGCTTTTTGGAAAACATAGGCAAGGGTTATCACCCCTGTGAAATTTGTTTTGCTGTCTGTCCTCCTCTTCAGAAGATTTCACCTCACTTTTTGTCCCAATGACAAATTGGGGTTTTTTTTGTGGAACAAGGATTGGAAAGCATCAGTGGAAAGGAGAAATGTTTTTCCCATATTAACTCTTACAGGAGAGAATTTCCCTTCCTAGGGGTAGATTTCATGTCACTTCCTGTTGTCTCCTTCCGTTTGCAAGTAAGAGTCATTTGTAAGTTAGATGTTTGAAAGTAGGGGCCTGCCCTATATACTCAGCAGAAATTTGGACCTTAGGTGTTGTTGTGGCCACAACACTGTAAGCCCTCACAGGGCCCTGCTGTGAAATATTAGATCAAGAATTGTAATTACATGCCCCTGTTGACCAGGGGCAGAAAAATTTGGCCTTTGGTGCTGGTCGTGGTGCTGGTGCCACAACACTGTAAGTCCTCACTCGCTCTTGGTGGGTGCAGAAATGGGCCCTGCTGTGAAATATTAGATCAAGAATTGTAATTACATGTCCCTGTTGAACAAGGGCAGAAAAATTGGGCCTTTGGTGGTGGTAGTGGTGCTGGTGCCACAACACTGTAAGTCCTCACAGACACTCTAGTTGGAACGCAGGAACGAGCCCTGCTGCAAAGTATTGCATCAAAAATTGTAATTACACGCCCCTGTTAAACAGGGGCTGAAAAATTGGGCCTTAGGCACTGGTGCTGGTGCCACAACACTGCAACCCTTCACAGATACTCTAGTTGGAACGTAGAAACGAGCCCTGCTGCAAAGTATTGCATCAAAAATTGTAATTACACGCCCCTGTTAAACAGGGGCTGTAAAATTGGGCCTTAGGCACTGGTGGTGATCCAAGACTGATTAATTTTTATGAAGGTTAGTCGATCGACCGTGTTGGTGGACAGACGCACCCTGTGATCGGTTATAAAGCCTCCAGCAGCACTGAATGTGCGTTCCGAAAGAACGCTGGATGCAGGACAGGCCAGTAGCTCAATTGCATACTGTGCAAGCTCTGGCCAGTGATCCATCCTCAAGACTCAGTAACTCAGAGGATTTTCGTTTGGAAAGGTGTCCAAGTCAGATCTTGCCCCTAGGTATTCCTGCACCATGTAAAACAGACGCTGGCGATGGTTGCTGGAACTGATCATACCTTGGGGCTGTGGACCAAAAAATTGTCTGAACGCATCGGTCAGACGGCCACCTTCTCCACCGCTCCTTCTTTGACTGACCGAAGCCTCAGCAACACGTTGTCCAGAAACAGGAGTTTGTAACCTCCCAGTCTCTGGGAACGCGTTGCACAGACCTTTCTGCAAGGCCTCCCGAAGATGTTTCATCCTCTGCTCCCTCTGCGATGGCAAGCTAAGGTCCGCAACCTTACCCTTGTAACGTGGATCAAGGAGGGTTGCCAGCCAGTATTGGTCCTTCTCCTTGATACCATGAATATGAGGATCCTTACGCAGGCTTTGCAGGATCAGGGAGGCCATGCAGCGTAGGTTTGCTGAGGCATTCAGTCCGGAGTCCTCTGGGTCACTAAGGACGACATGGTCCGCAGCCACCTCCTCCCAGCCACGTACAAGTCCATGTGTTTCTTGGGACTGATGCCTTAAAGACTGCTGCTGATGCTGAGTGCCAGGCTCCACCTCCATACTGACACAATCTTCCTCCTCCTCCTCTTCCTGTGTGATCAGCGGGCACGCAGGAACACTGTCTGGATAAAGGGGGCCTTGAGAGCTAAGGAAGTCCTCCTCTTCCTGCCTCTGTTCTGCCTCAAGTGCCCTGTCCATTATTCCACGCAGCGTGTGCTTCAACAGGTGGACAAGGGGGACAGTGTCACTGATGCATGGACTGTCACTGCTCACCATCCTCATGGCCTCCTCAAATGGTGACAGGACAGTGCATGCATCCCTGATCATGGCCCACTGGCGTGGGGAAAAAAAAACAAGCTCCCCTGACCCTGTACTTGTGCCATAGTCGCACAGGTACTCATTGATGGCCCTCTGCTGCGTGTGCAGCCGCTGCAGCATGGCCAACATTGAGTTCCACCTGGTGGGCATGTCACAGATTAGGCGGTTCTTGGGCAGGTTAAACTCCTTTTGGAGGTCCGCCAGCCGAGCACTGGCATTATATGACCGTCGGAAATGCACACAGACTTTCCTGGCCTGCCTCGGGACATCCTGTAAGCCCGGGTACCTGCCCAAGAACCGCTGCACCACCAAGTTAAGGACATGAGCCAAACAGGGCACATGGGTCACTTGTCCCTGTCGGAGGGCAGAGAGGAGGTTGGTGCCATTGTCACAAACCACCATTCCTGCCTTAAGTTGGCGTGGCGTCAACCACCTCTGAACCTGCCCCTGCAGAACTGACAGAACCTCTGCCCCAGTGTGGCTCCTGTCCCCCAAGCACACCAGCTCAAGCAGCGCATTGCATCTTTTGGCCTGCGTACTTGCATAGCCCCTTGAATGGCTACGGAGCACCGCTGGTTCTGAGGAGCTTTGGGGTGTGATGCAGTCAATGTGCTGCCCTTAGGCTGGCCCCTGGAGGGCATCCTGCCTCGTTGGTGATGTGCCTCCTCCTCCTCCTCTCTCCTATCAGGCACCCACATTGAGTCAGTGACCTCATCATCCCCTCCCTCCTCATCACTTAAGCAAACCTGGCAGTATGCTGCAGCAGGGGGAGCATGACTGCCAGATTGCTGTCCTTCTTGAGCATCCCCTCTGTCCGTGCTCATGTTACTGCCTTCATCAAGCTCAGTATCATCATCAGAGCCTTCCAAATGCTGGGCATCCTCCTGGAGCATGTACCCAGCACTGTGGTCAAACATTTCGAGGGACTCCTCAGGAGGACACGATGGGGCTAGGGAAGGAGTCACTGATGACATTGAGCCGAGGGAAGAGGCCGCTGCTTTGCCAAAGTACCCTGAGCATGGATGAGAGTGGATAAGGAGGATGAGGATGGCTTGGTCATCCACTCGACCAAGTCTTCCGCATGTTGCGGCTCAACACGGCCAGCTGCCGAAAAAAAGGCCAAGCGTGTCCCACGGCCACGTGCTGATGAGGATGCACCGTCTCCATGACCAGCACTAGACACAGAGCCTGCTTGCCCTCTCTTATTGGCTTGTGACTGTCTGCCTCTCCTTCTTGGCCTTCCAGACATACCAATGGCCTGTAGCTGCACTAAGCTGGAATATATATATATATATATATATATATATATATATATACTGATACTGCAGCTAGCAAAATCAACTGCCTGCCTGTAGTATGAGAACACCACCAACCTTCTACAGGTAGCTTTAGCTGAACACTGTGCAGAGCTCGCAAAAAAATAACTTGTAGGTTTAGCTGAACACTGTGAGGAGGACGCACCACACTAACTTGTAGTTTTAGCTGAACACTGTGAGCAGGACACACTACAGTAACTTGTAGTTTTAGCTGAACACTGTGCAGAGGTCTCACTACACTAACTTGTAGTTTTAGCTGAACACTGTGCAGAGGTCTCACTACAATAACTTGTAGGTTTAGCTGAACACTGTGAGGAGGACGCACCACACTAATTTGTAGTTTTAGCTGAACACTGTGAGCAGGACAAACTACACTAACTTGTAGTTTTAGCTGAACACTGTGCAGAGGTCTCACTACACTAACTTGTAGTTTTAGCTGAACACTGTGCAGAGGTCTCACTACAATAACTTGTAGTTTTAGCTGAACACAGTGAGCACGACGCACTACACTAACTTGTAGTTTTAGCTGAACACTGTGAGCAGGATGCACTGCACTAACTTGTAGCTTTAGATGAACACTGTGCAGAGCTCGCAAAAAATAACTTGTAGGTTTAGCTGAACACTGTGAGGATGCACCACACTAACTTGTAGTTTTAGCTGAACACTGTGAGCAGGACGCACTGCACTAACTTGTAGCTTTAGATGAACACTTTGCAGAGGTCTCACTACACTAACTTGTAGTTTTAGCTGAACACTGTGAGCAGGACGCACTACACTAACTTGTAGCTTTAGATGAACACTGTGCAGAGCTCGCAAAAAAATAACTTGTAGGTTTAGCTGAACACTGTGAGGAGGAGGCACCACACTAACATGTAGTTTTAGCTGAACACTGTGAACAGGATGCACTGCACTAACTTGTAGCTTTAGATGAACACTGTGCAGAGGTCTCACTACACTAACTTGTAGTTTTAGCTGAACACTGTGAGCAGGATGCACTGCACTAACTTGTAGCTTTAGATGAACACTGTGCAGAGGTCTCACTACACTAACTTGTAGTTTTAGCTGAACACTGTGAGCAGGATGCACTGCACTAACTTGTAGCTTTAGATGAACACTGTGCAGAGGTCTCACTACACTAACTTGTAGTTTTAGCTGAACACTGTGAGCAGGACGCACTGCACTAACTTGTAGCTTTAGATGAACACTGTGCAGAGGTCTCACTACACTAACTTGTAGGTTTAGCTGAACACTGTGAGGAGGACGCACCACACTAACTTGTAGCTTTAGCTGAACACCGTGAGCAGGACACACTGCACTAACTTGTAGCTTTAGATGAACACTGTGCAGAGGTCTCACTACACTAACTTGTAGGTTTAGCTGAACACTGTGAGGAGGACGCACCACACTAACTTGTAGCTTTAGCTGAACACCGTGAGCAGGACACACTGCACTAACTTGTAGCTTTAGATGAACACTGTGCAGAGGTCTCACTACACTAACTTGTAGGTTTAGCTGAACACTGTGAGGAGGACGCACCACACTAACTTGTAGCTTTAGCTGAACACCGTGAGCAGGACGCACTGCACTAACTTGTAGCTTTAGATGAACACTGTGCAGAGGTCTCACTACACTAACTTGTAGTTTTAGCTGAACACTGTGAGCAGGATGCACTGCACTAACTTGTAGCTTTAGATGAACACTGTGCAGAGGTCTCACTAAACTAACTTGTAGGTTTAGCTGAACACTGTGAGGAGGACGCACCACACTAACTTGTAGTTTTAGCTGAACACTGTGAGCAGGACGCACTGCACTAACTTGTAGCTTTAGATGAACACTAAGCAGAGGTCTCACTACACTAACTTATAGTTTTAGCTGAACACTGTGAGCAGGACGCACTGCACTAACTTGTAGCTTTAGATGAACACTGTGCAGAGCTCGCAAAAAAATAACTTGTAGTTTTAGCTGAACACTGTGAGCATGACGCACCACACTAACTTGTAGTTTTAGCTGAACACTGTGAGCAGGACGCACTGCACTAACTGTAAATAGTCTAGCTGCCTGACTGTGGTACTAATAGGATCAAAAGAACACCAGCAATTTTCTTCAGGTAGCTGTAAATACTGTAACAAGACAAGCCTGCCTGTCAGTAAGAAGATAACAGGAACAGATCTAGCTAAACTGAATACAGTGTATATATATATATATATATATATATATATATATATATGCAACACCTGGGATGCATATATATATATATATATATACACAATACACTGTAAGTGCAGCTAACTCACTGATTGTCCTGCCTAATCTATCTAACTTAAATGAAATGACACTGTCTCTCTGTCTATCTACCTCTCTTTCAACGCTGGAACACACACGACACAGGGCCGCTGTGCAGGCGGCCTTATATAGTGTGGGGCGTGTTCTAAACCCCCTGAGCCATAATTTGCCAAAGCCACCCTGGCTTTGGCCAATTACAGCTCTCTCTACCGATGGCGCTGTGATTTGCCAAGCATGCGGGTCATAGTGCATGCTTGGCCAATCATTATCCAGCAATGCACTGCGATGCCGCAGTGAATTATGGGCCGTGACGCGCCACACGAATTTGGCGCGAACGGCCCGTAACGTTCAGAATTCGGCAAACGACCAAACAGCCAATGTTTGAGTCGAACATGGGTTCGACTCGAACACGAAGCTCATCCCTACCCACCACTTCTCCTTTTGTAGGAGTACTCGATCAAAGTCACCCCGTCTGCTAGATAACTTTAGCGCATATATTCCCTTCACCTGCATTCCCTTGGTGCTTCTGCCATGTTGTAATGCGAAATGTTTGGCTAGTGGTTTCTCAGGAATTTTTTCTTTGTCTTTAATTTCCCTTAGGTGCTCCCCAATGCGTACTTTAAGAGGTCTCTTTGTTTTCCCCACATAAATTTTGGGGCAGGGACAAGTTATCATGTAGATAACCCTGGACGTAGAGCAGTTAATTAGATCTCGTATTTCATAGTGTTCTTTTCCTAGGGCATCAGAAAAGGTAGCTGTTCTATGTACGCATGGGCAAATCTGGCATTTATTGCAGGGGAACATCCCTATACTTCGTGGGTAGTCAGCTAGCCAGGTAGGGTCGGGGTTCTTAGTGAATTCAGATTTAACGAGCATGTCTCCCAAATTTCTGGCCCGTCGGGCCACCAACTTGGGTGAAGTGCCGACTATATTAAGTAACCCTGGGGAGTTGGTGAGAACCCCCCAGTGTTTCTCCAGAATGGAGCAAACCTCCTTCCACTGGGGGCCAAAAGTAGTGATTATCCTGGTTTGGTCATATACCACCGGTTTGGGGGCAGTAGAATCAGGTGAGTGTAGCGTTCGCGGAACCTCGCATAGAGTTCTAGAGATTCTCTTCTGTAGTCACTGGTCTTAGTGCAGTTTCTTTTAATTCGTAAGAATTGCCCCACCGGAATGCCATTCTTTAACCAGTGGGGGTGGTGGCTACTGGCACTTAAAAGAGTGTTTGTGGACATTTCTTTACGGAACGTACAAGTAAGCAGTCGGCCATTTTGGAGCGTGATCAGTAGGTCAAGGATGGGCAGGCTGGTCCGGTCGAAGTTATACATCAACTTTATGTTGCGTTGATTGGTATTCAGTTGAGTCATAAAGTCATGTAGGTCTTCTATGGTGCCCGTCCAGATCATGAGGACATCGTCGATGTAGCGCAGCCAGGTGTGTACGTGGCTGCGGTACATGGACGAGGGGTAAACATCTTCATTTTGTGGTCCTGATTCTGGATACCATTGTTCCAGAAAGATCTTAACTGCATTGATTCCACATTCGTGTGGGATCGAAGTGTACAGGGACTCGACATCGATCCCGACCAGTAGGACTTCATCCAAGTGTTCCAAATCTTCTAGTTTGGAAATCCTGGCTAAGACATGTTGAGTGTCCTGTACAAAGGATTTTAGCTTAGTGATCATGTCTTTCAGCAGGAAATCCAAGTACCTACCGATTTTCTCTAGGGGGCCTTGGCAGGTCGATACTATCGGCCTACCTGGCGGGTTTTGTAAGTTCTTGTGAATTTTGGGAATAATATAGAAGGTAGGGACATTGAACTCCCGGACAAAGAGGTGTTCAAATTCACGTTGTGTCAGCAAACCTTCATCTTTAGCCCCTACCAGTTTGGTGTTAAATTCCTTAACAAGGTGAGGAAAAGGATTATTTTCAAGTTTCCTATAGGTGGATTTGTCACTCAGTAAGCACTTTACTTCTTTCTCATAGTATTGTTGATTCAACAAAACTACGTTGCCACCTTTGTCACTCTTTTTAATAACAATGTTCTGTCTTTTCTGGAGGTCATTAAGTGCTCGTCTTTCATCAATGGTTAAGTTGTCAACGGTCTTTTGAGTCCAGTTGACCTTCTCAAGGTCAGTCTGAACAAGTTCTAAAAAAATTTGTAACCATTTATTTTTAGAAAGGGGGGGCATTTTCTGGGACCGGATTCGTAGATTTGCCTTCCTTCTAATTGAGACATTGAGACTTCCATTTGGGTTGATCCTTCATTCTCTTGAAAAAGAGAATGAACTTCAACATGGACGAATTTACGGTATATAAGGACATAGCACTGTTTCTGAGGAAAGTCTTCTTAAAATCATTATATACCAGTCGAGATACCCCTATAGAAACGACTCTATCTCTCAACACAGAAGACCAACAGGTATTTGATATCCTAAACTCTCTTTTTTAAGAGAATGAAGGATCCACCCAAATGGAAGTCTCAATTATAAGGAAGGCAAATCTATGAATCCGGACCCAGAAAATTCCCCCCCTTTCTAAAAATAAATGGTTACAAATTTTTTTAGAACTTGTTCAGACTGACCTTGAGAAGGTCAACTGGACTCAAAAGACCATTGACAACTTAACCATTGATGAAAGACGAGCACTTAATGACCTCCAGAAAAGACAGAACATTGTTATTAAAAAGAGTGACAAAGGTGGCAACGTAGTTTTGTTGAATCAACAATACTATAAGAAAAGTAAAGCGCTTACTGAGTGACAAATCCACCTATAGGAAACTCGACAATAATCCTTTTCCTCACCTTGTTAAGGAATTAAACACCAAACTGGTAGGGGCTGAAGATGAAGGTTTGCTGACACAATGTGAATTTGAACACCTCTTTGTCCGGGAGTTCAATGTGCCTACCTTCTATATTATTCCCAAAATTCACAAGAACTTACAGAACCCGCCAGGTAGGCCTATAGTATCAGCCTGCCAAGGCCCCCTAGAGAAAGTCGGTAGGTACTTGGACTCCCTGCCTGAAGACATGGTCACAAACTAAAATCCTTTGTACAGGACACTCGACATGTCTTGGCCAGGATTTCCAAACTAGAAGATTTGGAACACTTGGATGAAGTCCTACTGGTCAGGATAGATGTCGAGTCCCTGTACACTTCGATCCCACACGAATGTGGAATCAATGCAGTTAAGATCTTTCTGGAACAATGGTATCCAGAATCAGGACCACAAAATGAATTCCTACTGGAAATACTGGATTTTGCATTACTTAACTACTTTCAGTTCCTGAACACCTATTATCAGCAAATCCGGGGCACCTCTATGGGGGCAGCATGGGCTTCGGCCTATGCTTGCCTCCATTTAGGGCTCTGGGAAGAGGAAGATGTTTACCCCTCGTCTATGTACCGCAGCCATGTACACACCTGGCTGCGGTACATCGATGATGTCCTCATGATCTGGACGGGTACCATAGAAGACATGCATGACTTTATGACTCAACTGAATACCAAACAACGCAACATAAGGTTGATGTATAACTTCGACCGGACCAGCCTGCCCTTCCTTGACCTACTGATCACGCTCCAAAATGGCCGACTGCTTACTTGTACGTTCCGTAAAGAAACGTCCGCAAACACTCTTTTAAGTGCCAGTAGCCACCACCCCCACTGGTTAAAGAATGGCATTCCGGTGGGGCAATTCTTATGAATTAAAAGAAACTGCACTAAGATCAGTGACTACTGAAGAGAATCTCTAGAACTCTATGCGAGGTTCCACGAACGCGGCTACTCACATAGACAAATTAGGAAAGCAAGCCAAAAAGCAGCAGCGAGGGACCGTGACAGTTTACTTGTGCTACACTCACCTGATTCTACTGCCCCCAAACCGGTGGTATGTGACCAAACCAGGATAATCACTACTTTTGGCCCCCAGTGGAAGGAGGTTTGCTCCATTCTGGAGAAACACTGGGGGGTTCTCACCAACTCCCCAGGGTTACTTAATATAGTCGGCACTTCACCCAAGTTGGTGGCCCGACGGACCAGAAATTTGGGAGACATGCTCGTTAAATCTGAATTCACTAAGAACCCCGACCCTACCTGGCTAGCTGACTACCCACGAAGTATAGGGATGTTTCCCTGCAATAAATGCAAGATTTGCCCATTCGTACATAGAACAGCTACCTTTTCTGATGCCCTAGGAAAAGAACACTTTGAAATACGAGATCTAATTAACTGCTCTACGCCCAGGGTTATCTACATGATAACTTGTCCCTGCCCCAAAATTTATGTGGGGAAAACAAAGAGACCTCTTAAAGTACGCATTGGGGAGCACCTAAGGGAAATTAAAGACAAAGAAAAAATTCCTGAGAAACCACTAGCCAAACATTTCGCATTACAACATGGCAGAAGCCCCAAGGGAATGCAGGTGAAGGGTATATATGCGCTAAAGTTATCTAGCAGACGAGGTGACTTTGATCGATAACTCCTACAAAAGGAGAAGTGGTGGGTGTACCGTTTAAAGTCCCTTGTCCCTCTAGGCTTAAACACTGAATTGAATCTACAGGCCTTCTTAGGGACTTAGACAAAGTCACTGTACACCCAAAATACGATATCACCCTTACAAAAATTCCTACTTGATTAATTTATGTAAATACTACTGTCAAAGTTTGAATCACACAAATGATTCTAAACTCTTGAAAAACGACTCTATGTCTTAATGTCATCCTCACTGTCCTGTATTATGGTCTCGTCTCTGTGACCTCATGTTTCTTCCCCCTCCTTCCTCCTCCCCGATATATATCATTATGTACTTTACTATATTTCTTTTCTACACTCTGTGCATATTATGCAAAACGATCTGCAAAAGATTCCACAAGGTAACGGATTTGGCCGTAAATTTCGTGTTCCTGCTTTAACTATAACCGAGGTGTATTGCTAATAATGAGTGAACTCCACGCTTTACATTGCTCCACAGGGAGAGATATTGTTCTCCGTTAAACTACACTGCTGATTGGATATGCCTATGTCAACACACCACAATATAAAGGTGTGTGTTGGCTCCACCAATCAAACGTCCAGGATGAAGCTACGCTACTAAGCTCCAGTGAAACGCGTTGACGTCATCAACGGCGATGTCACGATTCACGGAGTGGGTTGAGCTAGGGGAGCTGAACAGCTGTGAGGCACCAGCCGAGCACCACAGCACACGCTGAAACCGATTTGAGCCGTCCAGGGGATTTAAAATAAGCAAGGTGTGTCCACACCATAAGAGAAACGCCAAGACTCTGTGATTGCCACCATCAGCAGCAGGAATCTTGCCGCATGTTAAGTCCTTTGGATCCAGCCACTCTCTCATAGGATCCGATCCCGGACCAGCCTTCCAGAATACCTACGGGTGGTAATGTATGAGCAATCCTAACAGGCTTCCATAGATGAACATAGACATCTGTATGTTGCGACACACTGCTCCTATTATTGCCATAAATATACTGGACTAATGTACACCGTATTCCACTGCACTCAGTGTTTAATACAGGAGGTAGCTACTGCACGCTGGGAACTGTGACTTTCATTACTTTCAGCAAATCATTACTACATCAACTTGACTAATTAGTGACATTTGCACCTTATGCTCTGCCCATGAATTTGTGAATGCATTCATAGTCCTATCGCTGCAGATCACTCTAGGCTCAATTCCTTGCTAGCAGCTCACCCCTCACATGCCGGTCTCGCTAGGCAATCATTCCTGGCCATACTCCTACCAGTCTCCCTCCCTTCCCTGTTCCCACCACTATATGTTCCTCAGCAGCATATCAAACCCAAACATATATACCTAATTAATTAATACAAGGTTGCAACACTATCGTGTGATTGCCTTGGGCTGATTCGACTACCATTGCTGCTGAACAGCATATCCAGTCCGGACCGTGTCAGTGCTGTTGTGTGTGTTTTTTGTTTTATTTGTTCCGTTTTTAGCATCACCTTTTTGATATTGATGTTTTTTGCATTATTCATACTGTGTTCATCCCTATTTTTGAATGCCTCAATATGCCATGTTGATTTTGATATAATTCAATAAATTGGTAATTTTTATAACACCATTTTCTGATCACTAATTGCTGAAGTAACCGCTTTTCCACTCGATATTCTATATAACGAGAATCCCCTTTCCCTTCCCCTTCCCCCTGCCCTTTGTATATATGCACTGGTCTTCTGGTTAGAGCAATAGCACTACACTAGGTGTGTGGTCAGACATTGATCAGTCAATTGACTGACCAATTATTTATACAGAACTTGCTTTGTGTCCTTCTCCCCAATGCCCACATTCTTTATACCATTCCAGTCAGTAGACTGTCAGTAAAAATTAGGAACAATGGTCTGGCAATTACTTGACTGAGTTTCCTAAGTACCCTCGGGTGCAATCCATCTGGTCCCGGTGATTTATTAATGTTAAGTTTCCCAAGTCTATTTTTAATTCTGTCCTTTGTTAGCCATGAGGGTGCTTTCTGTGATGTGTCATGAGGATAAACACTGCAGTTTTGGTTACTGAAGCCCACCGATTCCCTCATGAAGACTGAGGAGAAGAATACATTTAATACCTTCGCCATCTCCCCATCCTTTTTAACCAGATGTCCTTCTTCATTTTTTATGGAGCCAGTATAGTCTCTCCTCCCTTTTTTACTGTTTATATACTTAAAGAATTTCTTGGGATTTTTTTTGCTCTCCTCCGCTATGTGTCTTTAGTATTCTATCTTAGCTGCCCTAATTGCCCTCTTACATTTCTTGTTGCATTCTTTGTAAAGTCTGAATGCTGATGATGATCCCTCAGCCTTGTATTTTTTGAAGGCCTTCTCCTTTGCTTTTATATGTATTTTACATTGGAGTTAAGTCATCCAGGACTTTTGTTCGCACTTTTAAATTTATTTCCCAGTGGGATGGACTTTTATTATTATTATTATTTTACAGGATTTATATAGCACCAACAGTTTACGTAGCGCTTTACAACTTGAGGGTAGACAGTACAAATGCAATACACTTTAATACAGTAGGAATCAGAGGGCCCTGCTCCTTAGAGCTTACAATCTAAGAGTTCCGGGAGGTCAAGAGATACAAGAGGAACTGTGAGCAATGTGCTGATTGAGAAGATAAATGTACAGTTGTTGGTTGGGGGCCAAATAGGCTTCTCCAAAGAGATGACTTTTCAGGGATCATCTGAAAGTGGATAAAGAAGGAGAAAATCGGACAGATTGGGGTAGAGCATTCCAGAGGATGGGAGAGGCTCTGGAGAAGTCCTGAAGGTGAGCATGGGATGAGCATAGGTCCTTCTAAGAATTGAGTCCCTTACCACCAGAATCTGTCTATTCTTTCCCTTTGTTTCCCCCCCCCCCCACTCTCACTGGAGAAGTTCTTCTCCTGGCAGCTAGGAGAGTCCCTCAGATCCAGCAGTGCTGGTCCCTGACCGGTTTCACTAATGTCACTCAATGGAGCGTACTTATTGGGATGCTCCAGCCTGGGATTGGCCACCCTGGCACTTCCCTCTCTATCCTTCCTGACCCCCACGTGCACTCTCAGACCACGTGCACTGGTAGACCACGTGCACAAGCTTGTCCATATTCTGAGGCTCTGTATCTTGGTCCGTGGCCATCTTAGATCCTTCTGCTGAGGGACTGTGTGTCCCAGCACTGGAAAGACATGGGAAGCAGGAGATACCGCTCCATAATGTGAAGGAGGGGTCATATCATGGTGTCTGTGCCAAAAGTGGGAGCTGTTGTTGGTGTTATAGCTGCATCCCGTTGTCCTCACATACAGCGCCGGAGGTGGTACCTGGTTTTTACAGGTAGCCACTCCCATTTCTGTCTGACTTCGCTGAGGTAAAGTAATTTGGAAGTTTGACCTCCCTCCTCCTTCCCCCATTGCCAGGCTATTCACAAAGTGCAGCTTTGCACATGCGCAATAGAGAACCGCCCGTGAAGCCACAAGGCTTCATTGCTGGTTTCCCTTATTAGAGATGGCAGCAATCGAGAGCCGATTGAAAAATCGACTTGGGTGAAGACACAGCTTGATTTGTGGACAGGTAAGTGTCCTAATTTTTATTTTTTTTTCCTGAAGGAGCCTGGAGCTCCAATTTAAAAAGTTAAATACATTTTAAAAAAAAAACAGTTTAATCCAAAATAATAGCCTTATGTACATAAAATAAAAAACAATATACCCCAACGGAAATTAAAACCCCAAAATACTATTTTTTTTTCCTGGCCACAGTGGCCAAAACCACCAGATTGCAATCACTAAACTGGTGGTATCTGACATGCAGGTCCCAGGTTAGCAGGTGGAAAAGCAGAGCCTTCAAAACATGGCAGGAGGCAGTCACATGAGGGTATACTTCCTGGGGTCAGTGAAAGCAATTAGGTAGCTGCACAGCTGCCCAATTGTCTTCATAAGAGGCTACAGCAGACAGGAGTGTATGTAAAACTGCCACTGCCACCGATGTATGACACAGTATATCTGTGGCAGTAAAAGGGTTAACTCCATTGCATTATTGCATAAAAAAAACTCCAGGGTGAACCTGCACAACAATTTGGCAAGGTCATTAATCTGAAAGCCTCTGTATTCTTTTCGTAACCATGGCAGCAGCGAACCCCAAACTCCCCCCATGCCTAGTTTTTAAAAAGTTAAAAAGTGGTAGAAAAGATAGAAAAAGAAAGTATATAAAATGTGACAAGTGAAAGAATTAAGCTTTGCATTTTGCTCAAAAACCACAAAGTAGTAAAAAAGATCTTGGGTTCATGGCTTTACCATTGACCATAGGTGCTCAGTCCAAAAGGGGCCTATCCTAACCCTACAGATCAAATTCAATACAGGAAAAAACAAAATCCTTTATCTAATCCTTTCTTTTTTAATAACGTGTTTAACTGATTCCCGACCAGTTGTCACAGTTATACTCTGACCGCTGTATAAATGTCAATGGTCCCAAAAAAGTGTCAAAAGTTTCCAATCTGTCTGCTGTAATGTCGCAGTCCCAATAAAAATCGCAGATCGCCACCATTACTAGAAAAAAAAAATTAATAATAAAAAACCCATAAATATATCCCCTATTTTGTAGACACTATAACTTTTGCGCAAACCAATAAATATACACTTATGGCAATTTTTTTTTTAACCAATAATATGTAGAAGAATATATATCGGCCTAAACTGAGGAAATTTTTTTTTTATTATTTATTTTTTTATATTTATTATAGCAAAAAGTACAAAATATTGTTTTTTTTTCAAAATTGTCCTTTTTTTGTTTATATCGCAAAAAATAAAAACCGCAGAGGTGATCAAATACCACCAAAAGAAATCTTTATTTGTGGGGAAAAAAGGACGTTAATTTTGGTTGGGTACAGTGTTGCACGACCGCACAATTGTCAGTTAAAGCAGCGCAGTGCCTTATCGCAAAAAAAAAAAAATGGCCTGGTCATTAAGGGGGCAAATCTTCCAGGGCTTAAGTGGTTAAACAGCAAACACGCTTGTTATATAAAACACCATTGAAAAGATCCTGTTCCTCCTCCAACACATTTCACCATGGAGGCGCTTAATCATAGAGGTCATTATTTAAAAGAGAAGTAAGAGTTTCTGTTTTTGTTTTTTTAAATCATACATACCTAGGTGGTCCGATGCTGCATCTGTCTCCTGGCACCTCTACTCTGAAAACCGAGCAATTGAATACCTCTGTTCGCACGGTTCTCACAGCTCCATGAGCAGAGAGCTGCTAAATGTCAGTCAGTGGCTCTCTGCTCTGCCTCCTCCTTGCTCACTGGAGTGCTGAGCTGTGGAGGGGAGGAGCGTCCGGCTCAGACTCTCAGCGGCTCTCTGCTCTGCCTCCTCCTCACTCACTGGAGTGCTGAGCTGTGGAGGGGTGGAGCGTCCACCTCAGGCTCTCAGCGGCTCACTGAGAGTCTGAGCCAGATGTCGGCCCAGAGATTTGGCGGACCCTGACTCCGTGGTTGTGATGACATGGAGACTGGACCGACTTCTGTGACATTCAGCTCACTCTCTGCAGAAAACGGGTCACAAGAGTGCAAAACGAACTGTACTCCTGTGATCCATAGGAGAAGTAAGAGCCAAACAAGCTTTCTCCATACTTCTCTTTTAAAAAAACACTTCTTCTGTGAGATATAATTATTAAAGAACAGATGCTGTATCTGGTATGTGTTAAGTTGTTGATGATTTCATTCAGTTTAATAATGGAAAGTTTGTACTTTGTGCTTTTTTCTCCCACAGACAGTGCTATCTGCCACCAATGTCCTGTTGACACGTGGCCGGATAAGAGAAAAATCATCTGTATTCCTAAAACATATGACTATCTCTCCTATGAGACAAACATCATAGCTCTAGCTTTTTATTTTATCTCTATATTATGCTCTGTGGAAACTCTCTCTATACTGACATTGTTTATTATATTCCGGGATACTCCAATTGTGAAAGCCAATAACCGGACTGTGAGCTTCATCCTCCTGACCTCCATCTTGCTGAGCTTCCTCTGTGTCTTCTTGTTCCTCGGACATCCTGTGGATGTAACCTGCATGCTGAGACAAAGTTTGTTTGGGGTCTTCTTCTCCATTGCTGTCTCTTCTGTTCTGGCCAAGACTATCACAGTCTGCATTGCCTTCAAAGCCTCCAAACCCGGCAGCTACTGGAGGAAGTGGGTGGGAGAGAAGATTTCTAATTCTGTTGTCATAATCTGCTCCTCTGTCCAAGTTGTGATCTGTGTTATTTGGCTGTCAGTGTCTCCTCCCTACCAAGAGTATGACATGCACTCCTATCCTGGGAAGATCATCATTCAGTGTAATGAAGGGTCAGTTATCGGCTTCTATTCTGTGTTGGGTTATATGGGGTTTCTAGCAGCTGTGAGTTTTGTTCTGGCTTTCATGGTGAGGACATTACCGGACAGTTTTAATGAGGCCAAGTACATCACCTTCAGCATGCTGGTGTTCTGCAGTGTCTGGATTGCCATGATCCCAGCCTATCTGAGCACCAGAGGGAAATACATGGTGGCTGTGGAGGTATTCGCCATACTGACCTCCAGTGCTGGATTATTAGGATGTATATTTTTTCCTAAATGTTATATAATTATCATAAAACCTCAGAGAAATACAAGAAAACATATTTTTGATAAGGTCAAATCATAATTATTGTTTAGAATCCATCCATGTCAATACTTTTTTGTATGTCAATAGATACCATTTTGTTACTTAACAATCATCCCATTTTTTCCTTTCTATTTAAGTACAATGATCCTTTAAAGTAATCTACACAACAGAATATACCTTAATTAAAGACATGAGAATGTTTTTTTTTATATTATCATTCAAGATAAGATCATCTTATGTTTTTTTTTTTTTTAACATACCTACAATAAAATATAATAAAAATAAAAATAATAGAATAAAACAGAATACAACCATCTTCTAAAATTCAAATTTCAAATAGAATACATTTTAATTCAAATATATAATTAAAGAATTAAAATAGAATAGACTATAATAGAAGAGAAAAAAATAGAATGAAAGAATATAACCATTTCCCCAAATTAAAAAAAATAAAATCAATTTGAATTTGAATATAATAGTAAAGAATAGATTAGTGTCAGGTCCCAGACTTACCAGACAGGTGAGTCCGCTTGGGCAGAGGGTAGGCTCCCTTACGTATCCGATTCGGGACCCCTGGTAGAGTAGACAGGAGGCCCACGAATGCGGAGTGGTATGAGGGCCTGATGTTAGGGTCCTGGAGCAAGGTGGTCTGGCAAGCAACCGGTAGAGCTTCAGGACTGATGGAGCAGACGCTGAGCAGGAGCTAATCAGGCTGGTCACACACAGGCAGAGGTCGGCAACGGGCTGGCGGCAACGGTACAAGGGAGTAGGCAGAAACAAGGTCAAACAAGCCAGGGTCGGGTTCAGGCAGCAATCAAGGGAGGTCCAAAGGCAAGCCGGGTCACAACGGGTCAAACTACGGAGATACAGGAACACAGGAAGATCACAGAACAAGACACAGAGCTGTTTGATCAGGCAGCACCGAATCAGGGTAGAGGCAGGCTTAAATAGGCTAATTGGCGCCAAACGCCGCGCTCGTGCACGCGCTGATTCGCCAAGGTGCCCCGCGCCCGAGCGCGCCCCCGACACCGGCGTGCACGCCCACACTACCGGGCACGCCAGTGGTAAGGCCCATAGGCGGACGCCACCCTGCACGCCACGGCCGGTCAGCCCAGACACGCCAGTGCCCCCAGGAACACGCGCCCCAGCATGCACAGAGACATGAGCACCAACGCGCCCCGGCGCGCACCGGTGCCCAATCAGTTAACCTCTCTGACAGTGCCCCCTCCTCAAGGGCAGACTCCGGATGCCCAACTGGGCCATCTTTGAGGCATGAGAGGTTTTAAAAGACTGCAGAAGTTCTCTGGCATGTAAGTTATTTTCCGGCTCCCACGAATTATCTTCGGGTCCATAGCCCCTCCATTTTACAAGGTATTGAACCTGATTGCGTCTTCTTCTGCAATCTAGAATTGCCTCCACTTCGAACTCCTCTTCGCCATCAACCACAATAGGTTTGGGTGGACCAATGCTACGACCAGAAAAGAAGTTGGGAGTGACCGGCTTCAGGAGGGACACGTGGAAGACTAGATGTATCCTCAGGGAGTTAGGAAGGTCAAGTTCATATGCCACATTGTTGATTTTTCTTTTAATCAAGAAAGGACCCAAGTATTTGGGGCCCAGTTTTCTGGATGGACAGGCCAACTTGAGGTTAGCGGTAGATAACCAGACAGAATTGCCAGGTTCCAGAACAAGTTCTCCCCGTCTCTTCCTGTCAAAGATTCTCTTGTAATCTTCCTGAGCCTTGGTCATGGTTTCCTGCAGCAATTTGTTGTTGTTTGAAAAAAAATCCAAAGTTTCGGATACTGCAGGAACAGGGCACTCGGGAATGGGTCCAGGCAGGAAGGATGGGTGGAAACCATAGTTGGCATAAAATGGTGACTGATTGGTAGCTGAGTGTAGTGAGTTGTTGTAGGAGAACTCTGCGATGGGAAGCAGGGAGGCCCAGTCATCCTGTGAAAATGCAGAGAAACAGCGGAGGTATTGCTCCAAGGTTTGATTCGTCCTCTCGGTTTGTCCATTTGACTGAGGGTGGTAGGCCGAAGAAAATGACAATTCGATTTCAAGGGCGCCACAAAGGGCTCTCCAGAATCTGGAGGTAAACTGGACGCCTCTGTCCGAAACTATATTGGTCGGTACTCCATGCAGTCTGACGATCTCCTTAATAAAGATGGAAGCGGTCTCCATGGCCGAAGGGGTGCCCTTCATGGGGAGAAAATGGGCCATTTTAGACAGCCTGTCTATCACAACAAAAATGGACGAAAAACCTTCTGATGGGGGGAGTTCAACGATAAAGTCCATTGAAATCATGGCCCATGGTCTCTCTGGGACTGGTAATGGTCTCAACAGACCCCATGCTCTTGTCCGGCTACTCTTGTTTCTGGCACACGTGTTACAGGATTCCACATATTCCTTGCAGTCCTTAGTAAGGTGAGGCCACCTTAGTAAGGTGAGGCCACCAAAAGGTGCGTTGGACAAGAACAGCTGTCTTCCGTGTGCCGAAATGACTGGCAAGTTTGTGATCATGGCACAAGCTTAACACCCGTACTTTTAGCTCCTCAGGGACCACAATTTTATTCCTGAACCAGAACAGCCCATCTTTGGTACAAGCTTCAGCAGGTGGAGACATTCCCATAGAGGATCGTCTGATTTGGGAGATTAGATCCTCCTGTAGGATCAGGAAATTTCCAGAGGGGAGGATGGTGTCTGGGGACAGGGTCTTCTCAGAATCAAGAAACATTCGGGAAAGGGCGTCGGATTTGACATTCTTGGATCTGGGTCTGTAGGTTATGTGAAAAATAAATCGGGAAAAAAAAAGTGCCCATCTGGCCTGCCTGGGTTTCAATCTCTTGGCCGTTCTTAGATATTCTAAGTTCTTGTGGTCCGTGTAGACCAAAATGGGGTGAGCTGCACCTTCCAGGAGATAACGCCATTCCTCCAGGGCTGCTTTAATGGCTAGAAGTTCCCGATCTCCCACATCGTAATTCTTCTCGGAAGGGGAGAGTTTACGTGAGAAGAATCCCACAGGGTACAGGAGTGCTTTGGCACCTTGTCTTTGAGAGAGCACAGCTCCAACCGCGACTTCGGAAGCATCCACTTCCAAGACGAAGGGCAAGGCAGGGTTGGGATGCTTGAGAATAGTGGCTGACGTGAACAACGCTTTGAGTTTTTCAAAGGCTTCTTGTGCCTTGGGAGTCCAGCAGAACCGGCTTCCTTGTTTAATGAGTTCTGTAATAGGAGTTATAATCGAAGAGAATCCTTTAATAAATTTCCTATAGAAATTGGCAAAGCCAATAAAACGCTGTACTCCTTTCTTGTCCATAGGTGCAGGCCAATCCAGGATAGCGGATACTTTTTGCGGATCCATTTTGATGCCGTCAGGGGAAATGATCAAGCCTAGGAACTGGATGGATTGGAGCTCAAACTCGCATTTTTCAAGTTTGGCGTAAAGCCCATGTTGTCTAAGCCGGGTAAGTACGTTTCGTACGTGTTTGCGGTGCTCAGTCAGGGAAGCAGAGAAAACCAGGATATTGTCCAGGTAGACGATGACATATAAGTCCAGGAAGTCACGAAAGACATCGTTGATGAAGTGCTGGAATGTAGCCGGTGCGTTGCACAGACCAAAGGGCATGACGAGGTACTCGTAGTGCCCGAATCGAGTACGAAAGGCCATCTTCCATTCGTCCCCCTCTCTTATGCGGATCAAATTATAGGCTCCACGGAGGTCCAGCTTGGTGAAGATGGTAGCAGATCCTAATCTCTGAAATAATTCGGGAACCAAAGGTAGTGGGTATCTGTTCTTTATAGTGATTTTATTAAGCTCCCGGTAATCAATGCAGGGACGTAGGGAGTGATCCTTTTTTTCTACAAAAAAGATGCCTGCCCCCGCTGGAGATGTGGAGGGACGGATGAACCCTTTCTTCAGGTTTTCGTCTATATAGATTTTCAAGGTGCCCAGCTCCTGCTCAGTTAGAGGGAAAATCCTCCCGAAAGGAACTTCAGTACCAGGTAAGAGTTCTATTGGGCAATCGTAGGGTCTGTGTACTGGAAGAGTTTCTGCCCCCTTCTTACTGAATACATCCAGGAAATCCCAGTAAGGTTCGGGAAGATTTTGGTAAGACTTAGTTTCTGAATCCAGGCACAGGCATTGGGAGGATGTTAAAGGGGTCCCCCGTAAACAATGTTGTTTGCAATATTCCGAAGAAAACTGGATCTTGCCCGTAGACCAGTTGATGCTAGGATTGTGAGCCTGTAGCCAAGGTATTCCTAGGATAATTGGGAAGAGAGGAGAGGAGATGACATCTAGGCGTAAAAGTTCCTGATGTTCCGGGCCAATGGTGGCCAGTAGAGGAACCGTTTCATGGGTAACAGGACCGGAGCGGAGGGTGGAGCCGTCCGCTAGGAAAACTGCCAGTCCCTGGGCCTTAGTTTGAGTAGGGATATGATGGTCTTCAACAAAGGTCCGATCAATGAATCCGCTACATGCTCCTGAATCAATGATGACCGGTACTGGGATGTTCCTTCCAGGTAACTGTAATACAACGGAAAATGTTAGGTGGTTACTGGAACTAGGTAAGACAGGTGCACACAATGAGGAGGACGGCAGGCACTTACGTCTTTTATTGGGGCATGCTCTTGCAAAGTGTCCAGGCTCTCCACAGTACAGGCACAGGTTAAGTGAGCGTCTGCGTGTCTTCTCCTCTGGGGTCAGAGAGGGACGGAGCAGTCCCAGCTGCATGGGCTCAGGAGCTTCCTGGGTTGGAATAGACGAGACAAGCGGAGCTTGGTTCGGGGCACTAGGGGCCCTGGGTAACATCCAGGTGAGGCGTGGGTGGCCAACAGATCTCTCAGAGCGTCTCTCTCTGAGGCGGCGGTCAATTTGGATTGACAAATTAATTAGCTCCTCTAGTGTCTGAGGTACCCCCACCCGTGCTAATTCGTCCTTCAGGGGGTCCGACAACCCCAGCCGATATTGGTGACGCAAGGCCGTGTCATTCCACTCTGTATCAGAGCTCCAACACCTGAACTCCACAGCGTAATCTTCGGCCGCTCTGCGGCCTTGTTGAAGGGAGTGCAAGGCGGCTTCTGCCGTGGCTGTTAACTGAGGGTCCTCATACAGCTGAGACATGGCTAAGAAGAAGTCACTCAAAGAATCCAGAGATCTGGCCTTTTGCTCCAGCAGATGGTGGGCCCAGGTCTGAGGCTCGCCGGTCAACAAAGATATGACGAACCCCACTTTGGTAGCCTCCAAGGAAAACGTATGGGGTTGTAAGGCGAAATAAAGTTCGCATGCGTTGCGCAACGCCCGGAACTTGCAACGTTCTCCGGAAAACTTTTCGGGTGTAGGCACCCTGGGCTCTGGTGGGAGCATAACTACGGAGGGTGCTGAGGCAGGATTAGCAGATGCTGCTCCCGGAGGGGAGGCTGAGAGGGCCTGGACCTGTCTTTCCAGTCTGGTGTAGCCCTCCTGTAGGCTTTTGACGGCTTGGGTAAGGCCCGCTCGGTGCCTGCAAAGTTCATCCATGGGGGAGGCCCCTTGCCCGGACTCAGTCATGGCTGCCTGATACTGTCAGGTCCCACACTTACCAGACAGGTGAGTCCGCTTGGGCAGAGGGTAGGCTCCCTTACGTATCCGATTCGGGGCCCCTGGTAGAGTAGACAGGAGGCCCACGAATGCGGAGTGGTATGAGGGCCTGATGTTAGGGTCCTAGAACAAGGTGGTCTGGCAAGCAACTGGTAGAGCTTCAGGACTGATGGAGCAGACGCTGAGCAGGAGCTAATCAGGCTGGTCACACACAGGCAGAGGTTGGCAACGGGCTGGCAGCAACGGTACAAGGGAGTAGGCAGAAACAAGGTCAAACAAGCCAGGGTCGGGTTCAGGCAGCAATCAAGGGAGGTCCAAAGGCAAGCTGGGTCACAACGGGTCAAACTACGGAGATACAGGAACACAGGAAGATCACGGAACAAGACACAGAGCTGTTTGATCAGGCAGCACCGAATCAGGGTAGAGGCAGGCTTAAATAGGCTAATTGGCGCCAAACGCCGTGCTCGTGCATGCGCCGATTCGCCAAGGCGCCCCGCGCCCCCGCATGAGTGCGCCCCCAACACCAGCGTGCACGCCCACACTACCGGGCACGCCAGTGGTAACGCCCATAGGCGGACGCGCGTACGCACGCACGCCCGGACGCCACCCTGCACACCACGGCCGGTCAGCCCAGACACGCCAGTGCCCCCAGGAACACGCGCCCCAGCACGCACAGAGACACGAGCACCAACGTGCCCCGGCGCGCACCGACACCCAATCAGGTAACCTCTCTGACAATTAGAATAAAGTATAAAATAACAGAAAGGTATAGAAAAAAACAACAGATTAGAATATAAAGAACACAACCATCTTCTGAGATTTTAATAGAATAAATCTGAATTTGAATACAAAAGAATAGAATAGACTACACAAATAGAAAAAGAATAGAATTAAAAAACAATAGAATAGAATAAAATAGAATATGACCATTTCCCAAAACAAAAAATTCAAAGTGTGGCACTATTTGTTAAGTGTATGCAATATAAAAGCCTAAGCATTAAGTAACATCAAATCATTACAATGTGAACAAGAAGAATGCCACGTGAGCACATGTGACAGTGACTGGTGAGCAAAATAATAATACATATATGTGTTCAATTCAAATAAACATCAAAAACAATATCAAATATAAAGTCCATAACACCAAAGAAAAAGTCTGTGATAACAGTGCCTAAACGATGATGAGCAGGTGTTTTCTTGTACGTGCAGAAAAATTATTTAGACCCGGTAGCCTGGTAGATAAATGGACCATGGAAGACCAGAGGTGCACAGAAGTTTGAAAACAGTGCCAGGACCATCACCAGAAAATATGGAGGCTTACCAGAAGTAGTGGCCTGAAATAGCATATGCCATACAGGTCAAAAAAGCTTGATGACCAACAGGTCTAGATGTGTTATCTGGTCAGATGTCATCACCGCACAAAACGAAGGGGAGGGAGAAATGGTCAGCACGACTTCCTCATTAGTAGATGTACCGCCATAAGCCAAGCGAAAGATTTGTGTTGCATGTGAGAGATGAAAACACTCACATAGTATAATAACGTTTAAACTTGGATTTATTTAAAAAATAGCAAATAGCGCCACACTTTGAATTTTTTGTTGTTATTTTTGTCCCTGAGTCTACGAGTGTGTTGGCTGCTTCCTTAGTTTGCTTTTAGCGCAGCTCTGTACCATACTCTTTTAAAATAAATTTAAATTTGAAAAGAATAGATTAGAATAGGAAGATGGTTACCGTATTTATCGGCATATAACACGCACTTTTTTCCCCTTAAAATCAGGGGAAAATTGTGGGTGCATGTTATAGGCCGATCCCCGCCATGTCTAGTCCCATCCCCATGCCTAGTTTTTAAAAAGTTAAAAAGTGGTAGAAAAGGTAGAAAAAGAAAGTATATAAAATGTGACAAGTGAAAGAATTAAGCTTTGCAATTTGCTCAAAAACCACAAAGTAGTAAAAAAGATCTTGAGAGGGGCCTATCCTAACCCTATAGATCAAATTCAATACAGGAAAAATCAAAATCTTTTATCAAATCCTTTCTTTTTTAATAACGTGTTTAACTGATTCCCGACCAGTCGTCACAGTTATACTCTGACCACTGTATAAATGTCAATGGTCCCAAAAAAGTGTCAAAAGTTTCTGATCTGTCTGCTGTAATGTCGCAGTCCCAATAAAAATCGCAGATCGCCACCATTACTAGAAAAAAAAATTAATAATAAAAAACCCATAAATATATCCCCTATTTTGTAGACACTATAACTTTTGCGCAAACCAAAAAATATACACTTATGGCAATTTTTTTTAACCAATAATATGTAGAAGAATACATATCGGCCTAAACTGAAGAAATTTTTTTTATTATTTATTTTTTTAAATTTATTATAGCAAAAAGTACAAAATATTGTTTTTTTTTTCAAAATTGTCCTTTTTTTGTTTACATCGCAAAAAATAAAAACCGCAGAAGTGATCAAATACCACCAAAAGAAATCTTTATTTGTGGGGAAAAAAGGATGTTAATTTTGGTTGGGTACAGTGTTGCACGACTGCACAATTGTCAGTTAAAACAGCGCAGTGCCGTATCGCAAAAAAAAATGGCCTGGTCATTAAGGGGGCAAATCTTCCAGGGCTTAAGTGGTTAAACAGCAAACATGCTTGTTATATAAAACACCATTGAAAAGATCCTGTTCCTCCTCCAACACATTTCACCATGGAGGCGCTTAATCATAGAGGTCATAGAGCATTATTTAAAAGAGAAATAAGAGTTTCTGTTTTTGATTTTTGTTTTTTTTTAATCATACTTACCTAGGTGGTCCGATGCTGCATCTGTCCCCTTGCACCTCTACTCTGAAAACTGAGCAATCGAATACCTCCGTTCGCACGGTTCTCACAGCTCCATGAGCAGAGAGCTGCTAAATGGCAGTCAGCGGCTCTCTGCTCTGCCTCCTCCTCGCTCACTGGAGTGCTGAGCTGTGGAGGAGTGGAGCGTCCACCTCAGGCTCTCAGCGGCTCACTGAGAGTCTGAGCCAGGTGTCGACCCAGGGATTTGGCGGACCCTAACTCCGTGGTTGTGATGACGTGGAGCCTGGACTGACTTCTGTGAAAACGGGTCACAGGAGTGCAAAACGAACTGTACTACTGTGATCCATAGGAGAAGTAAGAGCCAAACAAGCTTTCCCCGTACTTCTCTTTTAAAAAAACACTTCTTCTGTGAGATATAATTATTAATGAACAGATGCTGTATCTGGTATGTGTTAAGTTATTGATGATTTCAGTCAATTTAATAATGGAAAATTTGTACTTTGTGCTTTTTTCTCCCACAGACAGTGCTATCTGCCACCAATGTCCTGTTGACACGTGGCCGGATAAGAGAAAAATCATCTGTATTCCCAAAACATATGACTATCTCTCCTATGAGACAAACATCATAGCTCTAGCTTTTTATTTTATCTCTATATTATGCTCTGTGGAAACTCTCTCTATACTGACATTGTTTATTAAATTTCGGGACACTCCAATTGTGAAAGCCAATAACCGGACTGTGAGCTTCATCCTCCTGACCTCCATCTTGCTGAGCTTCCTCTGTGTCTTCTTGTTCCTTGGACATCCTGTGGATATAACCTGCATGCTGAGACAAAGTTTGTTTGGGGTCTTCTTCTCCATTGCTGTCTCTTCTGTTCTGGCCAAGACTATCACAGTCTGCATTGCCTTCAAAGCCTCCAAACCCGGCAGCTACTGGAGGAAGTGGGTGGGAGAGAAGACTTCTAATTCTGTTGTTATAATCTGCTCCTCTGTCCAAGTTGTGATCTGTGTTATTTGGCTGTCAGTGTCTCCTCCCTACCAAGAGTATGACATGCACTCCTATCCTGGGAAGATCATCATTCAGTGTAATGAAGGGTCAGTTATCGGCTTCTATTCTGTGTTGGGTTATATGGGGTCTCTGGCAGCTGTGAATTTTGTTCTGGCTTTCATGGTGAGGACATTACTGGAACAGTTTTAATGAGGCCAAGTACATCACCTTCAGCATGCTGGTGTTCTGCAGTGTCTGGATTGCCATGATCCCGGCCTATCTGAGCATCAGAGGGAATCACATGGTGGCTGTGGAGGTATTCGCCATACTGACCTCCAGTGCTGGATTATTAGGATGTATATTTTTTCCTAAATGTTATATAATTATCATAAAACCTCAGAGAAATACAAGAAAACATATTTTTGATAAGGTCAAATCATAATTATTGTTTAGAATCCATCCATGTCAATACTTTTTTGTATGTCAATAGATACCATTTTGTTACTTAACAATCATCCCATTTCTTCCTGTCTATTTAAGTACAATGATCCTTTAAAGTGATCTACACAACAGGATATACCATAATTAAAGACATGAGAATGTTTTTTTTTATATTATCATTCAAGATAAGATTATCTTATGTTTTTGTTTTTTTTGTTTTTTTTTTTAACATACCTACAATAAAATATACAGTATGTAGTTTGTAGCACATGAAAAAAGAAAACATAATTTTTTTTTCATTTATTTTTTTACTAGCACTAGACATCTGATAAAGTCTACCCTGATGTCTCAGACTAATACTTGAGACTGGAACACACAGATGAACTAGACATTTGCAGTTTGTTTAGTTCTGAATTGAAATTTGGACAAATTTTTGTTTTGTGGAAATTCAGTATCCAAATTACAATAGTACTGAATTTAAAGGAATCCAAAATAGTGAAAAGAAAAATTCAGACCAAATTCGAATTTGAATCGATTCAAATAGTTTTTGAATCAATTTAGAATAGTATTCAAATAGTTTTTGAATTCAAATAGTTTTCCAATTTCCACAGAGAATTAAATAGAATAGAAAATAAACAAAAACAATAGAAAAAAATAGAATAGAATAGAAAAGAATATAGCACAAATTAAAAGACTATAATATAATATAGTTAACAAAATGGCAAATAAAGAATATAATAGAATAGAAATGGAGAGAATAAAAAAAAACAAAATAAAATAGAATATAATCATCTTCTGAAATTCAAATTTCAAATAGAAAAGAATATTACAGAAAGGAAAAGAATATAATATAGTAAAACAGAACAAAATAGAAAATAAAAGAATAGAATATAGATTAATAGAATAAAAAAATAATAGAATAAAACAGAATACAACCATCTTCTAAAATTCAAATTTCAAATAGAATACATTTTAATTCAAATATATAATTAAAGAATTAAAATAGAATAGACTATAATAGAAGAGAAAAAAAAAATAGTATGAAAGAATATAACCATTTCCCAAACTTAAAAAAAATAAAATCAATTTGAATTTGAATATAATAGTAAAGAATAGATTAGAATTAAGTATAAAATAACAGAAAGGTATAGAAAAAAACAACAGATTAGAATATAAAGAACACAACCATCTTCCGAAATTTTAATAGAATAAATTTAAATTTGAATAGAAAAGAATAGAATAGACTAAACAAATAGAAAAAGAATAGAATTAAAAACCAATAGAATAGAATAAAATAGAATATGACCATTTCCCAAAATGCAAATTGAATAAATTCAAATTTGAAAAGAATAGATTAGAATAGGAAGATGGTTACCTTATTTATTGGCATATAACACGCACTTTTTTCCCCTTAAAATCAGTTATAGGCCGATCCCCGCCAATTTTGGTTGATCAGAGGGATCGCGGCAATCGCCGCTGACATACACAGCTGTGTGTAAATTCAAATATGGCGCCGAGACTGCAGGGACTCGGCGGAGCCGAGATACACATACCCGAGTGTCCTCGACTTTTCTCGGCGCCGCTCACTGTCCCGCCCAGTCCCGCCCTATGATGGACATAACACAGGTCCAATGGCGGGACTAGCCATTGGACCTATGTTATGTCCATCTGTGAGCAGCGCCGAGAAAAGCCAAGGACACTCGGGTATGTCTATCTCGACTCCGACCAGTCCCTGCAGTCTCGGCGCCATATTTGAATTTACACACGGCTGTGTATGTCGGCGGTGATCGCGGCAATCACACAAGACTGCACTGGGGCAAGGCTGCACTGACAAGGCTGCACTGGGGCAAAGCTGCACTGACAAGGCTGCAATGGACACTGGGGCAAGGCTGCACTGACACTGCAAGGCTGCAGATGGACACGATTACGCTGCATTGATGCTCATTTTAATGTAAGTTTTTCTTCCTTAAACTTTACTCCTAAAAGTTTTTTCCTTAAAATTCCCTCCTAAACTTGGGGTGTGTGTTATACGCCGGCGCGTGATATACGCCGATAAATACGGTATATTCTTTCTATTCTATTCTTTTCTATTTTTTATCTGTTTTTTTCTATCTTCTTTTCTATACTATTCTGTTATTTTCTATTCTATTATTTTCTATTCTATTCAAATTCAAATTGATTATGTTTGGGAATACTTTGAGAAATGGTTATAATATTATCATGGTTATATTATTTCTATTGTTTTTTTAATCTTTTTCTTTTCTATTCAAATTTCAGAAGATGGTTATATTCTTTATATTTTATTCTGTTCTTTTTTTATTCCATGCTTTTCTATTTGTTTCTATTCCATTATATTCTATTCCTTTTTATTTTCTGTTATATTCTTTTCTATTGTATTATATATTTTTTCTATTCTTTTCCTTTATTTCCTATTCAATTTTATTCTCTTTGGAAAATGGAAAACTATTTGAATTAGAAAACTATTCAAATACATTTCGAATTCGAATTTGAAAACTACTCAAATTCAAAAACGTTTCTAATTTGAAAACTATTCAAATTTAAATTCAGAAAATTTTAATCAATTCGAATAAACAAAATGAATTCCGAAAACAAAATAAATGGAATAAACTAATTTAACTAAACAAATTGATGTAACTAACGAATCAAAACAAAACTAAACTAAACAAATGTACATGTCTAATGCCGTGTACTCACAAACCAACTTTTCGACCGAACTAGTCCGACGGAACAAATCCATCAGACATTCTGATCGTGTGTTGGCTTCATCGGACCTTCATCGGACCTTTTGTGTCGAAAATTCCGACGGACCTAGAAATGGAACATGTTTCAAATCTTTCCAACGGACTCAAGTCCGATCGAAAAATCTGTTCGTCTGTATGCTAGTCCGACGGACAAAAAATGCACGGGCAGCTATTGGCTACTGGCTATGAACTTCTTTATTGTAGTCCGGTCGTATGTCATCACGATCAAAATGATTAGACTTTGGTGTGATCGTGTGTAGGCAAGTCCGTTTAGTTGGAACTCCGTCACAACTTTGTTGGAACTCCGTTGAAAAGTCCTCAGAGTTCAGGCGGACGAGAAGTCCACTTGCGTGTACGCGGCATAAGAGGAACGTTGGAGCATATATTTTGGTCCTGCATCACTCAAGTCACTTTCTGGCAAATGGTTGGCAACTACTATCTAACCTAACTGAAAAATACATTACTGCAAACCGTCTCACTCCTCTTCTTGGTGGGTCAAATTAATCTTATCTGACTGCTGCTTAAGAAAATTAACTACACATATTCAGATATTAGCTTGGGGTTAGGGATGAGCCGAACACCCCCCTGTTCGGTTCGCACCAGAACATGCTAACAGGAAAAAAGTTTGTTCGAACACCGTTAAAATCTATGGGACAGGAACATGAATAATCAAAAGTGCTAATTTTAAAGGCTTATATGCAAGTTATTGTCATAAAAAGTGTTTGGGGACCTGGGTCCTGCCCCAGGGGACATGGATCAATGCAAAAAAAAGTTTTAAAAACGGCCGTTTTTTCGGGAGTAGTGATTTTAATAATGCTTAAAGTCAAACAATAAAAGTATAATATCCCTTTAAATTTCGTAGCTGGGGGGTGTCTATAGTATGCCTGTAAAGGGGCGCATGTTTCCCATGTTTAGAACAGTCTGACAGCAAAATGACATTTCAAAGGAAAAAAGTAATTTAAAACTACTTGCGGCTATTGCATTGCCGGTCCAACAATACACATAAAAGTTCATTGATAAAAACGGCATGGGAATTCCCCACAGGGGGAAAAAAAAATGACGTGGGGGTCCCCCTAAATTCCATACCAGGCCCTTCAAGTCTGGTATGGATTTTAAGGGGAACCCTGCGCCAAAAAAAAAAAAAAAAAACGGCGTGGGGCCCCCCAAAAAATCCATACCAGACTCTTATCCGAGCACGCAACCTAGCAGGCCGCAGGAAAAGAGGGGGGGGGACAGCGCCCCCCTTCCTGAACCGTAGCAGGCCACATGACCTCAACATTGGGAGGGTGCTTTGGGGTAGCCCCCCAAAACACCTTGTCCCCATGTTGATGAGGACAAGGGCCTCATCCCCACAACCCTGGCCGGTGGTTGTGGGGGTCTGCGGGTGGGGGGCTTATCAGAATCTGGAAGACCCCTTTAACAAGAGGACCCCCAGATCCCGCCCCCGTGTGAAATGGTAAGGGGGTACTTGTACCCCTACCATTTCACTAAAAAACTGTCAAAAATGTTAAAAATGACAAGAGACAGTTTTTGACAATTCCTTTATTTAAATGCTGCTTCTTTCTTCTTTCTTCTATCTTCCTTCATCTTCTTCTTCTTCTGATTCTTCTGGTTCTTCTAGTTCTTCCTCCGGGGTTCTCGTCCAGCATCTCCTCAGCGGCGTCTTCTATCTTCTTCTCCTCGGGCCTGGGGCATGGCATGGGGGGAGGCTCCCGCTCTTCTCTTCATCTTCTTCTCTTCTTCATCTTCTTCTCTTCTTCTCTTCTTCATCTTCTTCTCTTCTTCTCTTCTTCATCTTCTTCTCCGGGCCGCTCTGCATCCATGCTGGCATGGAGGGAGGCTCCCGCTGTGTGATGTGTCTCCTCTTCTGACGGTTCTTAAATAACGGGCATTTAAATAAAGGAGTTGTCAAAAACTGTCTCTTGTCATTTTTAACAGTTTTGACAGTTTTTTAGTGAAATGGTAGGGGTACTTTTGTACCCCCTTACCATTTCACACAGGGGGGGCCAGGATTTGGGGGTCCCCTTGTTAAAGGGGGCTTCCAGATTCCGATAAGCCCCCCACCCGCAGACCCCCACAACCACCAGCAAGGGTTGTGGGGATGAGGCCCTTGTCCTCATCAACATGGGGACAAGGTGTTTTGGGGGGCTCTCTCGTCCCCCCTCTTTTCCTGCGGCCTGCCAGGTTGCATGCTCGGATAAGGGTCTGGTATGGATCTTTGGGGGGACCCCATGCCGTTCTTTTTTTTTTTTAATTTTAGCGCGGGGTTCCCCTTAAAATCCATACCAGACCTGAAGGGCCTGGTATGGAATTTAGGGGGACCCCCACGTCATTTTTTTAAAAATTTTGGTTCGGGGTTCCCCTGTGGGGAATTCCCATGCCGTTTTTATCAATGAACTTTTATGTGTATTATCGGACCGGCGATGCAATAGCCGCGAGTAGTTTTAAATGACTTTTTTTCCTTTGAAATGTCATTTTGCTGTCAGACTGTTCTAAACACGGGAAACATGCTCCCCTTTACAGGCATACTATAGACACCCCCCAGCTATGAAATTTAAAGGGATATTACACTTTTATTGTTTGACTTTAAGCATTATTAAAATCACTGCTCCTGAAAAAAAGTTTCCGTTTTTAAAACTTTTTTTTCATTGATCCATGTCTCCTGGGGCAGGACCCAGGTCCCCAAACACTTTTTATGACAATAACTTGCATATAAGCCTTTAAAATTAGCACTTTTGATTTCTCCCATAGACTTTTAAAGGGTGTTCCGCTGCATTCGAATTTGACGCGCACACCCCAAATTGTTCGCTGTTCGGCGAACTTGCGAACAGCTGATGTTCGAGTCGAACATGAGTTTGACTCGAACTCCAAGCTCATCCCTACTTGGGATCTAGTAGCCCTAAAGTGGAAATATATGTATTCTCCAACCATTGATAACCCTATAGGACCTATAAGGGACATAAGAACCATCGAGCAACTCATGGTGATACTACATAACACTCTTGATAACATTAACCGGTTGCCTCCCGCCCACCGTCAAATGACTGAGGGGCACTGCGGCTCTCGTTCTTAGACAACATCATATGCCGTCATCCCTGAACGGCTGCTCTCGCACTCCCGCCCATTAGTAATGCCAGTCAATTCTGGCTATCAGTGCCGCCTATCAGTGCTGCCCATCAATGCCCATCACTGCTGCCCATCAGTGCCACCCACCAATGGCCATCAGTGTCACCCATCAGTGCCACCCATCAATGCCCATCAGTGCCGCCCACCCGTGCCGCCTATCAGTGGCCACCAGTGCTGCCTATCAGTGCCACCTATCAGTGCTCATCAGTGCCCATAAGTGTGGCATATTAGTGCCTCCTCATCAGTGCCATCTAATCAGTGCCCCATAAGTACCGCTTCATCAGTGCCCATAACTGCCACCTCATCAGTGCCCATCAGTGTAGCCTATCAATGCCCATCAGTGCTGCCTCATCAGCACAAATCAGAGAAGAAGAAAAATTACTTGTTTACAATTTACTGACAGAAACGAAGAACATTTTTTTCCAAATTTTTTTTGTAAAAAATAAAAACCCAGCAGTGACTAAATGCCACCAAAATAAAGCTCGATTTGTATGAAGAAAATTATAGAAATTTTACATAGTTATAGTATAGCACGACCGTGCAATTGTTATTCAAAATGTGACAGCGCTGAAAGCTGCAAAATGGCCTGGGCAGGGAGGGGGTAAAAGTGCCGGTATTGAGGTGGCTAACAAGGTCTTGGTATCCAGGGACTCACACCTCCCTACATTACAGTAAATCATATGAACTGCAATTGAGCAGGTTCTCTATGAACTCTCACTCTGGTCATTCCACTTTAATGCTTCCTTTCTCCTCCTTTCTACCCTACTCCTCCCATTTACTGCTCTTCTATATTGCAACTCTTCCCTCTCTTTTGTATCTTTCTATTTTTTCACTCAAAATATTCCTGTCCTATAAACATTCACATCTAGTGTGAGGTGAGACAGACATACAATATATCTATCCCAACTATATAGATACTGTAGAACTAACATCACATGCTATTACATATCCACTGCCCTAATACATCCACTCATTCTTAAACCCGCCACATTTTTTTGGGCTACTATATGTAGAGGTACCCCCGTAGGGGCTGCTGGTAATTATGGTCCATCCATCACCCTGCCCAACCAGACACACAGTTCTCATTCACCCTCAGGCAGAAAACCAGTCCTTAAACTTTGTTGTATTTTTATTGAGGAAATTTAACTTGGATGGGGATGGGATATTCATGAGATACCCAATTGATTGCAGAAAATGGTATATGGGACCAAACTATATACACATCTGGTATTTACAACATCTTTACTTCCAGCACAGTTCTTGATCTCACTCTTCAGGACCAGCTAGCACTGATAGATAGACCAAAGAAGATGACCTTTACAGTCAGGGACCGCAGGCCCCTATGGTGTAGCAAAAGGTAAGCAGTCCCAGTTCTATCTGTCCATGTGGCTACTGAGCCCAGTACCACATCTTCAGGCCCTACCAGCCCTCATGGCTGCAGCTGCCTTTCCTCACTGCCTGTGCAACACCACAGTCCACTCCATTGGCTCTGCACCCATCCCAGACTGCAATTTCCCAGTTCTCTCAGGCATGCCTCCCAGTCCTCCTGGGTGCCACTCACCAGCCCTCCTGGGTGCAACCTGTAGTTCCTCCTGGAGACTTTGCCTGGCAGTGCTTCTCCTCTGTCCTCTCCTTGCTCCCATGTCACCTGTCCAGGACACCTCCATGTGTTTTGAGAAGGGTACCATCCACACCCAAGCCCAGGCCCAAGGTCACACCCCCAGAGTGGGGAGCTCCCTCAAAGGTCATGTCAGGAGTCCACTTGGAGGCCAAGGTGCTGAGAGGGCTTCCCTTGTGGCTGAATGCAGTACAACCCTGAAGGTGAAACAGGGAATGCAGTACCCAGAGAAGCATGGTATGCCAGTGGCCGTGGTTGAAGGCTTGATTGCTGTGGGGTGACTGGAACAAACGAGATGCTCTGTATGGCAGGGTTGCTTATGAAGAGACAGCAGCGGCAGGTGGTTAGGTGATACATAAGGAGTATCAGAAGTCATACACAGCAAAATCAGTCAATAGCAAATTTGGCATTCAGGCAGTAATACTGGAACAAGCCAGGGTCGGTAATTGGTAAGACAGGCAGAAGCAGAGTCAGTGAGCCAAGCCGGGATCAAGTAGTGGAGCAGGCAGAAGCAAGTCAATATACAAGCCAGGGGTCAAACCGGGAAGACAGGATCAGTGGATAGTGGAAGCCGGGTCGGTAAGGGGAAGTCCAAGATCAGAATGTAGGAGCACAAGGAACACGGGGGAGCTGACGATAATCCAGCAACTCAGGGATCTTAGCATCAGGTTTATATAGGCCAGGATGCACCATCGCATATCTACGTATGCCCATTAGTGTTGCCGCGCACATGCATACGCCCGTTAGGGCAGAAACGCATATATGTACGCCAATATGCACGGGAGCATGCCTGATGCAGCCATAATGGGTGTTGGTAAGATTGCCAGTTCTTTGGCCATTTCCCTAACAGGCCATGACAACCTAGAACTCTATCTCCAGCTTCCACCCAGCTTCTACTTCTCCCCAGCTGGGACTACCTTAGGTATTTAAGGATGCCTGCCCCCTTACAATCCAGATTGGGGATTGGTCAGGGATTCTTAGAACACCCCAGGCTGCCCCACCTCCCCTCTCCTCCTTCCTTTCCAGAAGGTTCCAGAATGTCCTGGAAAGAAGTGGGGGTCTTAGTGATGCTGGCTGTGAGTCACACAGCTCCTACCTGAATCACTCCCAACCCAGATTAAAATAACAGACAGACTTGGCTGTCAGCCAAGCCTGTAAATTTTCCTATCAAAACAAAAAACCTAACCACTACACTTCTAGCCCACTAGAGGGTGCTACATTAGTATTAGTGTGGGTTAGTGTCAGTGTTTTGTAGGTAGAACAAAAAAAAAAAGCAAAATGTGCATGGGCATGGTTGCGGGTACAAACAACAAATAACATACACATAAATGGTATTGTTGCAATTGTCATGAGCAGGAGAATTTATTTTAGATTGTTGTTTTAGAATCCCCAACTTTTTAAATAACATGGTAAAAAATAAAATAACAAAAATTAAAAACTACTGACCCCATCCACTGCTCTACTGACCCTGTCCACTGTGCTACAAACCCCATCCACTGCCCTACTGACCCCGTCCACTGTGCTACTGACCCCATCCACTGCTCTACTGGCACCGTCCACTGCCCTACTGACACCATCCACTGCTCTACTGACACCATCCACTGCCCTACTGACCACGTCCACTGCCCTACTGACTGCGTCCACTGCCCTACTGACCATGTCCACTGCTCTAATGACCACATCCACTGCCCTACTGACCACATCCACTGCTCTACTGACCACATCCACTGTTCTACTGATCATGTCCACTGCCCTACTGACCCCATCCACTGCCCTACTGACCCCGTCCACTGCCCTACTGTCCATATCCACTGCCCTACTGACCACGTCCACTGCCCTACTGATCCCATCCACTGCCCTACTGACCATGTCCACTGCTCTACTGACCACATCCACTGCCCCACTGACCAAATCCACTGCCCTACTGTCCATGTCCATTGCTCTACTGACCACATCCACTGCTCTACTGGCCACATCCACTGCTCTACTGATCCTGTCTACTGCCCTACTGACCCCATGCACTGCCCTACTGACCACATACACTGCTCTACTGACCACGTCCACTGCCCTACTGACCATGTCCACTGCTCTACTGACCACATCCACTGCCCTACTGACCATGCCCACTGCTCTTCTGACTATGTCCACAGCCCTACTGACCATGTCCACTGCCCTACTGACCACGCGCCCTGCCCTACTGACCATGCCCACTGCCCTACTGACCATGTTCACTGCTCTTCTTACCAAGTCCACTGACCTACTGATCATGTCCACTGCCCTACTGACTACATCCACCACGTTACTCACCCCATCCACTGCCCTACTGACCACGTCCACTGCCCTACTGACCATGTCCACTGCTCTTCTGACCATGTCCACTGCCCTACTGACCATGTCCATGGCCCTACTGACCATGTCCACTGCCCTTCTGACCACATCCACTGCCTTACTGACCACATCCACTGCCCTACTGACCACCTCCACTGCCCTACTGACCACGTCCACTACCCTACTGGCCACGTCCACTGCCCTACTGACCACGTCCATTGCCCTACTGGCCACATCCACTGCCCTACTGGCCACGTCCACTGCCCTACTGACCACATCCACTGCTCTTCTGACCACGTCCACTGCCCCACTGACCATGCCCGTGGCCCTATTGACCATGTCCACTGCTCTTCTGACCATGTCCACTGTCCTATTGACCACATCCACTGCCCTACTGACCATGTCCACTGCTCTACTGACCACCTCCACTGTTCTACTGACCACGTCCACTGCCCTACTGACCACATCAACTGCTCTTCTGACCACATCCACTGCCCTATTGACCACATCCACTGCCCTACTGACCACATCAACTGCCCACGTCTACGGCTCTTCTGACCACATCCACTGCTCTACTGACCACGTCCACTGCTCTACTGACCAAATCCTCTGCTCTACTGACCACGTCCACTGTCCTACTGATCATGTTCACTGTCCTACTGACCACATCCACTGCACTTCTGACCACGTCCACTGCCCTACTGGCCAGGTCCACTGCCCTACTGACCATGTCTACTGCCCTACTGACCATGTCCACTACCCTACTGACTGACACCATTCACAGTCCACACCCTACTGGCTGACACCATTCACAGTCCACACTGATACCACTGGTGGAGATACCAGGGTTGCAAAGGTCGTACTTGTGACTGGGCCCTGGCCTTCTGCCACCATGGCGGGTCCAAAGACTTCAGAACTGCACAACATATAAAAGGGATCCACTGTGAGACCATAAAGGGTTGCGGGATCAGTGGGAAGGCCTTGGAGGGAATGGCCCAGGCCAGAGGTCGGGGGGCCCTTCATGGTTTCTTGCACCAGGACCCTGAAGGTTCTAGTTATGCTTCTACTTAAGGTCCATATAATACGTTTGATATCTTTCTATAAATAATAATCTAAGGTGGGGGAGTTACTTTTATATGGTGAATCACAAACTTTAAAAACTTAAAAACTTGGTAATGACCACCAAACCCCAATTAAGTCATCTATTAAGTTGTCAAGTTGACAGTGTTATAGATTGTGAGTGGGGTTTGGTAGTCATAACTAAAAACAGGTGTGATAATAACAATCATATTATCATCATTATTTTTTTTTTTTTTTAATTATTACTTTATTAGTATCCACCTAAACTAGATGAGTCAATGAATAGTTAAAGTGAAGGAGACATAGTAAGACTTGTATAATGAGAGTTTGCATTGGAAAGCAGATGGTGATCAGTAAAAACATATGTGGGGGGGCAGGAGGCGGAGCCTAGCGGAGCAGACATGCATTGTTAGAGCTCCACACCGCTGAGGAGAGAAGAGAAGGACAAAGCGGAGCCTGCAGGCTCAAAAGGTATCCATTTGAACCTTTTTGCCCCAGGGAACAAACTGTGAAAGTTTGGGCAGGAAATATGGTACTGGGAGGAAACCGTGGCAGAAATAAAAATCACCTCACAAAGAGCTCACAGGCACTCACTGCAGCTGAAGCAGCTCCAGTCACCTCACAAGATACAGCATCAGGGCGCTCTCACAGACAGAAAATGTCACAGCAAGACTCTCCATTTGAGTCAGATACAGAACAAATCCTCTCACAAACTTCTCCACAAGCCTCCTCAGTATCCCCAGTAATATTATTACAATTTGAAAAGATGCTTCATAAGGCTTTAAAACAAACCTCAGACCAAATAACAAAAAGCCTAACCAAAGAAATAAGAGAGCTGGGAAACCGCACCGCAGCCTTAGAAATAAAAATGGATGAAATTGAAATTACAACCCAAGAAAATATAACAGAATTGGAACAATTAAAAAAAGAGAATTTAATACTTCAAACTAAGCTTGAAAATTACGAAAATAGAGCCAGACGTTCAAACTTGCGCATAAGGGGAATACCTGAAACTGTGACAGACCTGCAATCTACTATTACTGCTCTATTACAAGAACTAAAGCCAGATATCCCTATTGAACGTTTAGAACTGGACAGAGTACACAGAGCCCTCACAGCCAAAAAGAAAGATGGACCCCCACGTGATATAATCACAAAATATCATTATTACAGAACGAAAGAACAAATACTAATTACTGCAAGAGAAAAAAAGGAACTTAATTTTCAAGGACACAATTATCAAATTTTTGCTGACCTATCCCAACTTACTATTACTAAAAGAAGATCCATGAAACCCCAACTAATGGAACTGCAACACCACAACATTATGTATCAATGGGGCTTCCCCTTTTCAGTCAGATTTAACTACCAAGGTACAATTTACAGAAGCAGATCAGCAGATGAACTACAACAAACCCTTTTAAAATTAAATCTGACAGAACCCACAAGCAGCAACACTCCCACACGCAGAAGAATGGCATCATCTTCACATTCAGGCAGCACCCAGAAAATTTCAGAACAAAATGGGAATCATCATTCTCACAAAAGAGGCCGTTATGCCACATCATCCATGGACCAAGAAGATTCAATGGACTGACATCCTAATTCCTGATATATCTTCATTTATTATACTAAGAGATGGTTCTCCATAAAAAACCTATATTTATAACTGAATGTAACTGCATTCTGATAGTCACACACTGTGTGGGATCATGTTACATTCCAGTTATATTTCTTATTACTTCTGATTCATATAGCCTTAGAATATATAAGTGAAATAAGGAAATTCTTGTTCAGTTATATATTATCAGGTAATAACAATAGATTTATTACTTTTTAGGACAAATATGTTCAATAATCCAGAAGTAATGGAAGCTTTTTCTTTCTTTTCTTAAAACAAATATATTATTACCTAACTAGTTCCTAGAATTATGTTTTTGTTTATTCTAATCTGAAGCAATACAACCTCAATTTTATGAGTTAACATATCTAAACAGTTACATATGAATAAAATATGTAATTGTTTACTCTAAAAGGGTTAAAATCCCAAAATAATTCAAACTATCTTCATCAATACCAAAGTTATTAACAGTACCTTTCTAACTGAATTATTTAGCCTAGGGCAAGACTTACCATATACAACCACCCTGGAATAAATAATTTCAACAAAAACTATATTCTGCACTCCAATTAATGAAACATCATTTTGATGTCTTTTGACATAGCACTTCTCTCCTGTAAGCAGAAGATCCGTGTACCCCCATTAGCCCTCCTCATTCTCCCAACCATATTATGTGGGAGTGTGACGAAGGCACTTATTCCCCTGAGAGAGATATTTATTCTCTTTCACGGGTAAATTGTGATTACTTGCAAAAAATAATTTATACAATGTATCATCTAATCTCATATGATTTTTGTTTACTCTTTACTCCAGAATTCACTGGTTTCTTTTCTATCTATTCATCTCTTCAGTCCACACAGGTTGATCTGTGCAGTCAGCTCTGCATAACAAAACATAAGTCAAAACTATTTGATCTATTGCCATGGCACCACTGAATATACTTTCCCTGAATGTTCAGGGAATAAATGTCCCTCAAAAAAGGACCAAAGCCTTCCATACTTTCCATAACAAGAAGGCTCACATAGTATGCCTCCAAGAAACACACTTCACCAAAGATTCTACTCCAAAATATATTTCTCCTTTTTATCAACAAATTTACACGGCTTCTGCCTGTACCAAGCAAAGGGGAACTCTAATTGCATTTCACCGATCCACACCATTCACCTTATCATCAGAAATTAAAGACCCAGAAGGTAGATACCTGATACTCATGGGTTATATAATGGATACAGCAATCACGGTGATTTCCTACTACGCTCCTAACAAACAACCTACACCATTCCTCTCACATATATTACAAGTGATTAATACACACAAAATAGGAACAGTGATAATGTGTGGGGATTCGAACCAGGTCCTCCTCCCATTTCTAGATAAATTACCTTTTACACCATCCAAAATAACCTCTAGATTACCTTTTTCTCAACTTCTTTCCAAATACAATCTGGTAGATTCATGGAGAGAAAGTAACCCAATGAAAAAGAAATTCACTTATTTCTCGCACCCTCATCAAACCTTCACCAGAATAGATCATATTTTTCTAACAATAGGAATGATACCAGAAATTATTGCATCAGATATAATTCCGATTCCGTGGTCTGACCATAATGCAGTATACACTACTATAGCCTCAGCCATACCAAAAGCGCATGACCCAACGTGGTACTTACCGGACATAATGCTCAAACACCCACTACATCAGATGGCCATTGAACAAGCTTTAAAGGAATACATATCAATTAATAATACAACAGACATCTCCCCAATAACACTGTGGGAAGCTCATAAGCCTGTCTTGCGTGGTACAATACAAAGACAAATGGCACTATTTAAACAGGAACGCAAAAATCTAGCAAAAAAACTAGAACTCAATTTTAATGCAGCCTACATATCATTTCAAGATAATCAATCTCAGAGTACAAAATCTCATCTGGAAAAATCTAGATTGGAATACGATCTATTTCTCACTGAGTCAGTTGATAAATCCCTCAAACGCTCCAAACACAATTTCTACATGAATACAAACAAACCAGGTACATATTTGGCTCGGGCATTAAATTCAACCAACAAATCTTTCAAACCAATACGTTTGAAATTATCAAAAAATCTTTACACTTGTAATCCAGTTAAAATAGTCCATAAATTTCACTCACATCTCGCAACTTTATACAAGACAAAGAATGAATTTAATCCTACAGAAGCTGAATCCTTCTTCTCAAAAATAACCTTACCTGAGTTATCTCAGAATCAAAAAAGCAGTTTGGATGAGCCTATAATTATAGATGAAGTTGCTAACACCATAAAAGTCCTAAAACTTAACAAAAGACCAGGCCCAGACGGCTACTCGGCTTTATACTATAAAACATTCTCAGAAATACTCTCTCCCATTCTCACTGAAACTTTTAACAAACTTCTAGATGGACATTCTTTTCGGCAAGAAACACTAATGGCAATTGTTTGTATGATCCCCAAACCCCTTTCTGATGATACTTCCTGTGTGAATTATCGGCCTATCTCTCTGTTAAACCTCGATATTAAATTATTAGCAAAAATAATAGCAAAATGCCCCAATAGCATTATAGGAAAATTAATACATAGAGATCAAGTAGGCTTCATGCCAAATAGACAGGCAGGCGATAATATACGCAGGGCAGTGTTATTGGCACATATTGCTAAAAAACGGAAAATCCCTTTATGTTTTCTATCTCTCGATATTAAGAGGGCATTTGACACAGTATCCTGGCAATATATGCAATATTCATTACAAAAAATGGGGTTTTGGACCCCATTTTTTAACATGGATCAAAGCATTATATAATAAACCCAAAGCCTATATAAAATATGCTGGATACAAATCTGAAGCCTTTAATATCGAAAGAGGTACCCGACAGGGTTGCCCATTATCTCCCTTATTATTTGCCCTTATACTCGAACCCATGGCCCAATACATCAGAACAAACCAAACTATAACTGGCATTGAAGTAGGAGGTATTACACACAAATTATGTATATTTGCAGACGATATATTACTTTTTCTATCATCACCACAGGTCTCTGGTCCTAACTTAATACCAGCTCTTGATGGATTTGCAGCCCTATCCGGCCTTATGATTAATCCTAAGAAATGCCTAGTGCTTAATATTTCACTCACAAACATGGAATTGATCCCGGCTAGGGCTGCACTCCCATTCACATGGGCAGAAAAATCAATCCCATATCTTGGAATTCATTTAACAGCATCTCATTCTGACTTATTCTCAACCAATTATCCTCCTGTATTAAGACAGATCACAAATCTTATAAAACAATGGTCGCAACTTCCTTTATCCTGGATAGGGAAGATTAATGCAATCAAAATGACTATTCTACCCAAATTGCTTTATCTATTCAGAGTCCTCCCTATTCCAATTCCTTCCTATTTTTTGAGAATAGTACAAAAAAGAGCAACTTTGTTTATATGGGGCTCTTCTAAACCACGTATACCTATACACACACTACATCTTCCCAAAAATAAAGGAGGCCTGGGATACCCTAATTTTACTAACTACTACAGAGCAGCACATTTGGCCAGTCTGTCCAAATACCATGCAAAACAGGAAATCCCATTATGGGTATTTATAGAGGCTTCAGAAAATGACCCTCTATTAATATCAAATTTATTATGGCTTGATCCTAAAGACCGCTTTAAAATTCATAATCCCATAACTAAACACTTCTTATCTCTCTGGGATAAACTAAAAACCAAATATCAGTTACAATCTCCACACAATCCTCTCCTTTCTTTTATCAGAAATCCGGCCTTTTATCCGGCATGGATCTACCCAAATTCTTTTAAAGCTTGGACAACATCAGGCATTCAGACACTAAATGACTTCATAGCATCTAAATCATTCCTTTCATTCCCATCGCTTAGAGAAAAATATGATCTACCAAACTCTGAGATATTTAGATATCTCCAAATCAAAAATTTCTATACACCATTCCTAAAGGGGGATACACCATTATCCCAATTATCCATTTTTGAATCAATCTGTACAAAAGATCCATTTGCTAAAGGTACAATTTCATCACTTTATAATCAATTATATGGAGTAGCAAATCTTAATAGACCCTCTTACGTTCAGAGGTGGGAGGAGGACCTGGGACGAACTTTAGAAGACACGGACTGGTCTAACATCTATGGCTCACATCTAAGTCATCTTCACCCAACATCTTAGCACTGGAGACAAATTATAAAGTCCTAACTCGCTGGTACCTTGTACCCTCTAGAGTGGCAAAATATTCACCTAATACCTCAGCTCTTTGTTTTCGAGGATGCCCAGAAATAGGCACATATTTACACATATGGTGGACGTGCCCAGTAATCCAAACCTTCTGGAAGGAAGTCTTCGTGATTGCATCTAAAATATTTAAAAAAATAATACAACCAGATCCATATTTAACTTTACTTAATCTAAAACCGGAATGGTTAACACTCTCTCAATTCAAACTTATGATCCAACTAATAATGGCTGCAAAACAAACAGTGGCCAAGGCATGGAAATCTCCTACATTGGTACTAGCAGAAACAATTCACAGAATGAATAATACAATGTCCCATGCTAAGATGGTAGCCATCGATCAAAATCAAATTCCAAAATTTGAAAAACTTTGGCATCCTTGGATAAAACAACAGTTCCTGTCAAACTTCAATGACTCTGTCCTGTTGCCATGGTAACAGATTAAATGACTTACAGAGACACCCATTCTAAGGCTTCAAAGAGAACTAAAAAGAATAATAAACTGACGAGCCGGACAACCTTGTGGACCATACCTCTACCTTTCAACCCTTTTTCTTCTTTCTCTTTCCTTTTTTCCACCTTACGATTAAAGCTCATTATCAGAATTTATTTGACCTATATACACTCTACCTGTAAACAATATGTATAGTAGGTATAAATCATTTAAATACCTACAAAAGTAACTAAGGAAATGATATATATCTTTAATTTAGGTTTACGTGAACCCAATGTTTAATATTTGAAATTTCATGATATTTACCTATATAAACCCTACTGTAAAACAATGAGCTTACTTTATAGACCCTTGTAAACTTACTTTATGTATCTTTATAACATTGTATACTCAATAAACTTCTTTTGACAAGGAAAAAACATATGTGTATTTAACTATTGATGGTGTGTTCACCACCAAATAAACATATATATGTATAACCATATACATAAGGTGTACAAACTGTGTGTAAACAGCAGAAACCAAGTACTACCTAGCACGTGAAAAAGTGGCATGTGCTTAAAATATAATATATGCAAAGGGTAAAAGATAAAAAAGTGTAATAAATATAAATATAGAATATATATGTAAAGGTGTATGTGAAGAGATGCAGTCAATAAATAAATAGCATCAGCTGATGTGAGTAATACTGTACAAACAACACTGGTATAAATTGAAAACATATAAGCTAAATGAGCTGCTGTGGATAATTTCCAATAAATTATTAAAACTGAGTGTCCATATGAAGTATTAACCAATAGTACCCAAAAAATTAAAATAAAAAATTATAAAAATAAAAATCAGAAATCAGTGTCCATGTAAAGTGACATGGTTCTTCCTTCGATAGGTGAAAATTTTCCAGGGATAAACAGAGAACGTGCTGACAAAAGTGACTGTGCTCCCCTCTTGTGCTTTCACTCACCAGAGTGCTTCACCCCTGCAGGGGTAGAAACGTGCAGAAAATAATGTGATCCTGGTCTCAGAGTTGCGATATCCCCCTGGTTCCCAGCTTTAGGGCAGAAAGGTCATCCACGGACGGAGGGGAAGGAGACTCCAGTGTCCCCCCTCTACAGCGTAACTCCCGGACAGATAACCGCATGTATATGTGATAGAAAAGAGTAAAAAAGGATTCACATAGTGTAATTTCATATTGCTGTATTTATTTAAAAATTTAATCTGAGACGTGCACCTCAGATGACGTCCATATGACGAAACACGCAAGGCGGGGCTAACCTGATACGCTCACACGTCACATCCAGGATTTGTGGTTTCTAACATAGGATCTGTGGAACGCAAGCTCTGAGTGTGGAGAGCGTTGCTTCCCCATCACGCTTGGAGAGTTTGTGAGCAAGCCGGCTCCCTCTCCTACCTTTTAAACTTTTTAAAAAACCTTTTTGGATCTGTTTACATTTTTTAATAAATACAGCAATACAGAATTACGCTATGTGGATAATTTTTTCCTCTTTTCTATCACATATACATGCGGTTATCTGGCCGGGAGTTACGCTGTAGAGGAGGGACACTGGAGTCTCCTTCCCCTCCATCCGTGGATGACCTTTCTGCCCTAAAGCTGGGAACCAGGGGGATATTGCAACTCTGAGACCAGGATCACATTATTTTCTGCACATTTGTACCCCTGCAGGGGTGAAGCGCTCTGGTGAGTGAAAGCACAAGAGGGGAGCACAGTCACTTTTGTCAGAACGTTCTCTGTTTATCCCTGGAAAACTTTCACCTATTGAAGGAAGCACAATGTCACTTTATATGGACACTGATTTCTGATTTTTATTTTTATTATTTTTTTATTTTAATTTTTTGGGTACTATTGGTTAATACTTCATATGGACACTCAGTTTTAATAATTTATTGGAGATTATCCACAGCAGCTCTTTAAGCTTGTATGTTTTCAATTTATACCAGTGTTGTTTGTACAGTATTACTCACATCAGCTGATGCTATTTATTTATTGACTGCATCTCTTCACATACACCTTCACATATATATTCTATATTTATATTTATTACACTTTTTTATCTTTTACCCTTTGCATATATTATATTTTAAGCACATGCCACTTTTTCGCGTGCTAGGCACTACTTGGTTTCTGCTGTTTACACACAGTTTGTACACCTTATGTATATGGTTATACATATATATGTTTATTTGGTGGTGAACTCACTATCAATAGTTACATACACATATCTTTTTTCAATAGTACAGCGCCATTTCTCTTTTTACGTTTTTACACTAATATTCTAAATGTGACTTCAATGATCAGGGGAAGAATAGTAAATTCAGATTCCATCCCCTGAGAGATTGTACAGAAACTTTCATCCAATAGCAGAATTATCAGAGTCACAGCAGTTGCACTTGTGACTGGGCCCTGTAGTTCTGCCACAGTGGGGGGGGGCAAAAGCCCAGGATACGGCTCCAGGGTTCTCTCTCCCACTACAGTGCACAGACCCCGTACTTACCGACAGCCCGCCCTCCCCTCCCTCCTCACAGAGGAAAGAGATAGAGTGAGTAGGATCTTCTCCTCCACCTGTGTGGGTACCCACGGCTCAACTCACATTCCAATCCCCAGCAGCTCCATGCCTTTCAAATCAAAAGTTCAACAGTCGGCAAGCTACTAAATGGTGGAGGGAAGGCCAGCTTTTACCATGGATGCTGCAAACCTCCACAGGGGATCCACAGCTCTCCATGACAGCTTTCCTTCCTAATCAAACATCTGAGTGGTTCAAAACAAAGCAGCACACAGGTGGGTCTGTCAATGAGGGGACTGGATAGAGAGTGTGTTGTCACCTCTAGAGAGCCCCTCTACTAACACAGCAGCCTGCTGGGTTTTCCCTGGTGTGGTGCACTACAAACCCCAGCATGCTCTGTCAGCCTATGTGTATGTGAAGCACAGGCTAGTAGGCCTTGCTTGATGACCACAGTGGCAGAAATCCATGGCCCAAGCCTCCATTTATGATGAGTGAAGAGTCCCTCCCTTCCTCTCTTCTCTCACCAGCCTCTGAGCACACTAATGTAAGTGAGAGCTCTGTGGACTGTAATGTAAAGGGGACTCTGATGTAAGTGGGGCTTTGATGAGCAGAGATACCCCTACATCAGGGTTCCCAGAGCACCCCTTACATCAGAGTTCCCCTTAGGGCCCTTTTACAAAGGCAGACTCTGCCAAGCGGATCTGCCTGCTCAGCGGAGAATCTCTCCGCTGATCCCCACTAAGCAGGCGGATGACAGGTCCGTGTATGCTCCACTTGCGCAGAGCAGACATGGTGCAGCTCACTGTTCTCTATGGGCCAGTCTGACTGTCATCCAATCCACTAGACAGATGGTGAATGGATCTCCATCCATCTGTTTTCATTGGATCAGGTCCAGGCAGGTGTAAATGTAAACATGTCCATTTACATCCACCTCTCCATACAGAACAATGGGTGGAAAATGGAAAAATGGAAATTCTGCAGACTCTTAAGTAACAGGGGCTCTGGCAACCATGATTAAAGGGGAATGCTGGGGACATTGATGTACGTGGGGGCTCCAGTTACCAAGGACCCCCTTATATCAGGGTCTGCAGTGTTCCCCTTTACATCAGAGTTCTCACTGTTCTTCCTTAAATCAAAGTCCCCAGAGTTCTCCCTTATATCAGAGTCTGCACAGTAAGGGGGGGGGGCCCTTACAGTGTAGGGGAACTCTGCAAATTCAGATGTAAATGGGAAACTCTGTATTTTCAGATGTAAAGGGGAACTTTGTGGACTCTGATGTAAGGGGGGACTCTTGTGATTTAAATATATGCAATTAGAATTGTTATTTAATCACAAAATATATGTATAGTGTATACTACAAAAAGGAATTTGCTGTGCGCTGCTAAAGTCTTTGGGTCTGGCTTGAAGAAAAGGTGGCAACCCTACCCAAGATGTCAGGAAGGGGTCCTGCTGCAGGACCATAATCAATGGGAGAAAGGGACCCCAGAATCATTGGAAAGGGCCCGGGGACCAATGGTCAAGGGGGCCCTTCATGGTTCCCTTCACCGGGGGCCTGAAGGTTCTAGTTACGCCTCTGCTCCGGCTGTACCCTAAAGAAGATGTCTAATAATACTTTACTAAAGAACTGCTTTCCAGTATCAGCAATGCCAGGAAATAAAAGTTATACATGTTAATAGTTTCTTTTGCTAAATATTCAAATACAAATGTAACATTCAGATACAATTTTTCTAAAAGGTCAAATGGTTTTCTACATGTTAGATGTAAAAAAAAAATGTATCCGATTTAAAGCCTACTAATAACAATAGCAACAACATTAATAACTAGAAAAGGTACAATTTCTGGGGAAATTGTGAAAGTGTTCTTGCCTCTACAACTGGAGTGGGCGGAGTAACTGGGTGGGGTGGAGTGGCTTGAGTAACTGTGAAAAGTGTTAAAAAGCTTAATATTTTAAAAAGTATAAATAGTAGTAAAAAAGTTCCATCATTCGCTGAAAGAGCTGAACATTTTTTTCAAAAGTAATTTTTTTTTTCAAAAATGAATTTTTTTTAATCAAAAATGATTTTTTTTTCTTCAAAAATGATTTTTTTTTTCAAAAGTAATTTTTTTTTTCTTCAAAAATGATTTTTTTTTTCAAAAGTAATTTTTTTTTTCAAAGGTAATTTTTTTTTTCAAAAATGAATTTTTTTATTTCAAAAATAATTTTTTTTTCGAAATTATTATTTTTTTTAAAGTAATTTTTTTTTCAAAAATAATTTTTTTTTTCAAAAATATTTTTTTTTTTCAAATATTTTTTTTTTTCAAAAATAATTTTTTTTTTCAAAAATATTTTTTTTTTCAAAAATATTTTTTTTTTTTTTCAAAAATGATTTTTTTTTTTCAAAAATTATTTTTTTACTTTTTTCAAAAATTTTTTTTTTTTTTCAAAAATATATTTTTTTTTTACATGGGGCGGTCATAATGTTTTGGCTGATCATGGGGTGGTCATAATGTTTTGGCTGATCATGGGGTGGTCATAATGTTTTGGCTGATCATGGGGTTGTCAGCTTTTGTCACTTCCCACTCTAGTTTTGAACATTTCGCCATTCATTCCTATGGGACCAATTTCGCCGCAAAAACGTCATTTCGTGGACCATTCGGCAAAACATTCCACAAAGTAATAACACACCAATCGGGAACAATCCGCTCGTTTCGGTATATTATTTGTCTCTGTAGTTTGAAAACTGTGGGAGGAGTCTACAAGCATTATCAAGTCTAGCAGATGAAGTCACATGCATTTGGAGTGTCTCAGCATCTTGTGTTTACAACCACTGTTTCCTAGCAACGCTCATGCCCTGTTTATGCTTCCCAAATACTACTTCATCAAAACTGCCCCATCAGAATTACCCCATCAAAACTGCCCCATCATATTCCTCTATTATAAATCAGTACATGGTGTGTCTGTCCCCTCCCCCGGGCTCTGTAATCAGCTGAGATGCTCCAGCCACCTCCCCCCCTGTGTATAACAGAAGCTTTGGTAACCATGGCAACAAAACAAACACTAACAGTACACTCTGATTAATGGCTAAAATTTCCTGAAATGACCTCTAAACAAATGGCCGTATTTTAAAAACTATACATCCTACAGCGAAGATCTTTATATTGTGAGAATCACAAGACCCAGACCTAGATTTTGATGTATAGTATGTCTCTGAAATATTAAAAATGAAGGCACAGTCGCAGTTTAGAAATTGCCCTTCAAATTTGGAGAGGGCTAGAGTGTAGTTTCAATGAATGTCAATGGACGGCGTGAGTTACAAACAAATGGTCATATTGTGAAAACTATCAGGACTATGGCTTAGCCGTGGACATGTTTAGTGGCAGCAGGGATAGCTGAACGTTTTGATATAAGATTTGTGTAGGTGGGCTTGAAAATGAGGGAGTGGCGGCAGTTTAGAAATCATGTTCTGATTTTCCAGCTTTTGTCATCTCCCACTCTAGTTTCCCCATTCATTCCTATGGGACCAATTTCGCCGCAAAAACGACGATATTTCGTGAACCATTCGGCGAAACGTTCCACAAAGTAATAGCACACCATTCGGGAACAATCCGCACGTTTCGGTATATTACTTGTCTATGTAGTGTAAAAACTGTGGGAGGAGTTAGGGTGGTAAATTTGGCTATAATAATAATAACTAGAAAAGGTACAATTTCTGGGGAAATTGTGAAAGTGTTCTTGCCTCTACAACTGGAGTGGGCGGAGTAACTGGGTGGGGTGGAGTGGCTTGAGTAACTGTGAAAAGTGTTAAAAAGCTTAATATTTTAAAAAGTATAAATAGTAGTAAAAAAGTTCCATCATTCGCTGAAAGAGCTGAACATTTTTTTCAAAAGTAATTTTTTTTTTCAAAAATGAATTTTTTTTAATCAAAAATGATTTTTTTTTCTTCAAAAATGATTTTTTTTTTCAAAGGTATTTTTTTTTTTCAAAAATGAATTTTTTTTATTTCAAAAATAATTTTTTTTTCAAAATTATTATTTTTTTTAAAGTAATTTTTTTTTTCAAATATATTTTTTTTTCAAAAATAATTTTTTTTTTTAAAGAAATTTTATTTTCAAAAATATTTTTTTTTTTTCAAAAATATTTTTTTTTTTTCAAAAATGATTTTTTTTTTCAAAAATTATTTTTTTACTTTTTTCAAATTTTTTTTTTTTTTTCAAAAATATTTTTTTTTTTACATGGGGCGGTCATAATGTTTTGGCTGATCATGGGGTGGTCATAATGTTTTGGCTGATCATGGGGTTGTCAGCTTTTGTCACTTCCCACTCTAGTTTTGAACATTTCGCCATTCATTCCTATGGGACCAATTTCGCCGCAAAAACGTCATTTCGTGGACCATTCGGCAAAACATTCCACAAAGTAATAACACACCAATCGGGAACAATCCGCTCGTTTCGGTATATTATTTGTCTCTGTAGTTTGAAAACTGTGGGAGGAGTCTACAAGCATTATCAAGTCTAGCAGATGAAGTCACATGCATTTGGAGTGTCTCAGCATCTTGTGTTTACAACCACTGTTTCCTAGCAACGCTCATGCCCTGTTTATGCTTCCCAAATACTGCTTCATCAAAACTGCCCCATCAGAATTACCCCATCAAAACTGCCCCATCATATTCCTCTATTATAAATCAGTACATGGTGTGTCTGTCCCCTCCCCCGGGCTCTGTAATCAGCTGAGATGCTCCAGCCACCTCCCCCCCTGTGTATAACAGAAGCTTTGGTAACCATGGCAACAAAACAAACACTAACAGTACACTCTGATTAATGGCTAAAATTTCCTGAAATGACCTCTAAACAAATGGCCGTATTTTAAAAACTATACATCCTACAGTGAAGATCTTTATATTGTGAGAATCACAAGACCCAGACCTAGATTTTGATGTATAGTATGTCTCTGAAATATTAAAAATGAAGGCACAGTCGCAGTTTAGAAATTGCCCTTCAAATTTGGAGAGGGCTAGAGTGTAGTTTCAATGAATGTCAATGGACGGCGTGAGTTACAAACAAATGGTCATATTGTGAAAACTATCAGGACTATGGCTTAGCCGTGGACATGTTTAGTGGCAGCAGGGATAGCTGAACGTTTTGATATAAGATTTGTGTAGGTGGGCTTGAAAATGAGGGAGTGGCGGCAGTTTAGAAATCATGTTCTGATTTTCCAGCTTTTGTCATCTCCCACTCTAGTTTCCCCATTCATTCCTATGGGACCAATTTCGCCGCAAAAACGACGATATTTCGTGAACCATTCGGCGAAACGTTCCACAAAGTAATAGCACACCATTCGGGAACAATCCGCACGTTTCGGTATATTACTTGTCTATGTAGTGTAAAAACTGTGGGAGGAGTTAGGGTGGTAAATTTGGCTATAATAATAAGAACTAGAAAAGGTACAATTTCTGGGGAAATTGTGAAAGTGTTCTTGCCTCTACAACTGGAGTGGGCGGAGTAACTGGGTGGGGTGGAGTGGCTTGAGTAACTGTGAAAAGTGTTAAAAAGCTTAATATTTTAAAAAGTATAAATAGTAGTAAAAAAGTTCCATCATTCGCTGAAAGAGCTGAACATTTTTTTCAAAAGTAATTTTTTTTTTCAAAAATGAATTTTTTTTAATCAAAAATGATTTTTTTTTCTTCAAAAATGATTTTTTTTTTCAAAGGTATTTTTTTTTTTCAAAAATGAATTTTTTTTATTTCAAAAATAATTTTTTTTTCAAAATTATTATTTTTTTTAAAGTAATTTTTTTTTTCAAATATATTTTTTTTTTCAAAAATAATTTTTTTTTTTAAAGAAATTTTATTTTCAAAAATATTTTTTTTTTTTCAAAAATATTTTTTTTTCAAAAATATTTTTTTTTTTTCAAAAATGATTTTTTTTTTCAAAAATTATTTTTTTACTTTTTTCAAATTTTTTTTTTTTTTTCAAAAATATTTTTTTTTTTACATGGGGCGGTCATAATGTTTTGGCTGATCATGGGGTGGTCATAATGTTTTGGCTGATCATGGGGTTGTCAGCTTTTGTCACTTCCCACTCTAGTTTTGAACATTTCGCCATTCATTCCTATGGGACCAATTTCGCCTCAAAAACGTCATTTCGTGGACCATTCGGCAAAACATTCCACAAAGTAATAACACACCAATCGGGAACAATCCGCTCGTTTCGGTATATTATTTGTCTCTGTAGTGTGAAAACTGTGGGAGGAGTCTACAAGCATTATCAAGTCTAGCAGATGAAGTCACATGCATTTGGAGTGTCTCAGCATCTTGTGTTTACAACCACTGTTTCCTAGCAACGCTCATGCCCTGTTTATGCTTCCCAAATACTGCTTCATCAAAACTGCCCCATCAGAATTACCCCATCAAAACTGCCCCATCATAATTGCCCCATCAAAACTGCCCCATCAGAATTGCCCTATCAAAACTGCCCCATCATATTCCTCTATTATAAATCAGTACATGGTGTGTCTGTCCCCTCCCCCGGGCTCTGTAATCAGCTGAGATGCTCCAGCCACCTTCCCCCCTGTGTATAACAGAAGCTTTGGTAACCATGGCAACAAAACAAACACTAACAGTACACTCTGATTAATGGCTAAAATTTCCTGAAATGACCTCTAAACAAATGGCCGTATTTTAAAAACTATACATCCTACAGCGAAGATCTTTATATTGTGAGAATCACAAGACCCAGACCTAGATTTTGATGTATAGTATGTCTCTGAAATATTAAAAGGCACAGTCGCAGTTTAGAAATTGCCCTTCAAATTTGGAGGGGGCTAGAGTGTAGTTTCAATGAATGTCAATGGACGGCGTGAGTTACAAACAAATGGTCATATTGTGAAAACTATCAGGACTATGGCTTAGCCGTGGACATGTTTAGTGGCAGCAGGGATAGCTGAACATTTTGATATAAGATTTGTGTAGGTGGGCTTGAAAATGAGGGAGTGGCGGCAGTTTAGAAATCATGTTCTGATTTTCCAGCTTTTGTCATCTCCCACTCTAGTTTCCCCATTCATTCCTATGGGACCAATTTCGCCGCAAAAACGACGATATTTTGTGAACCATTTGGCGAAACGTTCCACAAAGTAATAGCACACCATTCGGGAACAATCCGCACGTTTCGGTATATTACTTGTCTATGTAGTGTAAAAACTGTGGGAGGAGTTAGGGTGGTAAATTTGGCTATAATAATAAGAATAATATATATGTGAGATAACAGTAAGTGGTCTTGCTATGCAAGAACACTTAATAATATATATGTGAGATAACAGTAAGTGGTCTTGCTATGCAAGAACACTTAATAATATTATATATATATATATATATATATATATATATATATATATATATATATATATATATATATATACATATTAGCTATGATCTAGTTTTTTTCCTTTTATTAAGTATAATGGCAAAAAGCATTTTTACCTTTTAGGTCTAGCTCTAATGATTCATCAATAGCTCACTTCTTATAGTACATATTGCTTTACATAAAAAAGTATTACATTTAAAGCCAATTAACCTTTACATTTAAAGCATACTACTAATAATACTACTAATACTAATAATACTAATAATAATTTTAATTATTATTAGTATTATTATTATTACATTATTATTATTGTTACTATTATGCCTTGTACACACGATAGGATTTTCCAACAACAAATGTTGGATGTGAGCTTGTTGTCGGAAAGTCCGACCATGTGTATGCTCCATAGAACATTTGTTGTCGGAATTTCTGCCAAAAAATGTTTGAGAGCAGGTTCTCAAATTTTCCGACAACAAAACTTGTTGTCGGAAATTCCGAGCATGTGTATACAATTCAAAGTCCACGCATGCTTGGAATCAAGCAGAAGAGCCGCACTGGCTATCGAATATAATTTTTCTCGGCTTGTCGTTCGTGTTGTGCGTCACCGCGTTCTTGACGTTCGGAATTTTGGGCCAACATTTGTGTGACCGTGTGTATGTAAGACAAGTTTTTGCCAACATCCTTCAGAAAAAAATCCACAGTTTTGTTGTCGGAAAATCCTATCGTGTGTACAGGGCATTACTATTACAGAAAAGCAAACATTTTTAAATCCTGTCAAAAACTTCCCTCGACACACCTTGTGAAATGGCAAAAATTCATATTGACTTTCATTGCTTTACTATGTTGTTGAATTTTTGTTGATTTTCTTCTTATTATTATGTATTTAGTATAGAACACATTTTGTGCATATTATCTATGTAGCACCAGTGTTAATTTGGTCAACCAAAACGACTAAAACATTTTAGTAGACTAAATGAATATTATTTTAGTCGACTAAAATACAACTAAAACTAAAAAAACTGAAATTACTAAAATACGACTAAAACTAAAATGGCATTTTAGTCAAAAGACTAAAATGGGACTAAAACTAAAATGCCATTTTAGTCAAAAGACTTATGCCCTGTACACACGATCGGACATTGATCAGACATTCCGACCACAAAATCCGTCTGATTTTTTCCGATGGATTTTGGGCCAAACTTGTCTTGCATACACACGGTCGCACATAGTTGTCGGAAAATCTGATAGTTGTGAACGCGGTGACATAAAACATGTACTTCGGGGCAGTAGCCAATAGCTTTTGTCTCTTAATTTATTCTGAGCATGCGTGGCACTTTGTGCGTCGGATTTGTGTACACACAATCGGAATTTAACCGATCGGATTTTGTTGTCGGAAAATTTTATATCCTGCTCTCAAACTCCGATGGAGCCCACACACGACCGGAATTTCAATCCGATCACACTTTTTCTGTCGGAAAATCCGACCGTTTGTACAGGGCATTAGACTAAAACTAAATTGAAATTTGACTTCAAAATGAACACTGGTCTGTAGTGCATATTCATACCTCAATGTAATAATAAATAACATATTAGATTTTTCACTCCAGAAGTATATAATGAGTTTGCAAATTGTAGAGAATTGTTAACTAATGCATTACAATTGAATTACACCCATTAGATTTTAGATGACTAAAATGAGTTTAATGCCCTGTACACATGAGTGGACTTTTTCGACCTGACTGGTCCGACTGACCGAATCCGGCGGAAAAAACGACCGTATGTGGGCTTCATCGGACTTCCGACTGACCTTTTCGGTCGAAAATCCGAAGGACTTTAGATTTCAAACATTTTTCCAATCTTCCCGCCGGAACTCTGCCAGACCCAGTTCCTATTGTCTGTATGCTGGTCTGACGGACCAAAAATGATGCTAGGGCAGCTACAGCACCTGCCCACGAGAATGTTTCCAGCGCGATCCTATCATGCTGGTTCTCGGCGACAGGGTACTGTACATCTCACGCTAGCTGTAATAGGAAAAACACATTTTCCTATTGCAGCGAGCGTGAGAAAGAGGCCACAATGTCCCTTAAGTCTGGTATGAATTTTAAGGGGAACCCCCTACGCCAAAAAAAATGGCGTGGGGTTCCCCCCAAAACCGGGGCATGCTGGGACTGTGGTGTCATAAGGGGTGGGGTCACTGGGTGACATCACCCGGTGACCACGCCACATGCCTATATAAGTCATTGCACACCGTGAACACAGCATTACAGTGGGAGAGAGCGTCGTTTCAACATCAGAAGAAGAGAAGAGGGAAGAAGACGATGGAGAAGACTGGGCCACCGCTAACAAGAGAGCGGCAAAAGAGCAGATGATAGCGGAGGAGCCTGACAGAAGAACCAGAGAGTGAGAGAAGAACCGGACACCGGGAGAAGAGGCCGGAGAGCGGGAGAAGAACCGGACACCGGGAGAAGAGGCCAGAGAGAGCAGAGAAGTCGGAAGAGACACCCAAAGTTGGAAGAAGACCCCCAGAGCTGCCTAGTAAATTATTTTAAAAACCTGTCTAGTGTGTTTTTTTTATTGACACTTTTTTCCCCAGGTGAATGGGTAGGGGTACGATGTACCCCATATTCATTCACATAGGGTGAGGGGCCGGGATCTGGGTGCCCCCTCCCAGATTAAGATAAGCCCCCCACCCGCAGACCCCGACAACTAATGGCCAGGGTTGTCGAGAAGAGGCCCTTGTCCTCATAAACATGGGGACAAGGTGCTTTGGGGTGGGGGGCAGAGCGCCCCCCTTCCCGAAAGCACCCACCCCCCCATGTTGAGGGCATGATTCAGGAGGGGGGCGCTCGCTCGTCCCCACCCCCTTTCCTGACCGGCCGGGCTGAGTACTCGGATAAGGGTCTGGTATGGATTTTGGGGGGACCCCATGCCATTTTTTCGGCATAGGGGGTTCCCCTTAAAATCCATACCAGACCTGAGGGCCTGGTATTCTCTGCCACGGGGCTCACAAGGCGTTAATTTTGCCGATAAAAGCGGTGAGATTGACTTCCTTTTCTAGTCCCGTCGTACCTCATCATGTTCAAAATTAACAGACTTTAGTCTGTGTGTGGGCAAGTCTGTTCCTTTGGAAAGTCTGTCGGAAGTCTGACGAAAGTCCGTCGGGAAGACCGTCTGATCTATTCTGCCGGAAAGTCTGGTCGTGTGTGCGCGAGTCCGTTTGTTTGGAAAGTCTGTCAGAAGTCCGCTGAAAGTCCGTTGAGAAGACCGTCGGACCTAGTCTGCTGGAAAGTCCGGGCATGTGCACAGGGCATAAGTCAACTAAAATATACAGGAGATTTTAGTCGACTAAAACGTAGAACATTTTAGTCGACTAAAATGTACTGGAGATTTAGTCGACTAAATAGGACTAAAACTAAAACAATTGCAGAAGACAAAAATGGGACTAAAACTAAAATGCCATTTTAGTACTAAAACTAAATCAAAATTTTCTGCCAAAATTAACACTGTCTAGCACCCCCTAGCTGTGTTGCTAGAGCGTAATGCCCTGTACAAACGATAGGATTTTCCGACAATAAAACCGTGGATTTTTTTCCGAAGGATGTTGGCTCAAACTTGTCTTGCATACACACGGTCACACAAATGTTGTCAGAAAATCTGAATGTCAAGAACGCGGTGATGTACAAGAAGTACGATGAGCCGAGAAAAATGAAATTCAATAACCAGTGCGGCTCTTCTGCTTGATTCCGAGCATGTGTGGACTTTTGTGCGTCGGACTTATGTACACATGCTCGGAATTTCCGATAACAAGTTTTGTTGTCGGAAAATTTAAGAACCTGCTCTAAAACATTTTTTGCCGGAAATTCCTACAACAAATGTTATATGGAGGCTACAAACAGTCGGACCTCCGATAACAAGCTCACATCCAACATTTGCTGTTGAAAAATCCTATCATGTGTACAGGGCACACGTGTTTTGTATAGAGTAGGTCAATTGTCAGGCTTCCACAAGCCTATGTGTTTTTCTGGGTCAGGGTTAAGTGACTCGGGGAGGCTGGTATGACTCACAGACAGCATCTCTGATACCTCCCCCTACTCCTGGAAACTAGCAGAATATTCCAGAAGGACAGGTGTGGGGGGGGGAGCTGCCTGGAGTATTCTGAGGGCCCTGACCAATCCCCAAGAGATGGGTTGGAGGGGTAGGACCCCCTCAAATACTCTGGGTCAGCACAGCTGGGGCAGTGTGGAGTTTGGGTGGAAGATGGAGATGTAGTGTTAGGCCTTTGAAAGTAGCCCCCTAGTCTGGAGGGGTGAACTCAGGCCTGGGCTCGGGTGCTGAAGCGACCCCTTCTCATGATACATGGAGGGATCCTGACCAGGAGCCATAGGAACAAGGAGAGGACAGCAGGAGAACACTGCCAGGAAAACCTCCAAGGATGAAGACAGCCAAGAGGGCTAGTGAGTGTTGCAGTCAGAAGACTGAGAGGCATGCCTAAAGGGACTGGGTGCAAGCAGTCTGGGATGGATGCAGAGTCAGCCAGGGAGGACTGTGGAGAAGTAGCCAGGAAGGTTAGTAAAATGGGCAGCTGCAGCCAGGCAGGCTGGCAGTGCCTGAAAAGGTGGTACTGGGATCAGTAGCCACAGAAAAGGGACAGCTAAGCACTAAATACCTCTTTTTCTGCTACACTACTTAAGGGACCTGCAATCCCTGCCTGCAAAGGGATTTAAATCTGGATCTGACTGAGTCTGTGTTTGATCAATTTGTCAGTGCTAGCTGGTCCTGGGAGATATAGTTCTACAAGCAAGATTGTGCTGGAAGTAGAAGAGGAGAAGTGTGTATATACCGGATGTATATAGTTTGAGTCCCTGAAAAATTCCTTGTTGATCATGTGGGCATCCCATAATAACCATATCCCTATCCAAGTTCAATCTCCTTAATAAAATGCAAAAAAAACAAAAAAAAACAAAGCTGCAAGGACTGATACCTGACTCCAGTGTGTGTGGAAAATGTGTGTGTCTGAATGTGCAGGGTGGGAGATAACCATATTCACCAGCGGCTCCTATGGGGGTAGCGCTACAGCTATGATCAATATTTTTTGCTAGAAAATTACTTAGAACCACCAAACATTATTTCCTGACCGACACCATGGCAGCATATGAATGGGTTAATCCCATCTCCACTCCTCCCTTATAGGACCCCACTCCCATAAATCTTTGCGCTGAGCCAGAGGTCGCGTTAATTTTTTGTCCTCCTCATAAGAACCGGTTTGGTTATTCGACTACCTGAAGTTTTTTCCTCTCAGTGATCAAGATTGGCCAACGGCGACCACTGGGAAGATAGATCACGATACTCCGATAAGCCTTAGCTGTTAGCAAGGTATGGAGAGGGCAAATAGAAGAGGCACTGGAAGAGCTGAAGCTTGGCCACTGGCAGGCAAGCGGCGCAATGGCTAGATAGCCCAGCTTTTAGCAGGTGGACGGAATCACAGATCTGTGTTGCCGTGTGTGGTGATTAGGGATGAGCCGAACACCCCCCAGTTCGGTTCACACCAGAACCTGCGAACGGACCGAAAATTTGCGCGAACGTTGACGTCTATGGGACTCGAAAGGTAGAAATCAAAAGTTCTCATTTTAAAGGCAAATTTGCATGGTATTGTTCTAAAAAGGGTTTGAGGACCCGGGTCCTGCCCCAGGAGACATATATCAATGCAAAAGAAAGTTTTAAAAACGGCCGTTTTTTTCGGGAGCAGTGATTTTAATGATGCTTAATGTAAAAAAAAAAAAAAAAGTTCAATATTCCTTAAATATCGTACCTGGGGGGTGTCTATATTATGCCTGTAAAGTGGCGCGTGTTTCCCGTGCTTAGAACAGTCCCTGCACAAAATGACATTTTTAAAGGAATAAAAGTCATTTAAAACTGCTTGCGGCTTTAATGTAATGTCGGGTCCCGGCAATATGGATGAAAATCAGTGAGAGTAACGGCATGGGTACCCCCCAGTCCGTTACCAGGCCCTTTGGGTCTTGTATGGATATTAAGGGGAACCCCGCACCTAAATTAGAAAATGGAAAGGTGTGGGGCCACTAGGCCTTATATACTCTGAACAGTAGTATACAGGCGGTGCAAACAAGACACGGACTGTAGGTTTGTTGTTAAGTAGAATCTGTTTGTAATTTTGAACTGGTAAATTTTTAACATGTTTAGCTCCAGCCAAAAAATCTATTTTAAGCTTTTTGGAAAACATAGGGAAGGGTTATCACCCCTGTGATATTTGTTTTGCTGTCTGTGCTCCTCTTCAGAAGATTTCACCTCACTTTCTGTCCCAATGATTAATGTTTTTGGAAAGTTTGGGGTTTTTAGTGAAACAAGGATTGGTGATAAAGCATCAGTGGAAAGGAGAAACGGTTTCCCATATTAACTCTTACAGGAGAGAATTTCCCTTCCTAGGGGTTGATTTCATTTCACTTCCTGTTGTCTCCTTCCATTTGTAAGTAGGAGTCGTTTGTAAGTTGGATGTTTGAAAGTAGGGTCCTGCCCTATATACTCTGCAGAAATTTGGGCCTTAGGTGTTGGTGTTGCCACACACTGTAAGCCCTCACAGGGCCCTGCTGTGAAATATTAGATCAAGAATTGTAATTACATGCCCCTGTTGAACAGGGGCAGAAAAATTGGGCCTATGGTGATGGTGGTGGTGCTGGTGCCACAACACTGTAAGTCCTCACAGTTACTCTTGGTGGGCGCTGGACCGGGCCTTGCTGTGAAATATTAGATCAAGAATTGTAATTACATGTCCCTGTTGAACAGGGGCAGAAAAATTGGGACTTAGGCACTGGTGCTGGTGCCACAACACTGCAACCCCTGACAGATACTCTAGTTGGAGCGCAGGAACGAGCCCTGCTGCAAAGTATTGCATCAAAAATTGTAATTACACGTCCCTGTTAAACAGGGGCTGAAAAATTGGGCCTTAGGCACTGGTGGCGGCGCCTAGAACCAAAAATGTTCTTACAAGCTATCAGCGTGATCAGATTGAGGAGGAAGAGGATAATCACTCAGGATAGTTACTCAGCATCGGCATAGGCAGTCTTTGAAGTGATATGAGATTTCAAAAAAAATTATTCGGTTACATCAGCATCAGGTGCTGATATATATATATATATATATATACTGATACTGCAGCTAGCAAAATCAACTGCCTGCCTGTAGTATTATTAGTATGAGAACACCACCAATCTTCTACAGGTAGCTTTAGCTGAACACTGTGCAGAGGACGCACTACGCTAACGTTTAAATAATGTAGCTGCCTGCGGTAGTGATAGGATCAGGAAAACACCACCAACCTTCTACAGGTAGCTTTAGCTGGACACTGTGCAGAGGACGCACTACACTAACGTTTAAATAATGTAGCTGCCTGTGGTAGTGATAGGATCAAGAAAACACCACCAACCTTCTACAGGTAGCTTTAGCTGAACACTGTGCAGAGGTCGCACTACACTAACTTGTATCTTTAGCTTAACACTGTGCAGAGGTCGCACTAAACTAACTTGTAGCTTTAGCTGAACACTGTACAGAGGTCACACTACACTAACTTGTAGCTTTAGCTGAACACTGTTCAGAGGACGCACTACACTAACTTGTAGCTTTAGCTGAACACTGTGCAGAGGACGCACTACACTAACTTGTAAATAATGTAGCTGGCTGCGGTAGTGATAGGATCAGAAAAACACCACCCAATCTTCTACAGGTAGCTTTAGCTGAACACTGTGCAGAGGTCGCACGACACTAACTTGTAGCTTTAGCTGAACACTGTGCAGAGGTCGCACTACACTAACTCGTAGCTTTAGCTGAACACTGTGCAGAGGTCGTACTACACTAACTTGAAGCTTTAGCTGAACACTGTGCAGAGGTCGCACTACACTAACTTGTAGCTTTAGCTGAACACTGTGCAGAGGTTGCACTAACTTGTAAATGTAGCTGCCTGCGGTAGTGATAGGATCAGAAAAACACCACCAATCTTCTACAGGTAGCTTTAGCTGAACACTGTGCAGAGGTCGCACTACACTAACTTGTAGCTTTAGCTGAACACTGTGCAGAGGTTGCACTACACTAACTTGTAACTTTAGCTGAACACTGTGCAGAGGTCTCACTACACTAACTTGAAGCTTTAACTGAACACTGTGCAGAGGTCGCACTACACTAACTTGTAGCTTTAGGTGAACACTGTGCAGAGGTCGCACTAACTTTTAAATAATGTAGCTGCCTGCGGTAGTGATAGGATCAGAAAAACACCACCAATCTTCTACAGGTAGCTTTAGCTGAACACTGTGCAGAGGACGCACTACACTAACTGTAAATACTGTAGCTGCCTGACTGTGGTACTAAAAGGATCAGAAGAACACCAGCAATTTTCTTCAGGTAGCTGTAAATACTGTAACAACACCTGCCTGCCTGTCAGTAGGAAGAGAATAACAAGAACAGATCTAGCTAAACTGAACACAGTGTGTATATATATATATATATATACACAACACCTGGGATGCATATATATACACAATACACTCTAAGTGCAGCTAACTGACTGACTGTCCTGCCTAATCTATCTAACTTAAATCAAATGACACTGTCTCTCTGTCTCTGTCTCTCAACGCCGGACCACACTACACAGGGCCACCGTGCAGGCAGCCTTATATAGTGTGGGGCATGTACTAAACCCCCTGTGCCATAATTGGCCAAAGCTACCCTGGCATTGGCCAATTACAGCTCTCTGTACAGACGGTGCTGTGATTGGCCAAGCATGCGGGTCATAGTGAATGCTTTGCCAATCATCAGCCAGCAATGCACTGCGATGCAGCAGTGAATTATGGGCCGTGATGCACCACTCGAATTTGGCGCGAACGGCCCATATCATTCGCAATTCGGCGAACGATCGAACAGACGATGTTTGAGTCGAACATGAGTTTGACTCGAACACGAAGCTCATCCCTATTGCCGAGCAAAGCAACTAGATCACCCTCTCTGTGCTCCAGATCAGCAGTATGCTGGCCTAGGTCGCAGATCACTATGTGATTCGGTCATAGGTCTGTCTTAATGTTTTATGCAGAATCCACTTGAACTGCTTGAGTGGGTTCCAAAGAATATGGATAGAAATTTCAATGGAGTCCAGGCTTTTCCAATTGAAAAAATTTTGAGGGTAACAGATCCTTACAGTAACCTTCTATAGAGACGCCAGGGTTTAATAGAAAATATATACTTTATTGAAAACAATGTAGCAAAAAGTAACACTAATGCCCTGTACACATGATCAGATTTTCCGACAACAAAACTGGATTATTTCTAAAGGATGTTGGCTCAAACTTGTCTTGCATATACATGGTCACATAAATATTGTTGGAAATTCCGAACGTCAAGAACGCGGTGACATACAACACGTACGACAAGACGAGAAAAAGGGAAGTTCAATAGCCAGTTCAAAAGCCTTCTGCATGATTCCGAGCATGCGTGAACCTTTGTGCGACGGACTTGTGTATTGTAGTGGAGATTTTTGGATTTCATATTTATAACAAGGAGCTTCAAGGGAACCATTGCAAGGATTCTCTACTTAAATTACCATGCCCCATTGAATATATATATGTATGTATGTATATGTTTTTACAGGACTTTATATAATTTGTGATATCCTGATGAGATATTGGCTCAGCATTACAGAACTTATTTTTTCCTGTCTCGTGGAAACTATTGAATGTCTTCAGGTGTTACCTGAATTACTAGTATCCTTTTGTTTTGTAAAGAGCCTTTCCAGACTTGGAGACTCCATATCACCAGGGGCCGTTGACATGCTAATGTCGGAAATGGTTGGGCTGGGGTTCAAAGGGGGTTGCTTATTAAAACATAGACCTAGAGGCACCGGAAGTTTAAGACTCTGAACCAATGAACATTTAGGAGGCTTCAGGGGTAGTCAATCAGGATTCAATGCCACTTTTGAACCAATGAGGTGATCCTGAGTTTTGATTGGTAGGAATGGGTTATTCTAACAACAGAAAAACCAAAGCCTAAGAATGCTAAATCTCTTCAGGTTAAAAGTCTAGATGAAAGATGGTCACGAGGTTCCCCTGTGGGGAATTCCCATGCTGTTTTTATCAATGAACTTCTATGTGTATTGTCAGGCCGGCAATTCATTAATAGCCGTGAGTAGTTTAAATGACTTTTTTTCCTTTGAAATGTCATTTTGCTGTCAGACTGTTCTAAACACGGGAAACATGTGCCCCTTTACAGGCATACTATAGACACCCCCCAGGTACAAAATTTAAAGGAATATTACACTTTTATTGTTTCACTTTAAGCATTATTAAAATCACTGCTCCCAAAAAAACGTCCGTTTTTAAAACATTTTTTTGCATTGATCCATGTCCCCTGGGGCAGGACCCGGGTTCCCTAACACTTTTTATGACAATAACTTGCATATAAGCCTTTAAAATTAGCACTTTTGATTATTCATGTTCTTGTCCCATAAACTTTAATTGTGTTCGAACAAATTTTTTGCCTGTTCGCAAGTTCTGGTGTGAACCGAACAGGGGGGGGTGTTCGGCTCATCTCTACTCCTAAGAGATGCTTGTCTGATCTAGGGGTATGCTGCTGGCAGTGCTGGGATACCACTTGCATGATAAACTGCACTGCGTACACACAGAGGAACCGTAGCTGTAATTTTCTGAGCCGTTGTCACGCATTTGCTTCCTGCCTTCTGCCTAATCTCCAAGCTGTCATCATTGCTGTTTCCAGAGGCTCCGCCTGCCGAGCGAGAGTCCCGGGTGTTTTTGGCTGTGAACAGGCGCACTGTCACTGTGCCGATCCCTTTACTCAATATCTCATTCACACAAATCCTGAGTGAGACATTGAGAGTCACAGGATTCCGAGTGCACAGTGCAGGGTGCCAATAATTTTGCTCCGCCTCCTTATAATTCATCCTTCCAATTCCTGCTGTGCCTGCCTCGGCAGCCCCGCCCATACTCCACCCCCTGATGTGCACATACACTCAGCAATGTGAAAAGTAAAAGGGTTTTCTATGTGTATGTGCAGAAGATGAAAACTGGAGGACACCATCCTGGCTGGAAATTTGGTGAGTCTGAACCACCCCCTTGATAATTGCAGATGTACCTCCCTCTGCTCTGATTGAGAACCACTGCCACTACTCTGAAAAGCAATTTGCACATGGATTTGGTGGAAATGATCGGCGGGGCCCGGCGGACATCGTGTTCGCCGAACCCGCTGATTAGCTCTCAGGATGTCCAATCACAGCGGCAGTGGGTCAAACAGCGCGCAGACCCGCAAGTGCAGAAATCAAGTACCTGTACGTGATTCTGTTCACAGGAGATGCAGCCCCGCAGTAAATGTATGTGGTTAATGTGAGTTTATTTTTCTTTATTTTCTTAACTCTTTAAACATTTCTTTTGAATATACAGTAGAGAAATTCTGTGACCAATGCATGTAATGTAGCAATATATGCGTGGGGCTTTGTAAGGGTGTGGCTTGTGTGTGGGTGGGTGGGGACAAAGGGGGCCCCATGATCCCCTATTGCCCGGGGGCCCCATGAGTTGTCAGTCCACCCCTGTCCACCAATATTTCTTGAGAGAGACTCAGCTGCCCGGGACTCTCCCTCCTGATTTGCTGAGACATCCAGCAGGCACCATTGGCTTCCCCTGCTGTCAATCAAAGTCAGTAAGCCAATGAGGAGAAAGAGGCGGCAGGACCGGGTCACGGCTCTGTGTCTGAATGGACACATCGAGCTGTGGCTTGGCTCAGGTACCCCCATAGCAAGCCACTTGCTGTGGGGGCACTCAGCAGGAGGAAGGGGCCAGGAGTGCTGAAGAGGGACCTGAGAAGAGGAGGATATGGGCTGTTCTGTGCAAAACCATTACACAGAGCAGATAAGTATGACATGTGTGGGTTCTTTTAGAAAAAATAAACAAACTTTGTAATCACTTTAAAAACACTTACAAGATACACAGGTAAAAAGGCTCATCAATATATAATGGTGTCCAGCGGGAGCAATCCTTCTATGACGTGACAGCTGCAGATGGAGTCCAGACCAGTCAGCGGTGGAAATTTGTGTGGGGTAATCCAGGAAGGGCAGCCACGCTTTCAGGACCAGCATGGAATGCAGGGACCCGGAAGTGACGTCAGAGTGGGTGGGACACATATTTCGGAGCATGCCAAGTTCGCTCCTTCAAAACCGTGCTCGTTCTGTTATGCCTTGTACACACGGGCGGACTTTTCGACCGGACTGGTCCGACAGACTTTCCAGCGGACTTTCAATGGACTTTCGAAAGACTTTCTAACAAACAGACTTGCCTACACACGATCACACCAAAGTCCGACGGGTTCGTACGTGATGACGTACACCGGACTAAAATAAGGAAGTTGATAGCCAGTAGCCAATAGCTGCCCTAGCATCGGTTTTTGTCTGTCGGACTAGCATACAGACGAGCGGATTTCTGGGTCCAGAAAACGACGTAAAGATTGAAAGCTTGTTCCAAATCTAAAGTCCGTCAGATTTGCGACTGGAAAAGTTCGCTGAAGGTCCGGTGAAGCCCACACATGATCGGATTGTCCACCGGATTTGGTCCGACGGCATCTGTCAGACCAGTCCGGTTGAAAAGTCCGACCGTGTGTATGCCCCATTAAAGTATGCTTCTCTCTTCTCTTCAAACTTTGTAATCACTTTAAAAACACTTACAAGATACACAGGTAAAAAGTCTCATCAATATATAATGGTGTCCAGCGGGAGCAATCCTTCTATGACGTGACAGCTGCAGATGGAGTCCAGACCAGTCAGCGGTGGAAATTTGTGTGGGGTAATCCAGGAAGGGCAGCCACGCTTTCAGGACCAGCATGGAATGCAGGGACCCAGAAGTGACGTCAGAGTGGGTGGGACACATATTTCGGAGCATGCCAAGTTCGCTCCTTCAAAACCGTGCTCGTTCTGTTATGCCTTGTACACACGGGCGGACTTTTCGACCGGACTGGTCCGACAGACTTTCCAGCGGACTTTCAATGGACTTTCGAAAGACTTTCTAACAAACGGACTTGCCTACACATGATCACACCAAAGTCCGACGGGTTCATATGTGATGACGTACACCAGACTAAAATAAGGAAGTTGATAGCCAGTAGCCAATAGCTGCCCTAGCATCGGTTTTTGTCTGTCGGACTAGCATACAGACGAGCGGATTTCTGGGTCCAGAAAACGACGTAAAGATTGAAAGCTTGTTCCAAATCTAAAGTCCGTCAGATTTGCAACTGGAAAAGTCCGCTGAAGGTCCGGTGAAGCCCACACATGATCGGATTGTCCACCGGATTTGGTCCGACGGCATCTGTCAGACCAGTCCGGTTGAAAAGTCCGACCGTGTGTATGCCCCATTAAAGTATGCTTCTCTCTTCTGGAGCGCTGCTGAAATGCTGCACCTGACACTAGCTGCCAACCCCATCTTCAGTCTTGGACCATGCCATAAACCCATGTTCTTTTAAAGTATATCTTATCCAGAGCACCCTATAACCCATCTTCTTTGCAAACAAATATCCCTCATTGCAGGGAAAAGGAAATGGAGAGATCTCAACCTATATTTCTGCCCTGCTTTGCTTTCCTCCTTCTCCCCCTTCTCATGTCACCATGGGCCTTCCTTCACCATACACTGATCTGGAGGCAATCGTAGAGTATAGTAAGCTCTGTCTACCACACCACGGGTCCCTGTGCCTTGTCTCTGCCAGGATTTGTGGCTGGAATGTAGCAGAGATATGAGGGTCACACATCCGCCATGCTCCATCCCATGTCAGGTTTTAATTCTGACTGAATCCCAGTTGGGGAAATTTCCCTTTATTTGTTGCCTTGGTGATAACTGGGAAATAAAGAGAAAGGTAATCTCTCCTACAGGGACATAGACAGCAATGAGAACCCATCTTTCTACAGTATAGACAATAGTTCAATGTTATAGTGCTTTGTCCTTGTTGGAGAGATTCACACCCCCATATTCTATTCTAAAAGAAAGACTGCAGAAATGATCTTCCAATCCTGTACAATGGGGTGCTAAAAAAATGAATTATGAATCACTCATTCATCCCTATTGGACATTTACATTCCATCCTGCGATGTAAAAAATGTAATTTTACCATAAAAACATATTACTTATATAAGAATAAACCAACTTTATTAGATCAGTTACACTGCCTGATATAGATGTTATATTTTCAGACTGATGTTACTATTATTCTGTTCTTTGTTCTGTAGTGTAAATCGGTGTCAGTCGATGTGTATAAAGCTCTGGTGATTGTGTCTCCTCCTGAGCAGAACTGCCGGTGACTGAGAGGATCTGCTGTGTGCCATGAAATGTTGATTGAGAATTGTATTACCATAGAGTGGTACTTTGGATACGGGAATTGAGTATAAAATGCCACGTCCCGATAAATTGGATTTTTAAAGAGTAGGTTTGCAGATTATTGACTTTACAGGCATAACACAGATATAAATTGAAAATAAAATTTATTACAAACACATACAAGGTAATTGCATTAAAATTCATCGACTGTTCACAAAAATGCTTTGAAGCACGAACAACACACCACCTACATACATATAGAGTAATTTACTAGAAGTGGGGGACAAGTCAGGTCACTCTCCAATACTTGATGAAAAGAATGAGAATGAAATGTTCTCCAGTGCTCTGTGTCTGTTACCTGCTGATACTCGTCCTTTTCATCACATACTATGGAGTTGTATTGACCCGGAGCTCAGCACTTCAATGTAGACTTCATATGTCAATGCCAAGGTTTGAGTATGAATATTACCAGGAGGGAGATGTCATTATTGGAGGATTAATCTCTGCTCACATGGCAAGCCAATATGATGTAAATTTTGGTTTTAGGGGTGGTATTTTTACTAGTCCACCAGGATTTCACATGTGTGGCACGTAAGTCTTTTTTATCATCTTTGCTTTCTCTGTATAACTCAACAAAAAGAAAATATAATTCTTCATTGTCACTGTAATATTTTATGAAAATTTACTTCTGTTTTTACTAATGTTTTATATATGTTCTCATTATTTGGTTACAGTCTGTTTTGGACCAATATACAATGATTACATTTGGCTTTCATCACATTTTGTCTTCAGGCCATGCTGGGATTTCTGATCAATAATCATGTCATGTATGTAGTTATGGATCCTGCAGACTGAAGATGGTTCCATCATTGCCAGGAGAGAGGGAGGGAGGTGTGCTGTCATGTAATAGCTTGTGTGTATGATCTTCTACTTATCAGAGCAGATCACATTAAAGACTATTCACAGCTAGGGAACATGCGAACAGCCAAAAAATTTGTTCGAACACACGAACACCGTTAAAGTCTATGGGACACGAACATGAATAATCAAAAGTGCTAATTTTAAAGGCTTATATGCAAGTTATTGTCATAAAAAGTGTTTGGGGACCTGGGTCCTGCCCCAGGGGACATGGATCAATTAAAAAAAAAGTTTTAAAAACTGACGTTTTCTTGGGAGCAGTGATTTTCAAATGCTTAAAGTGAAACAATAAAAGTGTAATATCCCTTTAAATTTCGTACCTGGGGGGTGTCTATAGTATGCCTGTAAAGGGGAGCATGTTTCCTGTGTTTAGAACAGTCTGACAGCAAAATGACATTTCAAAGAAAAAAAAGTCATGTAAAACTACTCGCGGCTATTAATGCATTGCTGGTCCGACAATACACATAGAAGTTCATTGATAAAAACGGCATGGGAATTCCCCACCAGGTACGAAATTTAAAGGGATATTACACTTTTATTGTTTCACTTTAAGCATTATTAAAATCACTGCTCCCGAAAAACGGCCGTTTTTAAAACTTTTTTTTGCATTGATACATGTCCCCTGGGGCAGGACCCAGGTCCCCAAACACTTTTTATGACAATAACTTGCATATAAGCCTTTAAAATTAGCACTTTTGATTTCTCCCATAGACTTTTAAAGGGTGTTCTGCGGCTTTCGAATTTGCCGTGAACACCCCAAATTGTTCGCTGTTCGAAGCTCATCCCTATTTACAGCATAGCAATTAGCCAGCCTGGGGAAAACTTAGGGATGTATGTATAAAGCAGTGAATCTGACATTCAACAAATATTCATTGCAGGTGAATATTCACTGCAGCTAAATGTGTTTTAAATGACAATGATTGTTTAACCAACTGTGAATGTTTGTGAAAGTCACATGTACTGCTTTATAAATATGACTCTTAGGGTTTCCTCATGCCCCTGATATAGCTAACGAAAGCTCTTTTGATGAGTCAGCTGGCAACTTGATTGATAATGGATTTTCAACAAGGGACATTTTTGAGGGAAATGCCCTGCTACTCTTTTTTTGGTGGTTTGATCACTAGTGGGGTTTTTTATTTTTTGCTAAACAAATGAAAAAAGACCGAAAAAAAAAGTTTTTCTTAGTTTCTGTTATAAAATTTTGCAAATTAAATTAATTTTTCTTCTTTGCTAATGGACACTGATGAGGCTGCACTGATAGGTGACACCGATGAGCACTGATAGGCTGCACCGATGGGCACTGATAGGCTACACTGATAGGTGACACCGTTGGGCACTGATTGGGCTGCACTGATTATCAATGTTAACTATGTGCTGACAGGCTTGCTACTTAACAGCTCTCCTTTCCTCCCACAGACACAGTGTGGGAGAAAAGGACTGCTGATAAATGGCAAGTCGGATTACATGTGACTTGCTGTGATTGGACACAGCTGATCACATGGTAAAGGGCCGCTGTGATTGGCCCTTTACTCCAATCTGTAATCAACTGTGACAGAAAGACACAGCAATCACAGAGCTTGCCCGATGCATGCCACAAGAGGCATTCGCAGAAGGTGCGCAGGGGGAAGGGATCTGGGAGGACATCTATGGATGCCCTCCCAGAACTAGACATCGGCAATGGTTAATATCTCCAATGTTGCAAGATAAGGTTGTCATTTGCCTCAACTTTGTTTCGTAATCATCATTGAACATTTAACTCAGGCCATCAGAAACAAAAATTCTGTAAAAGGGATCCCCACTACCTCTTCTCGGCATAGACTACACTATATTTTTAAATGTATTGGGACGCCTGCCTTTACACACACAACTTTAATGACATCTCAGTCTTAATCTGTAGGATTCATTCTTGAGTTGGCCCACCCTTTGCAGCTATAAGAGCTTCAACTCTCTAGGAAGGCTGTCCACAAGGTTTATGAGTGTGTCTACGGGAATGTTTCACCATTCTTCCAGAAGAATTTGTGAAGTCAGGCACTGATGTTGGACAAGAAGGCCTGGCTCACAGTCTCTGCTCTAGTTCATCCCAAAGGTGTTCTATCAGGTTGAGGTCAGAACTCTGTGCAAGCCAGTCAAGTTCCTCCACCCCAACTCATTCCCCAGCTTGCTCATTCATGTCTTTATGGACCTTGCTTTCAAACATTCCCATAGACACACTCCTAAACCTTGTGGACAGCCTTCCCAGAATGACCTTCTATTATGATATTGTACAGCAATAAACCATAAGCCATATTATGACCCCCCCACCATAACTTTATGACCACCTGCCTCATATTTAGTAGGTCTCTCTTTTGCCGCCAAAACAGCTCTGACATGTCGAGGCATGGACTCCACTAGACCTATACTGTGGTATATATCACTAAGCCATTATTAGCAGATTCTTTATGTTCTGTTAGTTGTGAGGTTGGGCTTCCATGGATCAGACTTCCCATGGTCCATCCTGGTGCCATCTCTTCCCCAGGTAAATGACGCACATGCACCCAGCCATCCACATGATGTCAAAATAAATGTGATTCATCAGACCAGGCCACCTTCTTTCATTGCTCCATGGTCCTGCCCTTTGCAGGTGCTTTCAGCTGTGCACACGGGTCAGCATGGGCACCCTAACAGCTCTGCGGCTTCCTAGCCCCAAACACAACAAACTGTGATGCGCTGTGTGTTCTGACACCTTTCTATTGGAAGCAGCACTAACTTTTTCAGCAATTTTAACAGCTGTAGTACATCTTCTAATGGACCAGGTTTTGCACCTCATGTGCATCAATGAGCCTTGGTTGTCCATGACCATCTTGCTGGTTCACTGGATTTCCTTCCTTGGACTACTTTTTGTCAGTCCTAACTAGGGATGAGCTGAACACCCCCCTGGTTCGGTTCACACCAGAACCTTCGAACGGACCGAAAATTTGCACGAACCTTAGAACCCCATTGACGTCTATGGGACTCGAACATTCCAAATCAAAAGTGCTAATTTTAAAGGCTAATTTGCATGGTATTGTCCTAAAAAGGGTTTGGGGACCCGGGTCCTGCCCCAGGGGACATGTATCAATGCAAAAAAAAGTTTTAAAAACTGACACTTTTTCGGGATTTTAATGATGCTTAAAGTTAAAAAAAAAAAAAAAAAGTGAAATATTCCTTTAAATATCGTACCTGGGGGGTGTCTATAGTATGCCTGTAAAGTGGCGTGTGTTTGCCGTGCTTAGAACAGTTCCTGCACAAAATGACATTTTTAAAGGAATAAAAGTTATTTAAAACTGCTTGCGGCTTTAATGTAATGTCGGGTCCTGGCAATATGGATGAAAATCAGTGAGACAAACGGCATGGGTATCCCCCAGTCCATTACCAGGCCCTTTGGGTCTTGTATGGATATTAAGGGGAACCCCGCACCTAAATTAAAAAAAGGAAAGGCGTGGGGCCACCAGGCCCTATATACTCTGAACAGCAGTATACAGGCGGTGCAAACAAGACAGGGACTGTAGGTTTGTTGTTAAGTAGCATCTGTTTGTAATTTTGAACTGGTACATTTTTAACGTGTTTAGCTCTATTTTAAGCTTTTTGGAAAACATAGGGAAGGGTTGTCACCCCTTTGACATTTGTTTTGCTGTCTGTGCTCCTCTTCAGAAGATTTCACCTCACTTTCTGTCCCAATGACAAATGTTTTTAGAAAATTTGGGGTTGTTAGTGAAACAAGGATTGGTGATAAAGCATCAGTGGAAAGGAGAAACGTTTTTCCCATATTAACTCTTACAGGAGAGAATTTCCCTTCCTAGGGGTAGATTTCATCTCACTTCCTGTTGTCTCCTTCTGTTTGCAAGTAGGAGTCGTTTGTAAGTTGGATGTTTGAAAGTAGGGGCCTGCCCTATATACTCTGCAGAAATTGGGGCCTTAGGTGTTGGTCTTGCTACAACACTGTAAGCCCTCACAGTTACTCTTGGTGGGCGCAGGAATGGGCCCTGCTGTGAAATATTAGATCAAGAATTGTAATTACATGCCATTGTTGAACAGTGGTAGGAAAATTGGGCTTTTGGTGGTGGTGGTGCTGGTGCCACAACACTGTAAGTCCTCACAGTTACTCTTGGTGGGCGCAGAAATGGGCCCTGCTGTGAAATATTAGATCAAGAATTGTAATTACATGCACCTGTTGAAAAGTGGCAGAAAAATTGGGCCTTTGGTGGTGGTGGTGCCACAACACTGTAAGTCCTCACAGTAACTCTTGGTGGGCGCAGAAATGGGCCCTGCTGTGAAATATTAGATCAGGAATTGTAATTACATGCACCTGTTGAACAGGGGCAGAAAAATTGGGCCTTTGGTGGTGGTGCTGGTGCCACAACACTGCAACCCCTCACAGATACTCTAGTTGAGCGCAGCAACGAACCCTTCTGCAAAATATTGCATCAAAAATTGTAATTACATGCCCCTGTTAAACAGGGGCAGAAAAATTGGGCCTTAGCCAATGGTGGCAGCGCCTGGAACCAAAAATGTTCTTACAAGCTATCAGCATGATCATTGAGGAGGAAGAGGATAATCACTCAGCATAACAGGATAGTCACTCAGCTTTAGCATAGCCAGTCTTGAAGGGATCTGACATTTCAAAAAAAATGATTTGGTTACATCAGCATCAGGTGCTTGGTAGCTGGTGGTGATCCAAGACTGATTCATTTTTATGAAGGTCAGTCGATCGATCAAGTCGGTGGACAGATGAACCCTGTGATCGATTACAAAGCCTCCAGCAGCACTGAATGTGCATTCCGAAAGAATGCTGGATGCAGGACAGGCCAGTAGCTCAATTGCATATTGTGCAAGCTCTGGTCAGTGATCCATCCTCAAGACCCAGAGGATTTTCGGTGGGAAAGGTGTCCAAGTCAGATCTTGCCCCTAGGTATTCCTGCACCATGTAAAACCGACACTGGTGATGGTTGCTGGAACCGATCATACTTTGGGGCTGCGGACTAAAAAATTGTCTGAATACATCGGTCAGACAGCCACCTTCTCCACCGCTCCTTCTTTGACTGACCAAACCTCAGCAATACGTTGTCCAGGAACAGGAGTTTGTAACCTCCAAGTCTCTGGCAACGCGTTGCACAGACCTTTCTGCAAGGCCTCCTGAAGAGGTTTCATCCTCTGCTCCCTCAGCGACGGCAAGATAAGGTCCGCATCCTTACCCTTGTAATGGGTATCAAGGAGGGTTGCCAGCCAGTATTGATTCCTCTCCTTTATATCACGAATACGAGGATCCTTCCGCAGGCTTTGCAGGATCAGGGAGGCCATGCAGTGTAGGTTTGCTGAGGCATTCAGTCCGGAGTCACTAAGGACGACATGATCCACAGCCACCTCCTCCAGGCCACGTACAAGTCCATGGGTTTCTTGGGACTGTAAATGATTCCGTAAAGACTGCTGCTGATGCTGAGTGCCAGGCTCCACCTCCATGCTGACACAATCCTCCTCCTCCTCTTCCTGCGTGATCGGCGGGCATGCAGGAACACTGTCTGGATAAAGGGGCCTTGAGAGCTAAGGAAGTCCTCCTCTTCCTGCCTCTATTCTGCCTCAAGTGCCCTGTCCATTATTCCACACAGCATGTGCTCCAACAAGTGGACAAGGGGGACAGTGTCACTGATGCATGCTCTGTCACTGCTCACTATCCTCGTGGCCTCCTCAAATGGTGACAGGACAGTGCATGCATCCCTGATCATGGCCCACTGGCATGGGGAAAAAAAAACAAGCTCCCCTGACACTGTCCTGGTGCCATAGTCACACAAGTACTCATTGATGGCCCTCTGCTGCGTGTGCAGCCGCTGCAGCATGGCCAACGTTAAGTTCCACCTGGTGGGCATGTCACAGATTAGGCGGTTTTTGGGCAGGTTAAATTCTTTTTGGAGGTCTGCCAGCCGAGCACTGGCATATGATCGACGGAAATGCACACAGACTTTCCTGGCCTGCCTCAGGACATCCTGTAAGCCCGGGTACCTGCCCAAGAACCGCTGCACCACCAAGTTAAGGACGTGAGCCAAACAGGGCACATGGGTCATTTGTCCCTGTCGGAGGGCGGAGAGGAGGTTGGTGCATTTTGTCGCAAACCACCATTCCTGCCTTAAGTTGGCGTGGCGTCAACCACCTCTGAACCTGCCACTGCAGAGCTGACAGAATCTCTGCCCCAGTGTGGCTTCTGTCCCCCAAGCACACCAGCTCAAGCACCGCATGGCATCTTTTGGCCTGCGTACTTGCATAGCTTGAACACCTACGGAGCACCGCTGGTTCCAAGGACAAATCACAAGAAGAGGCAATGGAGGAAGAAGAAGAGGAGGGGGCGGAGGAGAGAGAGGTGTGTCAGAATCACCAGTACTGGCATTTTGGAGACGTGGTGGCGGAACAACCTCCAACATTACTGCACCTTGTCCTGCATCCTTCCCAGCTGCCAGCAGAGTCACCCAATGCGCCGTGAAACTTAGGTAACATCCCTGTCCATGCCTGCTGGACCATGAGTCAGCGGTAATATGCACCTTACCGCTGACCGCCCTGTCCAGCAAGGCCAAGACATTGCCTTCCACATGCCGGTAGAGAGCCGGACTCGCCTTCCGTGAGAAAAAGTGGCGTTTGGGAACCTGCCACTGAGGAACCGCACATTCCACAAACTCACAGAGGGGGGCAGCGTTTACCAACTGAAAAGGTAGCAGTTGAAGTGCTAGCAGTTTTCTGTGGTGCAGCAGCTGGGGCAGGGAAATTTGCCTGGTGCAATCTGACGTTGGTGTACCGATAGCAGATTGCCCACAAGTACTTGGCTGTGACACACCTAATTCTACACCTTTATTCCTCTCAGTGCAGGTCTCAGAGAGGACTGAAGGTATAGTGGGGTTGGAGATCCCAGCTGATGAGGAGCAAGGAGAGGTCCTCTTTGTTCTTTGGTGTGGGTCTTTTAGGTACGCTTGCCAACGAACTGCATGGCAGGTCAACATATGTCTGGTCAAGCATGTGGTGCCCAAGCGGGATATATTTTGGCCACACGAGATATGCTTGAGACATATGTTGCAAATAGCAGTGGTGCGATCTGATGCACTCGTCTCAAAAAAGGCCCACACCAAAGAACTTTTGGAATAACGCGCAGAGAGAGCAGCGCCCTGCACATGCGGAGCTCTGCGGTGTGATGCAGTCAGTGTGCTGCCCTTAGGCTGGCCCCTGGAGGGCATCCTGCCTCGTTGGTGATGTGCCCCCTCGTCCTCCTCCTCCCTCCTATCAGGCACCCATGAGGAGTCAGTGACCTCATCATCCCCTCCCTCCTCATCACTGGAGCAAACCTGGCAGTATGCTGCAGCAGGGGAAACATGACTGCCAGATTGCTGTCCTTCTTGGGCACCCCCTCTGTCCGGGCTCACGTTACTGCCTTCATCTAGCTGAGTACCATCATCAGAGCCTATAAAACGCTGGGCATCCTCCTGGAGCATGTACCCAACACTGTGGTCAAACAGTTTGAGGGACTCCTCAGGAGGACATGGTGGGGCTAGGGAAGAAGTGACTGATGCCATTGAGCCGAGAGAAGAGGCCGCGTTGGCAGCTGCTTTTCCAGACAAAGTACCCTGAGCCTGGTTGAGAGAGGATGAGGAGGATGAGGACGGCTTGGTCATCCACTTGACCAAGTCTTCTGCATGTTGCGGCTCAACACAGCCAGCTGCCGAAAAAGGCCAAACGTGTCCCACGGCCACGTGCTGATGAGCATGCACCGTGTCCATGACCAGCACTGTTGCCTCTAGACACAGAGCCTGCTTGCACTCTTTTATTGGCTTGTGACTGTCTGCCTCTCCTTGTTGGCCTACCAGACAGACATATTATTGGCCTGCAGTGAGCTGCACAAAACTGGGATGTATATATATATATATATATATATATATATATATATATATATATATATATATATATATAAATATATACCAATTATACTGCAGCTAGCAGAATCAACTGCCTGCCTGTAGTATTATTAGTATGATAACACCTGCATGTGTCTTCAGGTAGCTATACTGTAAGTGCAACTGTGCAGGGTACACAGTACAGTAACTGGAAATACTTCAAAGAGCCTACACAAGCACCTGGCTGTAGGTAGCTATACTGTAGGTGCGACTGTGCAGGGTACACAGTACAGTAGCTGGAAATACTTCAAAAAGCCTACACAAGCACCTGGCTGCAGGTAGCTATACTGTAGGTGCAACTGTGCAGGGTACACAGTACAGTAGCTGGAAATACTTCAAAGAGCCTACACAAGCACCTGGCTGCAGGTAGCTATACTGTAGGTGCAACTCTGCAGGGTACACAGTACAGTAACTGGAAATACTTTAAAGAGCCTACACAAGCACCTGGCTGCAGGTAGCTATACTGTAGGTGCAACTTTGCAGGGTACACAGTACAGTAGCTGCAAATACTTTAAAGAGCCCACACAAGCACCTTGTTGCAGGTAGCTATATTGTAGTTGCAACTGTGCAGGGTACACAGTACAGTAACTGGAAATACTGTAAAAACACGTGCCTGCCGGTCAGTATATTAGGAAGAGAAGAACAGGATTTAGCTAAACTGAATACAATGTGTGTGTATATATATATATATATATATATATATATATATATATACCCTGTTTCCCCGAAAATAAGACCTAGCATGATTGTCGGTGATGGCTGCAATATAAGCCCTACCCCCCAAATAAGCCCTACCCTGTTTCCCCGAAAAAAGGCCCTACCCTGAAAATAAGACCTACAAGGAAACAGGGTATACACATATATACATACATACATACATACATACATACATATACACACACACACACACACAACACCTGGGATGCATATATATACACAATACACTGTAAGTGCAGCTAACTGACTCGACCTGCCTACTCTATCTAACTTAAATCAAATGACACCGTCTCTCTCTCTCTCTCTCTCTCTCTCTCTATCTCTCAACCCTGGAATACACTATACAAGGCCGACGTGCAGGTGGCCTTATATAGTGTGGGGCATGTACCCCACACTAAACCCCCTGAGCCATAATTGGCCAAAGCCTCCTTGGCTTTGGCCAATTACGGCTCTCTGTACACACAGCGCTGTGATTGGCCAAGCATGCGGGTCATAGTGCATGCTTGGCCAATCATTAGCCAGCAATGCACTGCGATGCCGCAGTGAATTATGGGCCGTGACGCACCACTCGAATTTGGCGCGAACGGCCCATATCATTCGTAATTCGGCGAACGACCGAACACGCGATGTTCGGGTTCGACTCGAACACGAAGCTCATCCCTAGTCCTGACCACTTTGGACTGGGAACATCGCACAAGAGCTGTAGTTCTGGAGTTTCTCTGACCCAGTTGTCTAACCATTACAATCTGGCTCATGTTAAAGTCACTAAAATCCCTATGCTTGCTCATTATTTCTATTGTACAGGACACCAAAGTTGGCTCCTGGATGGGTGCTCTCTTTGTAGCACCAGTGTTTGGGTTATGGTCCCTTTGAGGGAAGTGTGTATTCATGGGTCACCTGATATGGGTAAGAATTTCTAGGGATAGCCATATCAAGGAGAGGACTGACTCCCAGTCCTCTCTGTGTTGGTAGAGAGGTATTTGGAACCCGGAATTTCAGGGGCCCTGATGTGATATTGAGGTGGAAAAAGGGCCTCCACTCCGGACTACACAGACTCCAGTCCCCACGGGGCTAAGAGCCACAGGAAGCAATATTAAGTGTGATGGTGTGTGAGTAGGAGTGGGAGAGAGACACCTGTTTGGAGTGCTGCACGTTTGCTGGAAGCAGCCATATAGCCAGACTGGGACTGTGATAACCCTGGGGTAAAGTCCCATCTGGAAACTGTGCATTTCCTTAAATTTTGTTTATGCTGTTTTGTGCTGAAGACAAGCGACTTTTTGTGTTGCATTTTTGTTCTGCTGCTGGAAGCATTTCTTTGTGTGTTGCCTAAAGAAAAGTAAACACCTTTTTGTTAAAGTTAAGTGGCTTTGCACTTGGTCCCATGTTGCTATAACCCCAAAACACTATGTTCAACACATCAACTTCAGGGACAACTGAAGCATTGTTCACTTGTGCCAAATATATAATACAACAACACACTAGTTTATTTTCTCTTCTTTCAGAGTCTATATGTTTTAGATTTTTTTACATAGGGAACTAGATGCTTGGCCCCTCCTGACTACCCAATGGTTTGGCAAAATTAATATGTTAAACATGGATTTTCCAAACTGCTATACCTCTTTCAAACTATACCCATTATTCTTCCATTTACCCTTTTCCATTCATTACATTCATTAGCTATTCAGTTTATATGGAAAAAGAAATTCTCTAGACTTAGACTCAGAATTTTGTCCAAATCGAAAGCATTAGGAGATGCTGGTTTTCCCGATGTTGAATTGTTTCATGTCTTGGTGCTACTCATTCACCTTGTACAATGGTTTCCACATCCAACATCCACATCTTACTAGAATAGGATGCTATATTTCCCTGATAGATTTACATGCCCTACCATGGGGATTTGCCTGTTTTTTTCATTCCTGTCAAGGCCTCTCTTCTTACCATATCAATATTTTATGTGGGGTATAAATATAGGCTTCTTCATTGGTTATTGTCTGAACCTAGCTTTAATAATGCCTCTGTTCAATAATATCGAACTACTTGGAAGCTGACAATCCTCTTACATTGATGGAGCCTCACGTTCTTCCTGACCTCAGGCAAGTCATTTTATTCACCCCCCTATAGGTTTACTCTCTCTTCCAGCACTCCCTACCCCTTGCCCGCCAGACTGGTTTACACATTATCAACTGATTGTCTTCTGCCAAAAACATCATCTGCTGGCTTAACTCAACACTCTCTCTGATTTTTTGAAAGTTATGTTATCTCTCAGAACAAACCAGACAAAAGAAGACAACTGATACCATAAGAAGATAGGAAGACAACTGAGACCATAGGTAGATGACTGATACCATCTCTCTGGAAAACATCTGAGACATCCTCCCTGACAAGCTGGGTACTCTTGGTAAAGTATATTATGAGAATGGAGGAGCTTTTAGGTTCTAACACAGATACATGTGACAAATTTTTCTCCCAATGGACAGTGTGGATTCTTTACTTTTCTTTGGACAGAAGCATTAAACTGACCTCTTTTCCCTATGTATGTTTGCTTGAACTTAGAGTTGAGTATAGGTTTCCTTAGCCATGTGACATCCCCATTAGAGCTAGTTCTCACAATACTGTACCTACTGACACTTGACTATGGGATTTCCAGACCAGGACGTCCATAGGCGTGCGCAGCCTGTTGCATTAGGGTGTGCACCCTAAACCAAAGCTTAAACACACATGCATGTGTGTGCGCATATATATATGTATATATACATACACACATATACTGTACACATACACACACACACTTTTTTTTTTCATACATTTACATGCCGCAATTCAATTACACCCTCTGTTGCTTTTAGTAGGTGTAGTACCCACTGACAGTGACAAATTCAAATGAATGTTGGTGCTCTGCGAGCTCTCCAAAACTGCGTGCAGTGTGGTGTTCAAGGGGTTAAAGCACACAGTGAGGAGGCGATACAACGCCTCCTCACCACCTCTCAAATGCACATGTGAATGAGCCCCTACATATTCCTGCATGTCATTGGTGAAGGGCAGCTCAAACAAAATGTCATGCCTTTTGCTATGAATAAACAACAGGTGCACATCCCTGATCACAAAGTTGTCTCACAAAAATTGTAAATTGTATATATATATTTTTTTTTTTTTTACAGTACAGACTTGCTATATGTATACTGTGCACTGTCCTGTGTAAAACATTTGCTCTTCTCTCTTTGGGTGCCTGAAGGATTAGCAAGGTGATGTGCAGTATGAGCTGAACACACAGCTTACACCAAGGGTGGGGCACAGGAACTGGCGTGACTCTTTGCTAGGACACAGATGGCACCTTGGCATTGTAATTGGAGAGGGGGACCTAGAATTGTGATAGGAGGTGAGCATTGTGACAGGGGAGGGTACCTGGGCAGTGTGACAGGAGGGGGGGTACCTGGGGAGTATTACAGGAGGGGGTTACCTGGGCAATGTGACAGAAGGGGGGTATCTGGGCAATGTGAGAGAAGGGGGGTATCTGGGCAGTATTACAGGGGGGGTACCTGGGCAGTATTACAGGGGGGGGGGTATCTGGGTAGTATTGCAGGAGTGGGGGGTACCTGGACAGTGTGACAGGAGGGGGGTATCTGGGCAGTATTACAGGAGTGGGGGGGCCCCTGGGCAGTATTACAGGAGGGGGGGTACCTGGGCAGTATTACAGGAGGGGGGTATCTGGGCAGTATTACAGGAGGGGGGTATCTGGACAGAATTACAGGAGGGGGGTATCTGGGCAGTATTACAGGAGGGGGGGTATCTGGGCAGTATTACAGGAGGGGGATACCTGGGCAGTATTACAGGAGGGGGGTACCTGGGCAGTATTACAGGAGGGGGGTATCTGGGCAGTATTACAGAAGGGGGGTACCTGGTCAGTATTACAGGAGGGGGATATCTTGGCAGTATTATAGGAGGGGGGTATCTGGGCAGCATTACAGGAGGGGGGGTACCTGGTCAGTATTACAGGAGGGGGGTATTTGGGCAGTATTACAGGAGGGGGGTACCTGGACAGTGTTACAGGAGGGGGGTATCTAGGCAGTATTACAGGAGTGGGGGAGTACCCGGTCAGTATTACAAGAGGGGGGTATCTGGGCAGTATTATAGGAGGGGGGTATCTGGGCAGCATTACAGGAGGGGGGGTACCTGGGCAGTATTACAGGAGGGGGGTATCTGGGCAGTATTACAGGAGGGGGGTACCTGGACAGTGTTATAGGAGGGGAGTATCTAGGCAGTATTACAGGAGTGGGGGAGTACCTGGGCAGTATTACAGGAGAGGGTTATCTGGACAGTATTACAGGAGTGGGGGGGTACCTGGGCAGTATTACAGGAGGGGTGGTACCTGGGCAATATTACAGGAGGGGGTATCTGGGCAGTATTACAGGAGGGGGGAACCTGGGCAGTATTACAGGAAGGGGGTGTCTGGGCAGTATTACAGGAGTGGGGGGGTACCTGGGCAGTGTGACAGGAGCGAGGAATCTGGGTAGTATTACAGGAGGGGGGTACCTAGGCAGTATTATAGGAGGGGGTACCTGGGCAGCATTACAGGAGGGGGTACCTGGGCAGTATTACAGGGGGGGTATCTGGGCAGTATTACAGGAGTGGGGTACCTGGGCAGTATTACAAGAGGGGGGGTACCTGGGCAGTATTACAGGAGGGGGTACCTGGGCAATATTACAGGAGGGGGGTACCTGGGCAGTATTACAGGAGGGGGGTATCTGGGCAGTATTACAGGAGTGGGGTATATGGGCAGTATTACAGGAGGGGGGGTACCTGGGCAGTATTACAGGAGGGGGTATCTGGGCAGTATTACAGGAGGGGGGTATTTGGGCAGTATTACAGGAGTGGGGGGGTACCTGAGCAGTGTAACAGGAGGGGGGGTACCTGGGCAGTATTACAGGAGGGGGTATCTGGGCAGTGTGACAGGAGGGAGGTATCTGGGCAGTGTGACAGGAGGGAGGTATCTGGGCAGTATTACAGGAGGGGGGTATCTGGGCAGTATTACAGGAGGGGGGGTACCTGGGCAGTATTACAGGAGTGGGGGAGTACCTGGGCAGTATTACAGGAGAGGGTTATCTGGACAGTATTACAGGAGGGTGGTATCTGGACAGTATTACAGGAGTGGGGGGGGGTACCTGGGCAGTATTACAGGAGGGGTGGTACCTGGGCAATATTACAGGAGGGGGTATCTGGACAGTATTACAGGAGGGGGGAACCTGGGCAGTATTACAGGAAGGGGGTGTCTGGGCAGTATTACAGGAGTGGGGGGGGGGTACCTGGGCAGTGTGACAGGAGCGAGGTATCTGGGTAGTATTACAGGAGGGGGTACCTTGGCAGCATTACAGGAGGGGGTACCTGGGCAGTATTACAGGAGGGGGGTATCTGGGCAGTATTACAGGAGTGGGGTACCTGGGCAGTATTACAGGAGGGGGGGTACCTGGGCAGTATTACAGGAGGGGGTACCTGGGCAATATTACAGGAGGGGGGTACCTGGGCAGTATTACAGGAGGGGGGTATCTGGGCAGTATTACAGGAGTGGGGTATATGGGCAGTATTACAGGAGGGGGGGTACCTGGGCAGTATTACAGGAGGGGGTATCTGGGCAGTATTACAGGAGGGGGTACCTGGGCAGCATTACAGGAGGGGGTACCTGGGCAGTATTACAGGAGGGGGGTATCTGGACAGTATTACAGGAGGGTGGTATCTGGACAGTATTACAGGAGTGGGGGGGGTACCTGGGCAGTATTACAGGAGGGGTGGTACCTGGGCAATATTACAGGAGGGGGTATCTGGTCAGTATTACAGGAGGGGGGGAACCTGGGCAGTATTACAGGAAGGGGGTGTCTGGGCAGTTTTACAGGAGTGGGGGGGGGGGTACCTGGGCAGTGTGACAGGAGCGAGGTATCTGGGTAGTATTACAAGAGGGGGGTACCTAGGCAGTATTACAGGAGGGGGTACCTGGGCAGCATTACAGGAGGGGGTACCTGGGCAGTATTACAGGAGGGGGTACCTGGGCAGTATTACAGGAGGGGGTATCTGGGCAGTATTACAGGAGGGGGGTATTTGGGCAGTATTACAGGAGTGGGGGGGTACCTGAGCAGTGTAACAGGAGGGGGTACCTTGGCAGTATTACAGGAGGGGGTATCTGGGCAGTGTGACAGGAGGGAGGTATCTGTGCAGTGTGAAAGGAGGGAGGTATCTGGGCAGTATTACAGGAGGGGGGTACCTGGGCAGTATTACAGGAGGGGGGGTACCTGGGCAGTATTACAGGAGGGGGGTACCTGGGCAGTATTACAGGAGGGGGGTACCTGGGCAGTAATACAGGAGAGGGGTATCTGGGCAGTATTACAGGAGTGGGGGGGTACCTGAGCAATATGACAGGAGGGGGGTATCTGGGCAGTATTACAGGTGCGGGGTACCTGGGCAGTATTACAGTTGGGGGTACCTGGGCAGTATTACAGGAGGGGGGTATCTGGGCAGTATTACAGGAGTGGGGGGTACCTGAGCAGTGTAACAGGAGGGGGGTACCTGGGCAGTATTTCAGGAGGGGGGTATCTGGGCAGTGTTACAGGAGGGGGGTATCTGGGCAGTGTGACAGGAGGGGGGTACCTGGGCAGTATTAGAGGAGGGGGTACCTTGTCAGTATTACAGGAGGGGGGTACCTGGGCAGTATTACAGGAGGGGGGTACCTGGGCAGTAATACAGGAGGGGGGTATCTGGGCAGTATTACAGGAGTGGGGGGGTACCTGAGCAGTGTGACAGGAGGGGGGTATCTGGGCAGTATTACAGGAGGGGGGGTACCTGGGCAGTATTACAGGTGGGGGGTACCTGGGCAGTATTACAGGAGGGGGGTACCTGGGCAGTATTACAGGAGGGAGGTATCTGGGCAGTATTACAGGAGTGGGGGGGTACCTGAGCAGTCTGACAGAAGGGGGGTACCTGGGCAGTATTACAGGTGGGGGATACCTGGGCAGTATTACAGGTGGGGGTATCTGGACAGTATTACAGGACGGGGGTACCTGAGGAGTATTACAAGAGGGGGGTACCTGGGCAGTATTACAGGAGGGGGGATACCTGGGCAGTGTTACAGGAGTGGGGGGGTACCTGGGCAGTATTACAGGAGGGGTGGTACCTGGGCAATATTACAGGAGGGGGTATCTGGTCAGTATTACAGGAGGGGGGGAACCTGGGCAGTATTACAGGAAGGGGGTGTCTGGGCAGTTTTACAGGAGTGGGGGGGGGTACCTGGGCAGTGTGACAGGAGCGAGGTATCTGTGTAGTATTACAGGAGGGGGGTACCTAGGCAGTATTACAGGAGGGGGTACCTGGGCAGCATTACAGGAGGGGGTACCTGGGCAGTATTACAGGAGGGGGTACCTGGGCAGTATTACAGGAGGGGGGTATCTGGGCAGTATTACAGGAGTGGGGTACCTGGGCAGTATTAAAGGAGGGGGGGTACCTGGGCAGTATTACAGGAGGGGGTATCTGGGCAGTATTACAGGAGGGGGGTATTTGGGCAGTATTACAGGAGTGGGGGGGTATCTGAGCAGTGTAACAGGAGGGGGGTACCTGGGCAGTATTACAGGAGCGGGGTATCTGGGCAGTGTGACGGGAGGGAGGTATCTGTGCAGTGTGACAGGAGGGAGGTATCTGGGCAGTATTACAGGAGGGGGGTACCTGGGCAGTATTACAGGAGCGGGGTATCTGGGCAGTGTGACGGGAGGGAGGTATCTGTGCAGTGTGACAGGAGGGAGGTATCTGGGCAGTATTACAGGAGGGGGGTACCTGGGCAGTATTTCAGGAGGGGGGTACCTGGGCAGTATTACAGGAGGGGGGTACCTGGGCAGTAATACAGGAGAGGGGTATCTGGGCAGTATTACAGGAGTGGGGGGGTACCTGAGCAATATGACAGGAGGGGGGTATCTGGGCAGTATTACAGGAGGGGGGTACCTGGGCAGTATTACAGGTGCGGGGTACCTGGGCAGTATTACAGTTGGGGGTACCAGGGCAGTATTACAGGAGGGGGGTATCTGGGCAGTATTACAGGAGTGGGGGGTACCTGAGCAGTGTAACAGGAGGGAGGTACCTGGGCAGTATTTCAGGAGGGGGGTATCTGGGCAGTGTTACAGGAGGGGGGTATCTGGGCAGTGTGACAGGAGGGAGGTATCTGGGCAGTATTACAGGAGGGGGGTACCTGGGCAGTATTAGAGGAGGGGGGTACCTTGGCAGTATTACAGGAGGGGGGTACCTGGGCAGTATTACAGGAGGGGGGTACCTGGGCAGTGTTACAGGAGTGGGGGGGTACCTGGGCAGTAATACAGGAGGGGGGTATCTGGGCAGTATTACAGGAGTGGGGGGGTACCTGAGCAGTGTGACAGGAGGGGGTATCTGGGCAGTATTACAGGAGGGGGGTACCTGGGCAGTATTACAGGTGGGGGGTACCTGGGCAGTATTACAGGAGGGGGGTACCTGGGCAGTATTACAGGAGGGAGGTATCTGGGCAGTATTACAGGAGTGGGGGGGGGGTACCTGAGCAGTCTGACAGAAGGGGGGTACCTGGGCAGTATTACAGGTGGGGGATACCTGGGCAGTATTACAGGTGGGGGTATCTGGGCAGTATTACAGGAGGGGGTATCTGGGCAGTATTACAGGAAGGGGTATCTGAGCAGTATTACAGGACGGGGGTACCTGGGGAGTATTACAAGAGGGGGGTACCTGGGCAGTATTACAGGAAGGGGTATCTGAGCAGTATTACAGGACGGGGGTACCTGGGGGGTACCTGGGCAGTATTACAGGAGGGGGGGTACCTGGGCAGTATTACAGGAGGGGGTACCTGGGCAGCATTACAGGAGGGGGTACCTGGGCAGTATTACAGGAGGGGGGTATCTGGACAGTATTACAGGAGGGTGGTATCTGGACAGTATTACAGGAGTGGGGGGGGGGTACCTGGGCAGTATTACAGGAGGGGTGGTACCTGGGCAATATTACAGGAGGGGGTATCTGGTCAGTATTACAGGAGGGGGGGAACCTGGGCAGTATTACAGGAAGGGGGTGTCTGGGCAGTATTACAGGAGTGGGGGGGTACCTGGGCAGTGTGACAGGAGCGAGGTATCTGGGTAGTATTACAGGAGGGGGGTACCTAGGCAGTATTACAGGAGGGGGTACCTGGGCAGCATTACAGGAGGGGGTACCTGGGCAGTATTACAGGAGTGGGGTACCTGGGCAGTATTACAGGAGGGGGGGTACCTGGGCAGTATTACAGGAGGGGGTACCTGGGCAATATTACAGGAGGGGGGTACCTGGGCAGTATTACAGGAGGGGGGTATCTGGGCAGTATTACAGGAGTGGGGTATATGGGCAGTATTACAGGAGGGGGGGTACCTGGGCAGTATTACAGGAGGGGGTATCTGGGCAGTATTACAGGACGGGGGTATTTGGGCAGTATTACAGGAGTTGGGGGGTACCTGAGCAGTGTAACAGGAGGGGGGTACCTGGGCAGTATTACAGGAGGGGGGTATCTGGGCAGTGTGACAGGAGGGAGGTATCTGTGCAGTATTACAGGAGGGGGGGTACCTGGGCAGTAATACAGGAGAGGGGTATCTGGGCAGTATTACAGGAGTGGGGGGTACCTGAGCAATGTGACAGGAGGGGGGTATCTGGGCAGTATTACAGGAGGGGGGTACCTGGGCAGTATTACAGGTGCAGGGTACCTGGGCAGTATTACAGTTGGGGGTACCTGGGCAGTATTACAGGAGGGGGGTATCTGGGCAGTATTACAGGAGTGGGGGGTACCTGAGCAGTGTAACAGGAGGGGGGTACCTGGGCAGTATTTCAGGAGGGGGGTATCTGGGCAGTGTTACAGGAGGGGGGTATTTGGGCAGTGTGACAGGAGGGGGGTACCTGGGCAGTATTACAGAAGGGGGGTACCTGGGCAGTAATACAGGAGGGGGGTATCTGGGCAGTATTACAGGAGTGGGGGGGTACCTGAGCAGTGTGACAGGAGGGGGTATCTGGACAGTATTACAGGAGGGGGGTACCTGGGCAGTATTACAGGTGGGGGGTACCTGGGCAGTATTACAGGAGGGGGGTACCTGGGCAGTATTACAGGAGTGGGGGGGTACCTGAGCAGTCTGACAGAAGGGGGGTACCTGGGCAGTATTACAGGTGGGGGATACCTGGGCAGTTTTACAGGTGGGGGTATCTGGGCAGTATTACAGGAGTGGGGGGTACCTGAGCAGTGTGACAGGAGGGGGATATCTGGGCAGTATTACAGGAGGGGGGTACCTGGGCAGTATTACAGGTGGGGGGTACCTGGGCAGTATTACAGGTGGGGGGTACCTGGGCAGTATTACAGGAAGGGGTATCTGGGCAGTATTACAGGACGGGGGTACCTGGGGAGTATTACAAGAGGGGGGGTATCTGGGCAGTATTACAGGAGGGGGGTACCTGGGCAGTATTACAGGTGGGGGGTACCTGGGCAGTATTACAGGTGGGGGTATCTGGGCAGTATTACAGGAAGGGGTATCTGGGCAGTATTACAGGACGGGGGTACCTGGGGAGTATTACAAGAGGGGGGGTATCTGGGCAGTATTACAGGAGTGGGGGGGTACCTGGGCAGTATTACAGGAGGGGGTACCTGGGCAGTATTACAGGAGTGGGGGGGTACCTGGGAAGTTTGAAAGGAGTGGGGCATGATAACAAGAGGAGGGGGCAGACTAACATAAGGAGGACAGACAGTGTGACAGGAGGACATGTGGAGGGGACACACTATTCTCTCTGACTATGTCTTATGCTGGCACTGACCCTCACTCGATCATAACACACAATACACAGTGTGATCACAAAGAATGCACACAATTCCCCTCTAACCCCCCATTCCTGCTCCAAAGGGGAGGGGGCAGGGCTGGACCAAGTTGGTTGCCAGAATCCCTCTTCTTCAGCGGCTTCTTCCTCAGCAGAAACTGAGTTCTCGGTAAAGTCGTCCAGGGCTGGTGTGCCCTTGGTGTCTTCTTCCCCCCCCCCCTGCAGGATAATGGCTGCTAGGGATGAGCTTCGTGTTCGAGTCGAACCCATGTTCGACTCGAACATCGGCTGTTTGCCCGTTCGCCGAATTGCGAACGATATGGGCCGTTCGCGCTAAATTCGTGTGGCGCGTCACGGCCCATAATTCACTGCGGCATCGCAGTGCATTGCTGGCTGATGATTGGCCAAGCATGCACTATGACCCGCATGCTTGGCCAATCACAGCGCCGTCAGTAGAGAGAGCTGTAATTGGCCAAAGCCAGGGTGGCTTTGGCCAATTATGGCTCAGGGGATTTAGTACACACCCCACACTATATAAGGCCGCCTGCACGGCGGCCCTGTGTAGTGTGTGTTCCGGTGTGCTGAGAGATAGAGAGAGAGAGAGACAGACAGTGTCATTTGATTTGAGTTAGATAGATTAGGCAGAACAGTCAGTCAGTTAGCTGCACTTACAGTGTATTGTGTATATATATGCATCCCAGGTGTTGCATATATATATATACACTGTATTCAGTTTAGCTAGATCCGTTCCTGTTATCTTCTATCTAGACTATTTACATTTAATGCAGTGCGTCCTGCTCACAGTGTTCAGCTAGATCCGTTCCTGCTATTTACATTTAGTGCAGTGCGTCCTGCTCACAGTGTTCAGCTAGATCCGTTCCTGTTATCTTCTAGACTATTTACATTTAGTGCAGTGCGTCCTGCTCACAGTGTTCAGCTAGATCCGTTCCTGCAATTTACATTTAGTGCAGTGCGTCCTGCTCACAGTGTTCAGCTAGATCCGTTCCTGCTATTTACATTTAGTGCAGTGCGTCCTGCTCACAGTGTTCAGCTAGATCCGTTCCTGCAATTTACATTTAGTGCAGTGCGTCCTGCTCACAGTGTTCAGCTAGATCCGTTCCTGCTATTTACATTTAGTGCAGTGCGTCCTGCTCACAGTGTTCAGCTAGATCCGTTCCTGTTATCTTCTAGACTATTTACATTTAGTGCAGTGCGTCCTGCTCACAGTGTTCAGCTAGATCCCTTCCTGTTATTTACATTTAGTGCAGTGCGTCCTGCTCACAGTGTTCAGCTAGATCCGTTCCTGTTATCTTCTAGACTATTTACATTTAGTGCAGTGCATCCTGCTCACAGTGTTCAGCTAGATCCGTTCCTGCTATTTACATTTAGTGCAGTGCGTCCTGCTCACAGTGTTCAGCTAGATCCGTTCCTGTTATCTTCTAGACTATTTACATTTAGTGCAGTGCGTCCTGCTCACAGTGTTCAGCTAGATCCGTTCCTGTTATCTTCTAGACTATTTACATTTAGTGCAGTGCGTCCTGCTCACAGTGTTCAGCTAGATCCGTTCCTGTTATCTTCCTACTGACAGGCAGGCTTGTCTGGTTACAGTATTTACAGCTACCTGAAGAAAATTACAGGTGTTCTATTTGATCCTATTAGTACCACGGTCAGGCAGCTAGACTATTTACATTTAGTACAGTGCGTCCTGCTCACAGTGTTCAGCTAGATCCGTTCCTGTTATCTTCCTACTGACAGGCAGGCTTGTCTGGTTACAGTATATAAAGCTACCTGAAGAAAATTACAGGTGTTCTATCCCAGCTTAGTGCAGCTACAGGCCATTAGTATGTCTGGAAGGCCAAGAAGGAGAGGCAGACAGTCACAAGCCAATAATAGAGGGCAAGCAGGCTCTGTGTCTAGTGCTGGTCGTGGAGACGGTGCATCCTCATCAGCACGTGGCCATGGGACACGCTTGGCCTTTTTTTCGGCAGCTGGCCGTGTTGAGCCGCAACATGCGGAAGACTTGGTCGAGTGGATGACCAAGCCGTCCTCATCCTCCTCATCCTCTCTCACCCATGCCCAGGGTACTTTGTCTGGCAAAGCAGCGGCCTCTTCCCTCAGCTCAATGTCATCAGTGACTCCTTCCCTAGCTCCACCATGTCCTCATGAGGATTCCCTCGAACTGTTTGACCACAGTGTTGGGTACATGCTCCAGGAGGATGCCCAGCGTTTGGAAGGCTCTGATGACGATACTGAGCTCGATGAAGGCAGTAACATGAGCACGGACAGAGGGGGTGCCCAAGAAGGACAGCAATCTGGCAGTCATGCTCCCCCTGCTGCAGCATACTGCCAGGTTTGCTCTAGTGATGAGGAGGGAGGGGATGATGAGGTCACTGACTCAACGTGGGTGCCTGATAGGAGAGAGGAGGAGGAGGAGGAGAAGGAGGAGGAGGAGGAGGTGGCGGCACATCACCAACGAGGCAGGATGCCCTCCAGGGGCCAGCCTAAGGGCAGCACATTGACTGCATCACACCCCAAAGCTCCACATGTGCAGGGCGCTGCAGTCTCTGCGCGTTATTCAAAAAGTTCTTTGGTGTGGGCCTTTTTTGAGACGAGTGCATCAGATCGCACCGCTGCTATTTGCAACATATGTCTCAAGCGTATCTCGCGTGGCCAAAACATCTCCCGCTTGAGTACCACATGCTTGACCAGACATATGTTGACCTGCCATGCAGTTCGTTGGCAAGCGTATCTAAAAGACCCACACCAAAGAACAAAGAGGATCTCTCCTTGCTCCTCATCAGCTGAGATTTCCAACCCCACTAGACCTTCAGTCCTCTCTGAGACCTGCAGTGAGAGGAATGAAGGTGTAGAATTATGTGTGTCACAGCCAAGTACTTGTGGGCAATCTGCTTTTGGTACACCGACGTCAGATTGTACCAGGCAAATTTCCCTGCCCCAGCTGCTGCACCGCCGAAAGAAGTTTGCTCCCAGCCATCCACATGCCCAGCGGTTGAATGCTAGCTTGGCAAAATTGCTAGCACTTCAACTGCTGTCTAACAGGGGCGTGTAATTACAATTTTTGATGCAATACTTTGCAGCAGGGCTCGTTCCTGCGTTCCAACTAGAGTGTCTGTGAGGGGTTGCAGTGTTGTGGCACCAGCACCAGTGCCTAAGGCCCAATTTTTCTGCCCCTGTCTAACAGGGGCGTGTAATTACAATTTTTGATGCAATACTTTGCAGCAGGGCTCGTTCCTGCGTTCCAACTAGAGTGTCTGTGAGGGGTTGCAGTGTTGTGGCACCAGCACCAGTGCCTAAGGCCCAATTTTTCTGCCCCTGTCTAACAGGGGCGTGTAATTACAATTTTTGAAGCAATACTTTGCAGCAGGGCTCGTTCCTGCGTTCCAACTAGAGTGTCTGTGAGGGGTTGCAGTGTTGTGGCACCAGCACCAGTGCCTAAGGCCTAATTTTTCAGCTCCTGTTCAACAGGGGCATGTAATTACAATTCTTGATCTAATATTTCACAGCAGGGCCCTGTGAGGGCTTACAGTGTTGTGGCCACAGCAACACCTAAGGCCCAAATTTCTGCTGAGTATATAGGGCAGGACCCTACTTTCAAACATCTAACTTACAAACGACTCCTACTTGCAAACGGAAGGAGACAACAGGAAGTGAGATGAAATCTACCCCTAGGAAGGGAAATTCTCTCCTGTAAGAGTTAATATGGGAAAACAATTTCTCCTTTCCACTGATGCTTTCCAATCCTTGTTCCACAAAAAATTTTTCATTGGGACAAAAAAGTGAGGTGAAATCTTCTGAAGAGGAGGAAAGACAGCAAAACAAATGTCACAGGGGTGATAACCCTTCCCTATGTTTTCCAAAAAGCTTAGAAAAGATTTTTTGGCTGGAGCTAAACACGTTAAAAATGTTCAAAATTACAAACAGATTCTACTTAACAACAAACCTACAGTCCCTGTCTTGTTTGCACCGCCTGTATACTGCTGTTCAGAGTATATAGGGCCTGGTGGCCCCACACCTTTCCTTATTTTAATTTGGGTGCGGGGTTCCCCTTAATATCCATACAAGACCCAAAGGGCCTGGTAATGGACTGGGGGGTACCCATGCCGTTTGTCTCACTGATTTTCATCCATATTGCCATGACCCGACATGACATTAAACCCGCAAGCAGTTTTAAATGAGATTTTTTCCTTTAAAAATGACATTTGGTGCAGTGACTGTTCTAAACACGGGAAACATGCGTCACTTTACAGGCATACTATAGACACCCCCCAGGTACGATATTTAAAGGAATATTTCACTTTTTTTTTTTTTACTTTAAGCATCATTAAAATCACTGCTCCCGAAAAAACGGCCGTTTTTAAAAGTTTTTTTTGCATTGATACATGTCCCCTGGGGTAGGACCCGGGTCCCCAAACCCTTTTTAGGACAATACCATGCAAATTAGCCTTTAAAATGAGCACTTTTGATTTTGAACGTTCGAGTCCCATAGACGTCAATGGGGTTCTAACGTTCGTGCGAACTTTCGGTCCGTTCGCGGGTTCTGGTGCGAACCGAACCGGGGGGTGTTCGGCTCATCCCTACTGGCTGCTTTATATATTTATATATATATATATATATATATATATATATATATATATATATATATATATATATATATATATACACACACTTGCTCAGGCAGGGTTCATATCGAGTTGCCTTTTTTTTTTTTTGGTCCGATATCCAGGCTGAGGCTCTGCTGCTTCTTCCAAGGGACCAAGGGAAAGAAAGGAGGCCGTGGGGGGGCGGAGTGCAGACGTATATCACTCCGCCGCCTGCAGGACCTGCAGCCAGAACTATAGAAGACCCATCTGCAAATGCGGCTGAATTACTCCGTGGCTGTGGTCCCGGCGACTCCCTAGTCCCTGCTTAATCACCTCCCACTCGCAGCACATAGATGTTTTTGCTTGCCTGGACCGACCCCTGTGGTGACATGAGCTACACAGACAATGTTGCAGGCTCGCAGCAGTCACAACTAGCACTAGCAGTGAGAGCACAGGGATGATTAGGGTGTGCCTGGGCACACCCAGCACACCCCATGGGCACGCCTATGAGGACGTCTATACTTTAGTGACTCTATCAATTTCTTGACGAAGCCTTGTGTTATCTTACCCATTTACGGCATTACTAAATACTCACCTTATTGTGTTACTTACTGCAATGGCCCTGGAACATAAACTTTGTATTCTGTCTTAAAAACTGTCAATAAAAATATATTTAACACTAAATTTAAATCATTATTGTTTTCTGTGAAACATTTTTGTGTTAGTTTTATGGGATGTGGCCAAACTGTAATCTCATAAGTAACCATTTTGTTTCATTTTACACCCTCTCAATATCCTGCAGTGTGGACCTTGATGAGTACAAAAGCATCTTGGTGATGATCTTAGCTGTCAATAGGATTAACAAGGACCCCAATCTTCTGCCCAATATTACCCTGGGCTATCATATATTTAATACTTGTTCTGATGCAAAGAATACTTTGGGATATGCAATAAAGATATTGTCTGGAGAAAAGGAAGCTCCTAACTATTACTGTAAGGGACACAGAGAAGTGGCTGGTTTTATTGGTAACAGTGATTTCCAATCAAATCTTGCGCTGGCTCAGTTACTTAGTCTGTATCGGTATACACAGGTAAGTGATCACTGCAATATATTATGTATGTAATATGGTGTGTACAATAGATGGCTCAGAAAAGTCTAGGTGGATTTTTTTAGCCGTACTTTTCTAGAATGAGTGCAGATCACAATTAACAGAACATAGAATAATTCAGGTGCACAAAACATTGTAACTTGGGGAAATTATCCAGATATCATTATCCTCACAGTCCACTCAGTCCCACCACTTTACTTATCAGCTTTAATTGCTTGAATGAGAGTGTCATCCAGGTGGCTCAATCCCACCATGTTCCTTTGGTAGGTTCTTTGTGTTGTCTTCAAGTGTTTGTTGTGATTAGCTATGATTGGCCAGAGCTATCACATGGTACAGATGGGCTGAAATTGGACTAGTCTGTGCTATGTGATCACACTGACTAATCACAGTTAGCAACACAATTTTATACAATGGATGGCTTGAAAAGAAGCCATCCATTGTTTACAACTGTCATGTGACCTGCTGTGATTGGTTACAGCGGTCACATGGTGCCTGCTGTGGGGCTGTACAGTGATCAGTCATCAGCTGTGTCTGGTGGATGCAGCTGGTGATATGACGTCATATAACGTCTGTCCGGATCTATGAGAGGTTCCCACCGGTGTCATCTTGACAATTAGGGATGAGCTTCGAGTTCGAGTCGAACTCATGTTCGACTGGAACATTGGCTGTTCGCAAGTTCGCCGAACAGCGAACAATTTGGGGTGTTCGCGGCAAATTCGAATGCCGCGGAACACCCTTTAAAAGTCTATGGGAGAAATCAAAAGTGCTAATTTTAAAGGCTTATATGCAAGTTATTGTCATAAAAAGTGTTTGGGGACCTGGGTCCTGCCCCAGGGGACATGGATCAATGAAAAATAAAGTTTTAAAAACTGACGTTTTTTCAGGAGCAGTGATTTTAATGATGCTTAAAGTCAAACAATAAAAGTGTAATATCCCTTTAAATTTCGTAGCTGGGGGGGTGCCTATAGTATTCCTGTAAAGGGGAGCATGTTTCCCGTGTTTAGAACAGTCTGACAGCAAAATGACATTTCAAAGGAAAAAAGTCATTTAAAACTACTCGCGGCTATTAATGCATTGTCAGTCCGACAATACACATAAAAGTTCATTGATAAAAACAGCATGGGAATCCCCCACAGGGGAACCCCGAACCAAAATTAAAAAAAAAAATGACGTGGGGGTCCCCCTAAATTCTATACCAGGCCCTTCAGGTCTGGTATGGATATTAAGGGGAACCCCGGCCAAAATTTAAAAAAAAAATGACATGGGGGTCTCCCTAAATTCCATACCAGGCCTTTCAGGTCTGGTATGGATTTTAAGGGGAACCCCGTGCAAAAAAAAAAAAAAAAAACGGCATGGGGTCCCCCCAAAAATCCATACCAAACCCCCTGTGTGAAATGGTAAGGGGGTACAAAAGTACCCCTACCATTTCACTAAAACCTGTCAAAAATGTTAAAAATGACAAGAGACAGTTTTTGACAATTCCTTTATTTAAATGCTTCTTCTTTCTTCTTTCTTCTATCCTCCTTCATCTTCTTCTTCTTCTTCTGGTTCTTCTGGCTCTTCTGGCTCTTCTGGTTCTTCCTTCGGCGTTCTCGTCCAGCATCTCCTCCGCGGCATCTTCTATCTTCTTCTCCTGGGGCCGCTCCGCACCCATGGCATGGGGGGAGGCTCCCGCTCTTCTCTTCATCTTCTTCTCTTCTTCATCTACTTCTTCATCTTCTTCTCTGCTTCATCTTTTTCTCTTCTTTTCTTCTTCTCCGGGCCGCTCTGCACCAATGCTGGCATGGAGGGAGGCTCCCGCTGTGTGACGGCGTTTCCTCTTCTGACGGTTCTTAAATAACGGGGGGCGGGGCCACCCAGTGACCCCGCCCCCCTATGATGCACAGGACATGACAGGACTTCCCTGTGGCAATCCCCATGATGTGACAGGGAAGTCCCGTCAAGTCACCGTGCGTCAGAGGGGGGCGGAGTCACCGGGTGGCCCCGCCCCCCGTTTTTTAAGAACCATCAGAAGAGGAGACGCCGTCACACAGCGGGAGCCTCCCACCATGCCAGCATAGGTGCGGAGCGGCCCGGAGAAGAAGATGAAGAAGAGAAGAAGAGAAGAAGATGAAGCAGAGAAGAAGATGAAGAAGAAGATGAAGAAGAGAAGAAGATGAAGAGAAGAGCGGGAGCCTCCCCCCATGCCATGGGTGCGAAGCGGCCTGAGGAGAAGAAGATAGAAGACGCCGCGGAGAAGATGCTGGATGAGAACGCCGGAGGAAGAACCAGAAGAGCCAGAAGAGCTAGAAGAACCAGAAGAAGAAGAAGATGAAGGAAGATAGAAGAAAGAAGAAGCATTTAAATAAAGGAATTGTCAAAAACTGTCTCTTGTCATTTTTAACATTTTTGACAGTTTTTTAGTGAAATGGTAGGCCCTTACCATTTCACACAGGGGGGGCTGGGATCTGGGTGTCCCCTTGTTAAAGGGGGCTTCCAGATTCCGATAAGCCCCCCGCCCGCAGACCCCCACAACCATGTGGGGATGAGGCCCTTGTCCCCCCAATATTTAAAGGGATATTACACTTTTATTGTTTGACTTTAAGCATTATTAAAATCACTGCTCCTGAAAAAACGTCAGTTTTTAAAACTTTTTTTTGCATTGATCCATGTCCCCTGGGGCAGGACCCAGGTCCCCAAACACTTTTTATGACAATACCTTGCATATAAGCCTTTAAAATTAGCACTTTTGATTATTCATGTTCATGTCCCATAGACTTTAACAGTGTTCGCGTGTTCGAACAAACTTTTTTCCTGTTCGCATGTTCTGGTGCGAACCGAACAGGGGGGTGTTCGGCTCATCCCTATTGACAATCACAGCTCAGGCACAGTTGCATGCTGCGGGAGCATGCCTGCTGGTTGGGCTGACTCGATGTCCGCCGCCGATCTGCGATTGCCTAATTCAGAGGCAGAATGGGAATCTGCCTCTGTAAACAAGGCGAATCCCCGTTCTGACAGAGGACATGTCAGATATCTACTGTTCCCAGTGATTGGGAACATTGATCTCTGTCATGTCTCTGGTAGCCCATCCCCCACACAGTTAAAACTGAGGGAACTCATTTAACCCCTTGATTGTCCACTAGTGTTAACCTCTTCCCTGCCAGTGTCATTTTTACATTGATCATTGATCATTGATCAATGTAATAATGTCACTGGTCCCTAAAAAGTGTAATTTGGGGTCAGGTTTGTCCGCCGCAATGTCGCAGTCCCACTAAAAATCAGAGATTGCCGCCTTTACTAGTAAAAACAATAAAAAACAGTAAAAGTCCCTAAATCTATCCGATAGTTTGTAGATGCGAGTCAAGTCAAGTCAAGCCTTAAAGGAGTACTAGAGATGCTGCCAAATGTAGACAGCAAGTGGCAAGCCTTGCTAATGTATACTCTTCCTCCTCTCTCCCTTTACCCACAGTCAGTGATGTTGCTAGGGGGTGGCTATTGGAGCTATAGCCCCAAATCTGGGGCCCATAGCCCCAAGTCTCTTACTGCAGGGGTCCCTGCCTAACCAGCGGGCCATGGTCTCTCTGCAGCCAAGCCACAAGTGCGGCAAGTGGGCGGGCTGCACAGGTGAGGTGGCAAGCGATCATCCACATCTCGTGGCAGGCGACATGGTAAGTGACAATCCGCTTCTGGTGGCAAGTGATATTGCACATCTGGTGGCAGGCAACATGGCAAGTGACAATCCGCATCTGGTGACAGAGGACGTGGGAGGTGACAATCCACACCTGGTGCCAGGCGGCAGTGGCAAGTAGCAATCCACATCAGGTGGCAGGCAATGGTGGCAAGTGACAATCCTCATCTGGTGGCAGGCGATGTGGCGGGTGACAATCCGCAAATGCTGGTAGGTGACATGGCAAGTGGGCAATCCACATCAGGTGGCAGTTGACAATGTCAAGTGGCAATCCACATCTGGTGGCAGGTGACAGTGGCAAGTGACAATCCACATCTGGTGCTAGGTGACAGTGGCAAAAAACAAGCTGCATCTGGTGACAGGCAACGGTGGCAAGTGACAAGCTGCATCTGGTGGCAGGAGATGTGGCAAGTGAGCCCATGGCTCCCATTAATTCTGCATTATGGTGAGTTGAACCACTTCATTATATATTACAATGTAATAATAGAAAGAATGTGTTTCAATCACCCTGACGGCATATCAACCATGGCGCCATGATGATTGAAGTGCCAACACCAGCCATTGCCCGCAAAGAATTGCTTACCACCTGCGTGCCCCCTCCCCCCCCGCCGGGCCTGCAAAAAGGTTGGTGACAGCTGCTATGGGCTCTACCCCCAGATCTTTTGCTGGCCTAGCAACGCCACTGCCCACAGTTGATCCATATAAAGACAAAAGCAACTCTATAAAGTATGGTCAGATTTGCTCTAATGGGGGGGGAAATTCTTCCTAAATGCCTGAAGGTAATTGGATATGCCCTGGATCAACACATTTTATTATCCTGTTATATTTTGTGCATTTAAGAATGCATTCAGGTTTTTTCTTTAACCACTTGACCACTGGGCACTTAAACCTCCTTCCTAACCAGACCAATTTTCAGCTTTCGGTGCTCTCACATTTTGAATGACAATTACTCAGTCATGCAACACTGTACCCATATGAAACTTTTGTCCTTTTTTTCACACAAATAGAGCTTTCTTTTGGTGGTATTTAATCACTGCTGTTTTTTTAAATTTTTTGCGCTATAAAAGAAAAAAGACCGGAAATTCTTTTAAAAAATGCATTTTTCTTTGTTTCTGTTATAAAATTTAGCAAATGATTAATTTTTCTTCATATATTTTGGCCAAAATTTATACCGCTACATATCTTTGGTAACAATAACCCAAATTGTTGTATATTATTTGGTCTTTGTGAAAGTTATAGAGTCCACAAGCTATGGTGCCAATCTCTGAAAATTGATCACAACTGAAGTACTGAAGGCCTATCTCATTTCTTGAGACCCTAACAAGCCAGGAAAGTACAAATACCCTCCAAATGACCCCTTTTTGGAAAGCAGACATTCCAAGGTATTTAGTAAGAGGCATGGTGAGTTTTTGCAAAATCAAGATTTTTTTTTCTTTTTTTTTTCACAAAATTGTTATATTAGCAGGTTATTTCTCACACACAACATATGCATACCACAAATTACACCCCAAAACACATTCTGCTCCTCCTCCTGAGTATGGCGCTACCATATGTGTGATACTTTTACACAGCCTGGCCACATACAGAGGCCCAACATGCAGTGAGCACCATCAGGCGTTCCTGGAGCATAAATTACACATATGATTTCTTGACTACCTCTAATGCCTTGTACACACGATCAGACATTGATCGGACATTCCGACAACAAAATCCATGGATTTTTTCCGACGGATGTTGGCTCAAACTTGTCTTGCATACACACGGTCACACAAAGTTGTCAGAAAATCCGATCGTTCTGAACATGGTGACGTAAAACACGTACGATGGGACTATAAACGGGCCAGTAGCCAATAGCTTTAATTTCTTAATTTATTCTGCGCATGCGTGGCACTTTGTGCGTCGGATTTGTGTACACACGATTGGAATTTCCTACAACGGATTTTCGGACAACAAGGTCCTATCACACATTTTCCATCGGAAAATCCTATCGTGTGTACAGGGCATTACACTTTTGAAGGCCCTGGAGAAAACCAGGGCAATGGAAATGCCCTAAAAATGACCCCATTTTGGAAAGAAAACAACCCAATGTATAATCTATGAGGTATATCAACTCTTTTGAACATGTCATTTTTTTCTACACGTTTTTGGAAAACGTGTAAAGAAAATAAAAATGCATTTTTTTTTTTACACAACGTTGTCCATTTACACAATATTTCTAATACATAGCATGTACATACCAAAAATTACACCCCAAAATAGTTCCTCCTACTCCACCTGAGTATGGTGATATGGCATGTGTGAGACTTTTCCACAGCCTGGCCACATACAGAGGACCAACATGCTGGGAGCACCATCAGGTGTTCTAGGGACATAAGTTTCAAATCTAATTTGACTACCTATTACACTCTTGAGAGGCACTGTAGTGGCATGGATGTGGCATGGATGAGAACTGATGTGGCATGGATGAGCATGAATGAGGATGAATGACCCGTAGATGGGGATGGCTGAGCATGAATGAGTATGGTTGGGTACAGCTGAGTATGGATGGGTACGGCTGAGTATGGCTGGGTATAGATGGGATGGCTGGGTACGGCTGAGTATGGCTGGGTACGACTGGGTATGGCTGGGTATGGCTGAGTACGGCTGATTATTGCTGGGTATGGCTAAGTATTGCTGGGTATGGCTGAGTATGGATGGGTATGGCTAATTATGGATGGGGTGGATGAGATGGCTAAGCATGGATGGATGGATGGACGAGTATTGCTGATGATGGATGGCTGAGCATGGATGGATGGATGAGTATGCTGAGTATGGATGGGTGAGCATGGACGGATGGATGAGCATGCTGAGTATGGACGGATTAGTATGCTGAGTATGGATGGATGAGTATACTGAGTATGGATGGGTGAGCATGGATGGATGGAGGAGTATGCTGAGTATGGATGGGTATGCTGAGTATGGATGGGTATGCAGAGTATGGATGGATGGATGAGTATGCAGAGTATGGATGGGTATGCTGAGTATAGATGGATGGATGGATGGATATGCTGAGTATGGATGGGTATGCAGAGTATGGATGGGTATGCTGAGTATGAATGGGTATGCTGAGTATGGATGGATGGATGGATATGCTGAGTATGGATGGGTATGCTGAGTATGGATGGGTATGGAGAGTATGGATGGGTATGCAGAGTATGGATGGATGGATGAGTATGCAGAGTATGGATGGGTATGCTGAGTATGGATGGATGGATGGATATGCTTAGTATGGATAGGTATGCAGAGTATGGATGGGTATGCTGAGTATGGATGGGTATGCTGAGTATGGATGGATGGATATGCTGAGTATGGATGGGTATGCAGAGTATGGATGGGTATGCTGAGTATGGATGGATGGATGGATATGCTGAGTATGGATGGGTATGCTGAGTATGGATGGGTATGCAGAGTATGGATGGGTATGGCGAGTATGGATGGATGGATGGATATGCTGAGTATGGATGGGTATGCTGAGTATGGATGGGTATGCAGAGGATGGATGGGTATGGTGAGTATGGATGGATATGCTGAGTATGGATGGGTATGCAGACTATGGATGGGTATGCTGAGTATGGATGGATGGATGGATGGATATGCTGAATATGGATGGGTATGCAGAGTATGGATGGATGGATGAGTATGCAGAGTATGGATGGGTATGCTGAGTATGGATGGGTATGCAGAGGATGGATGGATGGATGAGTATGCAGAGTATGGATGGGTATGCTGAGTATGGATGGGTATGCAGAGGATGGATGGATGGATGAGTATGCAGAGTATGGATGGGTATGCTAAGTATGGATGGATGGATGGATATGCTGAGTATGGATGGGTATGCTGAGTATGGATGGGTATGCTGAGTATGGATGGGTATGCAGAGTATGGATGGATGGATGAGTATGCAGAGTATGGATGGGTATGCTAAGTATGGATGGGTATGCTGAGTATGGATGGATGGATGGATGGATATGCTGAGTATGGATGGGTATGCTGAGTATGGATGGGTATGCAGAGGATGGATGGATGGATGAGTATGCAGAGTATGGATGGGTATGCAGAGGATGGATGGGTATGGTGAGTATGGATGGATGGATGGATATGCTGAGTATGGATGGGTATGCAGACTATGGATGGGTATGCAGAGTATGGATGGGTATGCAGAGTATGGATGGATGGATGGATGGATATGCTGAGTATGGATGGGTATGCAGAGTATGGATGGATGAGTATGCAGAGTATGGATGAGTATGCTAAGTATGGATGGGTATGCTGAGTATGGATGGGTATGCTGAGTATGGATGGATGGATGGATGGATATGCTGAGTATGGATGGGTATGCTGAGTATGGATGGGTATGCAGAGTATGGATGGATGGATGAGTATGCAGAGTATGGATGGGTATGCTAAGTATGGATGGGTATGCTGAGTATGGATGGGTATGCTGAGTATGGATGGATGGATGGATATGCTGAGTATGGATGGGTATGCTGAGTATGGATGGGTATGCAGAGGATGGATGGATGGATGGATGAGTATGCAGAGTATGGATGGGTATGCTGAGTATGGATGGATGGATGGATATGCAGAGTATGGATGGGTATGCAGAGTATGGATGGGTATGCAGTGTATGGATGGGTATACTGAGTATGGATGGATGGATGAGTATGCAGAGTATGGATGGGTATGTTAAGTACGGATGGGTATGCTGAGTATGGATGGATGGATGAGTATGCAGAGTATGGATGGGTATGTTAAGTACGGATGGGTATGCTGAGTATGGATGGATGGATGGGTATACAGCATATGGGTGGGTATGCAGAGTATGGATGGGTATGTTAAGTACGGATGGGTATGCTGAGTATGGATGGATGGATGGGTATACAGCATATGGGTGGGTATGCAGAGTATGGATGGGTATGTTAAGTACGGATGGGTATGCTGAGTATGGATGGATGGATGGGTATACAGCATATGGGTGGGTATGCAGAGTATGGATGGGTATGCATGGCTGAGAATGGATGGATGGATTTGTCACATATCAACGCTGTGGGCACTACACATGCAGCCCACAGCGCTGCTGCCACCGATCTCTCCCATCTCCGCTCACACTGGATGGAGAGGGGAAAGAGGAACCGGAAATCATGCCGGTTAGTTTACATGTCATGTTTACATACCAGCGCCCTTTTACCGTGATCTGTGGTGCACCGAGTCTTCTGGACCCGGCGGTCACGGATGTGTTTGAGTGCATGCCCCAGGGGGCGCACGAGAACGGGGTTCTGGGAGGACGTCATAGTACACCCTCCCAGAGTTATGCAACCGCCCTGTAGTCATCATTCGGCTATGGGTCGGTTGTTAAGTGGTTAACAATCTACTGAGCCAGAACCAGCTCTTGAGGGAGTCTATTGCACATTTTTACAGATCTTGCTGTGAAGAAGTCTTTCCATATGTGGAGGTTAAATCTATTTTCCTCCACATATAAAGAATGCCCCCTTGTCCTCTGTAATGACCTGAAAGTGAATAACGCACTATTTGGACCACTTATTTATACATGGAGATCATACCCTCTCCTTATGTATTTATACATGGAGATCATACCCTCTCCTTATGTATTTATACATGGAGATCATACCCTCTCCTTATGTATTTATACATGGAGATCATATCCCCCTTATGTATTTATACATGGAGATCATACCCTCTCCTTATGTATTTATACATGGAGATCATATCCCCCTTATGTATTTATACATAGTGATCATATCCCCCCTTATGTATTTATACATGGTGATCATATCCCCCCTTATGTATTTATACATGGTGATCATATCCCCTTTATGTAATTATACATAGTGATCATATCCCCCCTTATGTATTTATACATGGTGATCATATCCCCCCTTATGTATTTATACATGGTGATCATATCCCCCCTTATGTATTTATACATGGTGATCATATCCCCCTTATGTATTTATAGTTCAATGCATTTATTTGGTTTTAGCAAACAGAAGAATAAAACAATGGAAAGTAGTATGTGTCATATCATAGTGATAATATCCCCCTTATGTATTTATACATGGTGATCATATCCCCCCTTATGTATTTATACATGGTGATCATATCCCCCTTATATATTTATACATGGTGATCATATCCCCCTTATGTATTTATACATGGAGATCATATCCCCCTTATATATTTATACATGGTGATCATATCCCCCTTATGTACTTATACATGAAGATCATATCCCCCTTATGTATTTATAGTTCAATGTATTTATTTGGTTTTAGCAAATAGAAGAATAAAACAATGGAAAGCAGTATGTGTCATATCAATACATAGTAAAGGTACATCGTTGTATGGTTACAGATGACAGAGTAACAAATAACAAGCATATTTGAACATCAGAAGTATGTTTAATAGCTTAATGGGAGGTGAAGGGCATTATCCCCCCCCCCCCCAGACGCCTCATCTGGGAACACACTGTGTTCTGAGGGGGAGACAACACAGCCAACCCTTATGTTATATCTTTCTTCACTGAAGCTTTACATATATGAGGTGGTAATGGGATAAGAGAAGGGAAAGCGTGGGCCTAATCGGCCCAGTGGGAGGAAGTGGAAAGGTGAAAAATAATACAGCAACAAAACAAAACAAAAAAAAACACACATAGTCAGGTACATGCATTTTGCATTGTATTGATTCAAACCTTATACTATCCAGGTATAATAGAACTATATAAGTGTTATATCTTTGGCAAGAAGTAAACACAAATATTGGGGAGATTCGTATTCATGCCATAGAAGCGTGTGGATGCGCTAGCCAAGGGTCCCACGTTGAATTAAACTTTGCTAGTGGGTAATTTTTCATAGCAAACATCCGTTCTAAAGAAAAGCATCTATTGACTTCTGATATACTAGGGGTGTTTAGGGAGCCCCAGTGTCTCACTATATTGAGTTTAGCAGTCAAAAGGATGTTAACTACAATAGCTCTGGATTTGTGGGGAATATTAATGTTCAGATGTAGGAGGGCTTGTTCAACCGAAGGAGAAGTAGGGTGTGGCGTGAATTCTGAGATTATTTTAAAGATCTGATTCCAGTATGATCTGATAGATTTGCAGTACCATAGTATATGTATGAGGGAGCCTGTGGAGTCCCAATTTCTCCAGTAGTTGCTGGGTGATATTTTTGATAATTTATATGCGGTGTAATACAACCTATGTATTATTTTCTGGAAAAGTTCCCAATGGTCCGTGCATAGTGTAGATTTATATGTCCAGAGTAAAGCTGATTTCCATGAGTGTGCGGAGTATTGTTGACCTAATTCTTGTTCCCACTTTAGCATTGTAGATGTTTTGGTAAAATTGTGTGAATCACACATTTTCTTATAGAAGAAAGCGATCCCTTTAGGCTTATAGTTGTTTGAGTCATAGAATTTATATATCTCTTCCTCTACTTTGAACGTTATAGGGATCTTGCCTTTCTTAAATAGTTGTGATATATGAATAAAGCGATAATACTCAGAATTTGGTAGATGGTATTTTGTTTGGAGATCTGCAAAGGATAGAAGCTTCCCTTCCACCACTAGTTGTTGGGTGTTTCGAATGCCACATCCTACCCAAATAGAGAGCTAAATCCCGGGGAATTGGAGTTCAAGATATTCTATAGGGACAGGGATTTTTTGTTGTGGAGAATTGAAGTAATTGTGTTTAGATAATATGTTCAATGCTTTGATAATCGTCTGAATAGAAGGATAGGGCGATTTGTTTGTTTGAGTGTGTTATATGAGTTCTGGAGTGTCTAGATGGCAAAAAAGCATTTTCCATAAGGAACCAAATCTTTTATGGGTCTGGGGTCCACCAGTATTTTGTTTGGTCTAAGATAGAGGCTAGGTAATAGTGGTAGATATACGGTAGTGATAGCCCACCGGAAGTTTGCTGTTTATTGAGTATAGAGGTGGCACATGTTGGTTTCTTACCTCTCCATATATAGTTATGTATCAGGGAGCATGTTTTAGAGAAGAAGGAATGCGGTATGGATACGGGGATAGTGCGAAAGAGGTATAACAATTTAAGTAGTGCAGTAATTTTAAATAAGTTTATTCTACCAGTTACAGATAGTTCCAAGTTTGATAAAGTGGTCATTTCTCCAGGGAGTTTCTCAAGAAATGTTTAGAAGTTTCACTTATAGGCATTAGCTGATTTGTTGGGAATATTGATTCCCAGATACTTAATAGATGTATTGATCCAGGTAAATGGGAATTGTTCTGTAATAGAGTTTTTAAGCGGGGTTGGTATGTTGAGACCCAAGATTTGAGATTTACTTTCATTGATTTTATAGTATAAGATCAAACTAAAGGTATCTTTTGAAGTTCATGTCGTCCGCGAACAGTTCGATTTTATTCTGTGTGGTATTTGTATTCCTGTCATATAGGGAAGTGCATTCCTGTCATAGGGGAAGTGCAGATCGTGTGCGCTAGGGGTTCCATGATTGATGCAAAAATAAGTGGCGATAATGGGCATCCTTGCCTGGTGCCGTTAGGGATCATGAATTCTTAGGAAAGGGTTCCGGAAGTCGAGACTTTGGCTGACGGTTGAGAATAAAGTGCTAATACAGCTGACATGATTAGGCCTGAGAATCCAAATTTACTTAGGACAGCTTCTAATAACCCCCAGTGCACATGATCAAATGCCTTCTCAGCATCTAATGCTAAGAAGAGCGAATGGGGTTTTGTGTAGTTTGGCATGTTTAAGGATATTTAAAATTCTCCTTGTGGCATCTGGAGCTTGACGTCCTTTGATGAATCCTACCTGGTCCGGATTAATTAATGAGGCTAATATATTCAATAGTCTGGGGGACAATGTTTTTTGCGTATATTTTTATGCCTGAATTGAGTAATGAGATGGGTCTATAGTTGCTAGGGAGGGAGATATCTTTGTCTGGTTTAGGTTTACTGGTGATTACTGCTTGTAGCATTTCTTTAGGGAAATTACCTTTGATTCATTGCTAAGTTGTATATACTCACTAGATGGGGGGCTAGCATGTCTATACATTTTTGGTAATATTTATTAGAGAATCAATCGATCTCCGGGGCTTTGGATTTAGGCAAGCTGGATATAACTTTCTTGATCTCCGGTATTGTAAATGGTCAAGATAGAGTGGTCAGTTGGTCGTCAGTCAATCTAGGTAAGTCGAGTAGTTGAAGGAAGGATTGTATCTGGTTTGCAGTAGGTTGTGGAGTATGGGTATCTGTTTTAAGATCATATAGGCTAGATGGGGAAAAAACTTTAGCTACAGAGGTTTATTTCAGCATAAAGGGGATTTTATGTGAGAGGTGTTTGCCTTTAAAACGTTTAGCCAAAAAGGCACCTGACTTATTGTTGAGGGTATAGAAATCAGCTTTGAGTGTTTTGGTGTGTGTTTTGTACTGGTATAGTAATAGAACTCTTTGAGTAATATCCTTATTTTTATGAGGTCTACTGAGATTTGGTGAGAGGGATTGTATTTGTTCACTTCTTCCAGTGATCAAATATCCTGCATAATTTGTTCGAGGCGTTTTGAGTGCTGTTTTTTAGCTCAAGAACTGAGCTGAATGAATATGCCTCTCATGAACGCCTTGTGATTATTCCATAATACAAAACAGTCTGTGGTGTCTATATCATTAGTGGAGAAGAATAGATTGTGTGCCTTGTGTATGGCTTTCTGGTTTTCTGGGAGTGAGAGCAGGTAAGTATTCAGTTTCCCAATGGAGGCTGGCCTAAGTTTGGCTGAGTAAAGAAAAAACTGCGCTAATCCAATAAACTAATAAGGGTGAACAAATCCCTAAGCTGCAATAAATGTGGGATAAACACAAATCAAATAAACAAGAAAAAATTGAGCTATTAAAGTCCAAATTAATAAAGAAATATGTGAGAAGTTCCAAATGCTTGACCAGTCGAAATAAACTGGATAATCATCACAGAAAGGTTATGAGGAATGCATGCTTACCAGAATGTAAGCCAAATAGACAGGTGGCTATTACCCCAGCCTGGGCTAGTAGTTGTGCAGCATGAAGTGTAGACCTCCCGAACTCCTCAGTATGGGTTAGCATCAATTGCAGAGGTATTTGTTATGTGTAAAACAATAAAAAATGTACATAGCGTGATACCGTCAAATAATACATTTAATGTGTACAATAGATCCAGTGGCACTCACAGTATGAACGATCAGAGGTGAACAAAACTAATGACCACCCAGTGAATAAAATTACATTAGGTGTACCATCACCACACAGAGGGCCTCCTTACCAGATGCAAATATAAAAGCACATAAAGCATATAGCCTATAGAAAAGCAGGCGTCCACCCAGTGGATAAATCAAATAAACTGTAGCTGTCACCACATAGAGGGCATCCTTACCAGATGTCAAGCCAAAACTGAGCAAATATCTATATGAGGAAAGCGGAACCTCGGCTGAATCCAGGGAATGGCTTGTATGATAGATGGATCAGTAACTCGGCAGGTAGGCAAGTGGTTCATGGAGCCATAGTTTACAGCAGATGAGAGCCCAAAAAAAAATATGACAGACCAATAGCGTGATACCATCAACATTAATTTATTAAAAATAAGAGAAATACACTTACAAACTTTCCTCATATAGATATTTGCTCAGTTTTGGCTTGACGTCTGGTAAGGATGCCATCTATGTGGTGACAGCTACAGTTTATTTGATTTATCCACTGGGCGGACGCCTGCTTTTCTATAGGCTATATGCTTTATGTCCTTTGATATTTGCATCTGGTAAGGAGGCCCTCTGTGTGGTGATGATACACCTAATGTCATTTAATTCACTGGGTGGTCATTAGTTTTGTTCACCTCTGGTCATTCATACTGTGAGGGCCACTGGATCTATTGTACACATATCATTTATTATTACACGGTATCACGATATGTACATTTTTTATTGTTTTACACATAACAAATACCTCTGCAATTGATGCTAACCCATACTGAAGAGTTCAGGAGGTCTACACTTCATGCTGCACAACTACTAGCCCAGGCTGGGGTAATAGCCACCTGTCTATTTGGCTTACATTCTGGCAAGCATGCATTTCTTATTGACCTATCTGTGACGATTATCCAGTTTATTCTGACTGGTCAAGCATTTGGAACTTCTCACATATTTCTGTATTAATTTGGACTTTAATAGCGCAATTTTTTCTTGTTTATTCTAAGTTTGGATGAATCAGAAAAGGTGATTGTAATAGGGGCATGGTCCAACCAGGATTTGGTCTTGATCGTGGAAGAAGTGACATGAGGGAGGGTCCATTGGTCGGTCAAGAACAGATCTATGCGTGTATATGTGTGGTGGGCCATAGAGAAGAAGGTATAATCTCTTTCAGTATTGTGGTGACACATCCAGATGTCATACAGAATACAGATTGTTTTTACTCAGAAATGTATTGAGAGAGCATGGTTTACACTTGGATTTAGTAGATGAATCAATTGTAGAGTCACCTACTGTGTTAAAGTCTCCACCAAGTATTAAAAAACCTTGTCGGCAAGATGAAATCTTCTTTAGTATTTTCTTTAAGAAAGCAATCTGTCTGACATTTGGGGCATCGATATTTACCAGGGTATAAAGTACATCATTGATTTTACATACTAGAATAAGAAAATGGCCGTTGTCATCTTCCTGTAAATAGATGAGTTGAAAGTTCAAAGAAGCAGCAATGGCAATGAGAACTCCAGCTTTTTTCTTTTCAGAGTTTGTGGTAAAGATGTGCGTAAAGTTTTTCAAATAGAGATGAGGCGCTCTATTTTTTGCAACATTAGTCTCTTTTACAAATAGGATGTCTCCATGGTGGGATCTTACATCGTTATTCAAAGCTTTCCATCGAAAGGGACTGTTAAGACCGTGCACATTAAATGAAATGAGTTAAGGAGCCATGGGAGAGTAGTAGCCATCTAATTGAGTTGTCGCTCCTTAAATGAGGCATGAGTAATGTGTTGGTATCGCTGTAATGGTACCCTTTGATGTAAGTTTCAAATGAGAAGTCTCTTTGAAGCTGTACCTGTAGAGTCTGCTTCTGTGATAGAGGCGTTAGTTTTATATGTGCTGCATCAGAGCAGAGGTTAGGGTCATAAGGAACTGGCAAAGGAACAAACAAAGGGGTAGTAAAAAAAGTCTGGAAAAAAGCCCAGAAACCATGTGCAACTTGACTGTTGCAATGCCATGGGGGCAACGTAGTTAGGAGAAGTTAAGCAGGAAACGTTGATGTAATGTCAGTAGGCCTAAGGAGACAAGGGTAGTGCATCTCCTTAATTTCATCCGGGAGTGAGCTAGGCATAATTTGGGGAGTATTTAGGACCAGTCCATTGCCACTTTGGGTGTCAGCGTCAGGTGGTAGGATCTTCCAATCTATTAGTAACTTGAGGCCTTTCTACAGCGACTGTACTGCATAGATCTTGTGTTGTTTTGTAATTAGCAGCTTGGTGGGTCTACCCCATTGATATGGTATGCTATGATTGTGGAGTGCTTTAGTCAGCGTGATGAATTGGTTCCTGGTGCGAACAGTGGCTGCAGACAAATCTGTGTATAGGGTAATTCCAGCAATTTTTTCGGATAGTGTGGGGTTAGCTCTTGATGCCTTCATCACTTTTTCTTTAATATGAAAGATGTGAATCCTGGCCAGGACATCTCTTGCGATTGTGTTCGCCAAAAAAGGTGGTTTGGGGATACAGTGAGCTCTATCAATTATAAGATCTGTGTTCCCAGATTCAGGCAGCAATTTAGACATAAGTTGGTGTAGGAAGTAGTTCAGCAATGAGTCAGTGACGTTTTCTAGGATTCCTCTAAATTTTATATTCTTACGTCTCAATCTGTCCTCGAGATCGGCGAGTTTGGCGTTAATTCTGTGGATTTCTGTGTCGTGATCATTATAGGAGATAATCGGTTCATTATGTGCATGGCACACATCTCCAATTTTTTCTTCTGCTTGGGAAATCCTGAGGGAGAAGTCCTTGATGGTTGTTGTGACTGCAGCAAGCATTCTGGACATGTCAGCATGGAAAAAATTACGAAATCAAAAAATAAGTGCGCTTACAGCTTATATGTAAAAATTAGTGACATAAATTAATTAAAAAATATTGTATAGTGGTGAAATCAAAAATATGTCATAAACCGTGATGCAGTGATAAGTAATTGTGAAAACGGTACAAATATATCAGATGTTAAATAATTAATCACATCAAACTACCACTGAACCGAGTGAACTTCCTCAGTAGTGAAAACCAAAAACAATATATATATATATATATATATATATATATATATATATATATATATATATATATATATATATGATGTAAGTCCATAAACTTAGAAAAAAAGGGAGAAAACACAAAAAAGTTCATGAATGCAAATCAGAATCAACTTCATACAGGTAGGGAGACACATCCACGTTCCATCCCACCGTAGCCCGTATAGGTGTAGGAAAAGGAAAAGGGTATACAGATGTAACTCTCTGTTGAGATGACTCCAGAAATAATGTTAAAATTGAACCCTTACCGCAAACAGTGGACCTCCCTTATAGCAAGGTCTTTCGAGCAAGCAGATCTAACCCTCTGCAGGGACCGTGAAGTGCAGCCGTCCAACCCCATAGCTGTGTCCAGCATCTCCAGCCTGGCGCAGTCCAAGTAGTCCACCTGGTATAGGGGGGGAAGCGCTCACTTGTCATCAAAAGGGGCTTAGCACTTGATTAGTTGGGAATGTGCTTGTTTGAGCAGGAGGCTGAGGAAATCGAGAAGCTTTAATGAATTCAAATCTTCAAATGCTTTGCTGACCATGTACCTTCCAGTCACCATGCAGAGAATGGACCTCACATGTATGTTTGCTCCCTGCGCCAGGCTGGAGACGCTGGACACAGCTACGGGGTTGGATGGCTACGCTTCAAGGTCCCTGCAGAGGGTTAGATCTGCTTGCTCGAAAGACCTTGCTATAAGGGAGGTCCACCGTTTGCGGTAAGGGTTCAATTTTAACATTATTTCTGGAGTCATCTCAACAGAGAGTTACATCTGTATACCCTTTTCCTTTTCCTACACCTATACGGGCTACGGTGGGACGGAACGTGGATGTGTCTCCCTACCTGCATGAAGTTGATTCTGATTTACATTCATGAACTTTTTTGTGGTTTTTTTTGTATTTTTTCCCTTTTTTTCTAAGTTTATGGACTTACATCACTTATATATATATATTGTTTTTGGTTTTCACTACTGAGGAAGTTCACTCGGTCAAGTGGTAGTTTGATGTGATTAATCATTTAACATCTGATATTTTTGTACCTTTTTCACAGTTACTTATCACTGCATCACGGTTTATGATATATTTTTGATTTCACCACTATACAATATTTTTTAATTAATTTATGTCACTAATTTTTACATATAAGCTGTAAGTGCACTTATTTTTTGATTTCTTATTTATGTTTACACTGATATTGGTGTTTGTTTGTGCAGCTACAGTTTTTTGGTTTTATAGTCATATTTTCTAGCGCGGTTTTTTCATACCTTTATTTATTTATGGAAATAATTACGCAGGGATAATAGCATGTCCTTTAGATCAGTCAGGGAGGCAGGCTGGGAGGATGCTGTAAAAATCCTCTAGTAATGGCATGGAGGGAGGATAAGCTGACTCTGGGTTGGAAGCAAGAGGTGAGAGGGCTTCCTCTTCTCCTTGCTTTCTTTGTGTGCTTTTAGTAGGGCTGCATGTGGTGGGGCTGTCTGGAGGTGTTGACTAGGGATGGGCCGAACACCCCCTAGTTCGGTTCACATCCAGAACATGCGAACGGACCAAAAGTTTGCGCAAACATTCGAACACCGTTAAAGTATATGGGACTTGAATGTTAGAAATCAAAAGTGGGAATTTTAAAGACTAATATGCAAGTTATTGACCTAAAAAGGGTTTGGGTACCCGGGTGCTGCCCCAGGGGACATGTATCAATGGAAAAGAAAGTTTTAAAAACGGATGTTTTTTCAGGAGAAGTAATTTTAATGATGCTTAAAGTGAAAAAAATAAAAGTGAAATATTCCTTTAAATATTGTACCTGGGAGGGTGTCTATAGTATGCCTGTAAAGTGGCGCGTGTTTCCCATGCTTAGAACAGTCCCTGAACAAAATTACATTTCTAAAGGAATAAAAGTCATTTAAAACTGCCTGAGGCTTTAATGTAATGTCGGGTCCTGGCAATATGGATGAAAATCAGTGAGACAAACTGCATGGGTACCCCCCCCCAGTCCATTACCAGGCCCTTTGGGTCTTGTATGGATATTAAGGGGGAACCCCACACCAATATTAAAAAAAAGAAAAGGCGTTGGGCCCCCCAGGCCCTATATACTCTGAACAGCAGTATACAGGCGGTGCAAACAAGACAGGGACTGTAGGTTTGTTCTTATGTAGGTAGAATCTGTTTGTAATTTGGAACAGGTACATTTTGTAAGTGTAGCTCTAGCCAAAAAATCTATTTTAAAGCTTTTTGGAAAACATAGGGAAGGGTTATCACCTCTGTAACATTTGTTTTGCTGTCTGTGCCCCTGTTCAGAAGATTTCACCTCACTTTCTTTCCCAATGACAATTGGATTTTAAAAATTTGTGGTTTTTAAGGGAAACAAGGATTGGTGATAAATCAGTGGAGGAGACACCTTTTTCCCATATTAACTCTTACAGGAGAGAATTTCTTTTCCTAGGGGTAGATTTCCTCTCACTTCCTGTTGTGTCCCTCCGTTTGTAAGTAGGCGTGGTTTGTAAGTCGGATTTTTGAAAATAGGGGACCGCCTGTATATATTATATGGCCTGCCCTATACACTCTGTGGAAAATTGGGCCTTAGGTGTTGGTGTTACCAGAACACTATAAGCCCTCACAGTTACTCTTGCTGGGCGCAGGAATGGGCCCTGCTGTGAAATATTATATCAAGAATAGGGATGAGCCGAACACTCCCCTGTTTGGTTCGCACCAGAACATGCGAACAGGCAAAAAATTTGTTGGAACATGCGAACACCATTAAAGTCTATGGGACACGAACATGAATAATCAAAAGTGCTAATTTTAAAGGCTTATATGCAAGTTATTGTCATAAAAAGTGTTTGGGGACCTGGGTCCTGCCCCAGGGTACATGTATCAATGCAAAAAAAAGTTTTAAAAACTTCAGCGAACAGGCGAACAGCCGATGTTCGGGTCGAACATGAGTTCAACTCGACCTCAAAGCTCATCCCTAATCAAGAATTGTAATTACATGCCCCTGCTGAACAGGGGCTGAAAAATTGGGCCTTAGGCAGTGGTGGTGGTGCCCAGAACCAAAAATGTTCTTAAAAGCTATCAACATGAACATTGAGAAGGAATAGGATAGTCACTGAGCTTAATAGGATAGTCACTCAGCATCAGCATAGGCAGTCTTCAAGGGATCTCATATTCATAAAAAATTAATCGGTTACATGAGCATCAGGCGCTTGGTAGCCGGTGATCCAAGACTGATTCATTTTTATGAAGGTGAGTCGATCAACCGAGTCGGTGGACAGGCGCCCTGGATGCAGGACAGGCCGGAAGCTCAATTGCATACTGTGCAAGCTCTGGCCAGTGACCCATCCTCAAGACCCAGTAACCCAGTGGATTTTCGGTTGGAAAGGTCTCCAAGTCTGATCTTGCCCCTAGGTATTCCTGCACCATGTACAATAGACGTTGCTGGAACCGATCAGACCTCTGGGCTGCGGACCAAAAAATTGTCTGAACCCATCGGTCAGACAGCCACCTTCTCCACCGCTTCTTCTGTGACTGACCGGAGCCTCAGCAACATGTTGTCCAGGAGGACCAGGAAATTGTAACCTCTCAGGCTCTGGAAACGCATTGCACAAACCTTTCTCCTGAAGATGTTTCATCCTCTGCTCCCTCTGCGATGGCTGAATAAGTTCCGCCACCTTACCCTTGTAACGTGGATCAAGAAGGTTTGCCAGCCAGTACTGATCCCTCTCCTTGATACCACAAATCCGAGGGTCCTTTTGCAGGCTTTGCAGGATCAGGGAGGCCATGCAGTGTAGGTTTGCTGAGGCATTCGGTCCAGAGTCCTCTAGGTCACTAAGGACGACATTATCCGCAGCCACCTCCTCCCAGCCACATACAAGTCCATGGGTTTCTGGGGCCTGAAAACGATCCCTTGTACCGGGTACCTGCACAAGAACTGCTGTGCCACCAAATTAGGGATGTGAACCAAACAGGGAACATGGGTGAATTGTGCCTGTCGGAGGGCGGAGAAGAGGTTGGTGCCATTGCCGCAAACCACCATTCCTGGCTGAAGCTGGCATGGCATCAACCACCTCTGCCCCTTCAGAGCTGCCAGAATCTCTGTCCCAGTGTGGCTCCTGTCCCCTAAGCAGACCAACTCAAGCACCACATGGCACCTTTTTGCCTGAGTGCTTGCGTAGCCCCTAGAACGCTTACGGAGCACCAAAGGGTTCCAAGGACAAATCTGCACAGGAAGAGAGGTGTGGCAGAATTACCACTACCAGCATTTTGGAGGCATGGTGGTGGAACAAGCTCCAACAATACTGCACCCTGTCCTGCATCCTTCCCAGCTGCAGCAGGGTTACATAGTGCGCCGTGAAAGAAAGGTAACATCCCTGTCCATGCCTGCTGGACCATGAGTCAGCGGTAATATGCACCTTACTGCTGACCGCCCTGTCCAACGAGGCCAAGAAATTGCCTTCCACATGTCGGTAGAGAGCCGGAATGGCCTTCCGAGAAAAAAATTGGTGTTTGGGAACCTGCCACTGAAGTACCGCACATTCCACAAATTCTCGAAAGGGGGCAGAGTCTACCAGCTGAAAAGGCAGCAGTTGGAGTGCTAGCAATTTAGCCAAACTAGCATTCAGCTGCTGAGCATGTGGATGGCTGGGACCAAATTTCTTTTGGCAGTTTAGCAACTGGGGTAGGGAAATTTGCCTGCTACAATCGGATGTTGGTGTACCGCTAGCAATTTGCCTGGAAGTGCTTGGGACACCTAATTCTACACCTTCATTCCTCTCAGTGCAGGTCTCTGAGAGGACTGAAGGTATAGTGGGGTTGGAGATCCCAGCTGATGAGGAGTAAGGAGAGGTCCGCCTTGTTCTTTGGTGTGGGTCTTTTAAGTACTGTTGCCAATGGACTGCATGGCAGCTTGACATATGTCTGGTCAAGCATGTGGTGCCCAAGTGGCTGACGTTTTGGCCACGCTTGATATGCTTCAGACATATGTTGCAAACAGCAATGGTGCGATCTGCTGCACACGTCTCAAAAAAGGCCCACACCAAAGAACTTTTGGAAAAACGTGCTGAGTCAGCACCGCCCTGCACATGCAGAGCTCTGTGGTGTGATGCAGTCGGTCGGCTGCCCTTAAGATGGCCCCTGGAGGGCATCCTGCCTCATTGGAGATGTGCCTCTTCCTCCTCTCTTCTATCTGGCACCCACGTAGAGTCAGTGACCTCGTTATCCCCTCCCTCCTCACCACTGGAGCAAAACTGGCAGTATGCTGCAGCTGGGGGAACATGACTGCCAGTTTCTTGTCATTCTTGGGCACCCCCTTTCTCTGGGCTTACATTACTGCCTTCATCCTCAACCTGGGTACCATCATCAGAGCCTTCAAAATGCTGTGCATCCTCCTGCAGCATGTACCCTATACTGTGGTCAAACAGTTTGGGGGACTCCTCAGGGCATGATAGCGGGGCTAGGGAAGGAGTGACTGATGACATTGAGCCGGAAGGGGCCGCTTTGGCAGCTGCATTGGCAAAGTACCCTGAGCCTGGGTGACAGAGGATAAGGAGGATGAGGACAGCTTGGTCATCCACTCTACCAACTCTTCTGCATGTTGTGGCTCAACACGGCCAGCTGCCGAAAAAAAAGGACAAGCCCATGGCCACGTGCTGAGGATGCACCGTGTCCATGACCAGCACTGTTGGCTGTAGGCACAGAGCCTGCTTGCTCTCTTTTAGTGACCTGTGAGCATCTGCCTCTCCTTGGTGGCCTTCCAGACATACTGTACTATTAGACTAGCAAAACAACGCCTGAGGTTTACTAAAAACAGTACACCAGGAATGGCCTACTGTCAGGTATAGGCTTGGCTAAACTATAAATATATACAGGCCTGTGTATATATATATATATATATATATATATATATATATATATATATTAAATGAAGTGCAGCTCACTGAGTCACCTGCGTACTCCAGGAATGGCCTATATAGGTATAGGCTTGGCTGGACTACAATGCAGTGGATATATATTTTATGAACTGCACGTCACTGAGTCACCTGCCTGAAAGTGACTTTGAACACATGCTCCAGGAATGGCCTACAGTCAGGTATAGGCTTGGCTAGACTATATATATACAAGTCTGTATATATATATATATATATATATTAAATGCACTGCAGCTAGCTGAATCAACTGCCTGCCTGAAGTATATTAGCAACAGTCCACCAGGAACAGTCTGCAGTGAGATCTAGCTAAACTGTATACAGTGTGTATATATATATATATATATATATATATATATATATATATATGAAATACACTGCAGCTAACTAAATCAACAAACTGCCTGAAACAGTAGAGCAGGAAAGGTCTGCAGAAAGATATAGCTAAACAGAATCAACTGCCTGCCTGAAGTAGATTAGAAATAGTGCAGCAGGAATGATCCGCAGTGAGATCTAGCTAACTGAATAAACTGCCTGCTCAAAGTAAATGGAATGACACACACTCTCTCTCTCTATCTATAACGGCAGCAACACACTACACAGGGCCGACGTGCAGGTGGCCTTATATAGTGTGGTGTGTGTACTTTACCCCCTGAGCCATAATTGGCCACAGGCATCCTGCCTGTGGCTAATTATGGCTCTGTTTGCTTAGGGCGCTGTTATTGGCCAAAGCATGCAGGTCATAGTGCATGCTTGGCCAATCATCAGCCAGAAAAGCACTGCGATGACACAGTACATTATGGGCCGTTTGCGCCGCTCAAATTTGGTGCGAACGGCCCATAATGTTCGACCTACTTCGAACGATCGAACAGCCGATGTTCGAGTCAAACTCATGTCCTGGGTCCTGCCCCAGGGGACATGTATCAATGCAAAATTTTTTTTCTTAAACGTCCATTTTTTCAGGAGCAGTGATTTTTTTAATGCTTAAAGTGAAACAATAAAAATGAAATATTCCTTTAAATATCATGCCTGGGTGGTGTCTATAGTATGCCTGTAAAGTGGCACAGTTTTCCTGTGTTTAGAACAGTACCTCAGCAAAATGATATTTATAAAGGAAAAAAAGTCATTTAAAACTGATTGCGGCTGTGATGTAGTTTGGGGGAGTGACCGGATGTCGGCGTGAGCGGTGGTGTGAGAGCTCTCTCCTTGCTCCAGCCTTCATGCTGCCAGCCCTGGTAGCTTAACCCAGCTTGTAGCCTAGTTCAGCTTTGTATACCCCGGTTCACCTGGAGCCTGTCCCTGCCAGCTTTTTACCTCTTGTGAAGCAGCGTGGAGCTGTGATCGCCTGGAGTCCTTGTAGAGTGAAGGAGGTCCTGTTGACGGATTACTGAGCGGCCGGACTAAACCCGGGTCGCACATAACTGCTCGCCTCTGCCCCGCTCGGTTGCCCGGCAATGAACAGAGCTCTTGCAAGAGCCGGGAAGATCCCATGGGACTCAGCGGCGAGATCGAGGCCGGCCTCGACAGACACACTGTGTGGTAAACGGCAGACGCCGAGGGAGTGGAGGGGGAAACGCTGTCTCTGTGTGACCTAGGACAGGTGTGCGGCTCTTTGGCTCCAGCTCAGGAGAAGACAGGAGGCAAGAGGTAACAGTTGTAGGACTGTATTAAATTACAGACTGTTGTTCTGTGCGGTGAATACTTATAAAGAGGGGCAGAAGTGTTAATGATCAGCGATACTCTAACCTACAAAGGAACTTTCTTTTTGGAAACTTTCTCATACATATTATTCTGCACTGCTGTACACCTATACCATGACTAGAAAGAAAGGCGAGGAGCATCAGCAACAGCCCCAGGAGAGTTTAGCAACACAGGCTACTCGCTCCTCCAAGGAAAAGGGGAATCAAGCAGCAACGGCAAGTGCAGCGGCAGTCAAGTTAGAAAAATACGCACACACCCCCTTGCACTCTCCAGCCAAAGGTAGTCAGCCGCCCAATGAGAAGACACAGGCGGGGTCCACCGGGGATAGAAAGAGCCTAGGCAGAATGTCAGCAGCCTCAGTCTCATTACCAGCTAACACTAAAACAGTGAACACAAAAAGCCCTGAGAGAGACCTTTTGGAAAAAAATACAAGTTGGAGCCTCTCCTGATCTAAGTGTAATTAGTGAACCCGAGCCCACATTAAAAGAGGTACTGTCTGCAGTAAATTCCTGTAAAGGATCTTTGAGTGATCTATGTAATCAATTAAGGGGTCTCAAGGAAGAACTGCGTTCCATGAGTCAGGAACTACAGAAAGTTGCAGAGAGGACCTCCATTTTGGAGGAAAGGTTGAGTCAAGTTGAGGATGTGTTACATCCAATACGACAAGAGTTCAAGATTATGCAAACCCAGCTTGACGCACATAAATTTAAAATGGACCAAATGGAAAACAGGCTGGGCAGATCTAATGTGAGGGTGATGGGCCTCCCAGAGAGAAGTGAGGGTTCCTGTCCTGAAGCGTTCATGGAAAAGTGGCTCAGGGAGGTTTTTGGGACAGAAACATTTTCACATCTCTTTGCTATTGAGAGAGCGCACCGAATTCCCATCAGGTCAGCCATGTCTGGAGGTCGCCCTAGACCTATGATTGTGAAATTGCTTAATTATAAAGACAAGGTGGTACTGATGCAGAAATCTAGAGAAAAAGGGGACATTTTTTACAACGGTACCAGGATTTCATTATATCCCGATTACTCTCCAGATCTGCAAAAAAGAAGGGCAGGATTCGTGGATATCAAGCGCAGCCTGCGGACTCACAAAATTCCATACGCGCTGTTATATCCAACACGTCTGCGTGTGGAGGCTCTGGGGACAATTCATTTTTTTGATTCAGTCGACAAGGCCACAAAGTGGCTTGAAGACAACAAAAAGAATTTGTAGAGCTGGAGTATAGAAAGTTTGAATTATTGAATGTTAAATTGGGGCTGGGTTTTTTTTTTTTTTCAGCATGGGCTGGAGGGAGAGGAGGTTGGCGGTTGAATGATCTCAATGAGAGATGGTATATGGTTGTGGGTTGAGTTCTTGTTTTTTGTTGATGCTTTGATGATATGTTGCTTTAGGGGAATTGGTCTAAGGAGGGTGGGGGGAGGGGGAGGAGGGCAAGTTGGGAAACTTGAAGGAGAAGACTTATTGTCAGGGTGGTTGTGGAAGTATTGGATAGAGTGGGGTGAAGGGATCACACGGGTCACAAGATTTGCCCCCAGGGCTGGCCAAAATAGGCAGGGAGGGAGGAGGGGGGGATCACTTAAGGGTGAGGGGTCAACTATATTTCATGTAATAGTAAATTGTTGTTTTGCACTGGAACAGGGAAAGAGAAAGATGACACAGCATTGTTTGAGCTACTCATTCACATATAAGAAAAGAAAAGTAATTCTGGAAGGTGGGGGGAGCTGGGGGGAGGAGATGGGGGTTTCCCTCCCCCGCTCCTCCCACCCCTTTTTGTAGTAATTGCACGGATTGTTGTTTTTGAAGCCACAGTTGAGTTAAATCAAAAGATATGGTGCACGGTAGAAAGTTTGATACGCTTATCAGGGTGGAGTAGGCGACCTAACTTCTTTTTGGTTCTGTTTTTGTTTCTTTTTTTTTATATATTCTTTTCCTTTTCTTGGTACTCGTTGATGTCTAGAAAAGTAGGAAAAAGTTCATGGAATATTAGGGGCATGGGAGACCCTGTTAAAAGAGCCACTGTATTCTTAGAATTGGAGTCCCACGGTACTGGGCTGATATGCCTGCAGGAAACACACTTGACTAATGAGACTAAATCATCAATTAGGAATAAAAAATTTCAAGCTCAATTCCATTCAGTACACTCCTCCTACTCAAGGGGAGTGAGTATATTGGTTAAAAAAGGAGTAGAGTCCTGCAGGGATGTCAGGATTGATACTCTGGGCTGTTATATTTTTTTGCATTTTTTGATAGAAGGCAGAGCATTTGTTATAGCAAATTTGTATATCCCTCCCCCATTTAAGTTGGAGATTCTGGGAGGGGGCGTGGCCAGCAGCCGAGGTGAATGGCCGCAGTGTGAGAGAGCTCTGATACCCGCGGGCACACCGGAGCTCATAGAGCGACTCTAGAGCCTCTAAAAGCAGCGATTTTCGCCTCTACCAGGTCGGGCACACACTGGGAACATGTCCAGGAAGCGAAAAGATACCGGGAAGATCAGCAGAATGACGGACTTTTACATGCTTCCCCACAGCACACAGTCCCAAGATGGCGCCGGTAAGCATAACGGCGGAGAGCGTGGCAGGCTCTCCAGCTACAACAACAGCAACTCACAGCGCTCCATACCCCATTCTCACAAGGGACACAAGGAGAAATACACTAACTCCCAGACATCTTCCTCTTCGTCCAGCCCAGTCAAAGCAAAACAACAACACCTGCAGGGAGATAACATGGCTGAAGAAGAAACAGACACATCTCTTAATGACACCAGGGAGCTCCAGGACTCCATCCTGGAATTTCCTACCAAAAACCAGCCGGTCATTGACACAACCTTAAAGGACATGTTAGTGTCCCTCCGTAGCACCCTCCATGCGGACATATTAACCCTTACAAGCCATTTTAAGACAGAATTAAAAGCTGTCAACAATAGGGTTACTCATATAGAACACAAAATGGGAGAATTTGCGGGTGCTATAAATGAAGTGATTGATGCTCATAATGAAAAAGACGAAGAAATACACCAACTAAAGTCCAAAATGGCCGACCTCGAAGATCGTTCGAGGAGAAATAATATAAAAATCAGGGGGATACCCGAGACGGTAAAACCACCAGACCTAAACGCTTACTTTCAGAATATCCTGCAAGAAATGCTTCCTGACGCTACAATGACAGATCTATCTATAGACAGGATTCATAGACTGCCGAAACCTAAACATCTACCTGATCATCTACCAAGAGACACAATAGCAAGGATTCACTTCTATCAAACTAAAGAGAAGTTTCTTCAATGCATGAGAAATTCTGACAACGCACTACCATGCATCCAAGGCCTCTCCTTCTTTACTGATCTATCGGCATATACAATGCAAAGAAGGAAGAATCTGGCCACTATCACCAAACCGTTAAGGAATCACCACATCGCTTATAGATGGGCCTATCCAGCAAAGCTGCTCATTACAAAAGATGGGAAAACGTTCCCTATCCAGACAGTGGAAGATGGCATATGGTTACTGAAAGACTGGAACATCCTGGACAAGGCGGAGGATCCACCATCAAGTGCCTCATCTCCACGTCTACATTCTCCCACCTGGCCACAAGATGCAACTGACTGAGGCTAAAATTACAAGTAACCACCAATTTACGAAGTTGTGCTCCGGTGCGCCCGTGGAACGTTATTCAGTTCTCCTTTCGCTCCTGAGAAGTTACGGGATAATATCCCACCAGATTCAGTTGAATCGTTACAGTTTTTCTTTGTTAAGAACTATTCTTTCTTTTTAATTTTAATTGGAGATTTTTCAATTTTGCCGTATTAATCTCTGAAAGAATACATTCACAGCTTCACAGCATTTGGACTCTGGCTCACTATTAAAAGAACTTTCGCACAAGCAATCTTACTGCAATACACATTTCAACAGGACAAACAACCCAAAAGGATTTCCTAAACCCACTTCTCAAGATTAACATCATGGGATTTAAAATCTCCTCGTTTAACGTTCGCGGACTGAACAGCCCTCAAAAGAGATCAATGCTTTGGAAAGAAGCCCGACTCCTACAGAGTGACATTCTTTGTCTTCAAGAGACCCACTTCTCGGCATCCAAACCTCCGAAATTCTCCCATCAGAACTTTCCCACTATCATCTGCTCCAATGCCCCAAAGAAGAAGAGAGGAGTGGCAATCCTCATCAAAGACACTATTTCCTTTCGTCAGATCTACAAGGATGTAGATGTAATGGGTAGATATATTATATTGGTTGGTGAGGTAAACAACACAATATACACTATAGTAAATGTCTACTTACCTAATGTGAAACAAATTTCCTTGTTGAACAGAATTTGGAAACGGGTACGTGAGGTGCGAGAGGGGTACACCATAATTTGTGGAGACTTCAATGCTATTCCAAACAAAACTCTAGATGTCTCGGCCGAGACCCCGAAAAGTCGGGAAAGAGTGACCCTTTCGCGCTTCATGGCCTCAGAAAGTCTACATGACGTGTGGAGATGTCAACACTCGACAGAGCGGGATTATTCCTACTTCTCGAGTGTACATCGCACATACTCAAGAATTGATTTCTTTTTGGTGGATAAATTTCTGTTACAAAATATTAGTATGTCCAGCGTACACAATATTACATGGTCAGACCATGCTCCGGTTTCCATTATGGTGGAGGGATCTCGCACTGAGACAAGAGCAAATAGATGGAGAAATGATACCTTTCTTTTTTCACATCCAGACCACAAACATACAATTAATAAAGAACTACACGAGTTCTTCAAAAATAACACCGGTTCAGTGCCAGATCCCTTTACGGTCTGGAATTGTCATAAAGCCTACATAAGAGGCATCCTCATGAAAATGAGCAGTGTAGCTAAAAAGCAAAGAAACAAAAAATTAAATGACCTACTCCTTCAAATAAAAAACCTAGAGTCAATAAACAAAAAAGCTCCAGATCCCAAAACCAGCTCACAATTAGACCAACTCAGACATGATCTCAGAATACTACTTATCTCCCAACACAAACATATAGTTAAAAAATGGAAAGCAAATTATTACAGTCAGGGAAATAAAGCAGGTAAATTACTAGCAAATCAAGTAAAGGAAAAAACCATCAAACAAAAAATTCCATTTATCTTCCACCCAAACACAGGCATTAGGTTATCCAATCCAAAAGATATTGCTAATGCTTTTAGAGATTACTATAATAATCTATACAATCTGAAAGACGACACTACAAACCACCAACCATCCCCTGAGATGATCCAGAAATTTTTGGATTCTATATCATTGCCCAAATTGAATTTAGACCAATTACAATATATTAACGCACCAATCTCTATGTCCGAATTAAATAAAACAATTCTATCCCTCCCTAACAACAAATCGCCAGGCCCAGACGGTTTTTCAGCAGAATATTATCGGACATTTCACTCCATACTAGGCCCACACCTAATTAATATATATGCAACAGCCATTTCTACATCCTCATTCCCCCCAGAAATGTTAACCGCCACAATTGTGACTCTACCCAAACCTGGGAAATCTCTTGACACCCCACAAAACTTCAGGCCTATATCCTTGCTAAATGTAGACCTGAAGATATACGCAAAGATCATAGCCAACAGATTGGCACAATTCCTGCCCACATTAGTTAAACATGATCAAGTTGGGTTTATCCCAGGCCGTCAGGCACCAGATGCAACACGCAGAATTATTAACCTACTTCACGCAGCGGAATCCTCGGGTACGCCTTCTCTGCTTCTATCATTAGATGCAGAGAAGGCCTTTGATAGGATCCACTGGGGATATCTGAGACTTGTTTTGGACAAGTTTGGCTTCTCAGGGGAAATAAATTCAGCCATTCTAGCACTATATACCAACCCCTCTGCGATGGTATACACAGAAGGAATGTTCTCAGATAGTTTTAATATCACCAACGGGACAAGACAGGGCTGCCCTTTATCCCCCCTCATTTTTGCTTTATTAATGGAACCCCTAGCCGAAAAAATTAGATCACACCCAGAAATTTCAGGTATCAAAATCTCCAAAGAGGCGCACACCATATCACTTTTCGCGGATGATGTGATTCTATCTCTTTCTAATCCCAGCACCTCTTTACAAACAGTACACAATATTTTAAACCACTTTAATCAAATTTCATACTACAAAGTTAACGCTTCCAAATCCAACCTACTTGCCATGAACATAGAAGAGAAACTACGTAATTCCCTATCATCACGCTTTCCGTATCCATGGGCAGACAAACCTATCCAATACTTAGGGATCCAATTGACGACACCAAGCAGCAACCTATTTAAAGTGAATCTAGCTCCATTCATTTCCTCCATCCAACCAGAACTAAATAGATTAAAGTCCTTTTGTTTGTCTTGGATGGGAAGACTGGCAGCATATAAAATGCTTATTCTACCAAGAATACTGTATTATTTTAGAGCTCTTCCAATCTCTATACCAGCAAAATTCTTTACAACAGCCCAATCGCAACTACATAAATTTGTATGGGCAGACAAAAAACCGAGATGCTCGCGGTCTTCTCTTTCGAAACATAAAAAGGCAGGTGGAATGGGACTCCCAATTTTAAGAGACTACTTCGCTGCTTCCATACTAGATCAAACAAAATATTGGTTTCAAACACAGTCCTCTAAACATTGGGCCACTATAGAACAAGCCTGGATGAACCCAAATTCTCTGAGATCCACATTACTAGCATACTCTTTTTCAAACACTTGCCTCAAATCTAATTACCCTACCATACAATTAGTACTAAATACATGGAAGAAATTCTGTTCTGAAGTAAGACACAATACAGACCTTACAGAAATTCCCACCCCGCTTAACTCATTATGCACACATATTACAGATTTAAATACAAAACAATGGGAACATAAAGGAATAACCCTAATCTCAGATATGTACGACCGAGAAAAATTAATTCCCTTCAACACTCTAGCCCAAAAATACTCTCTTCCTACATCTGACTATTACATGTACATAAGAATCACAACATTCCTAAAATCTCACCAGATGCAACCTATTAAAATTCCACATAAGGCATGGGCATACTGGAACGACAAATCTATCCCAAGAAAAGGAATTTCCTTATTCTATACTTTAATACAACAAAAAGAATCATACATTAAATTGCCAGCACATCAAAAATGGGAGTCAGAACTCTCTATGTCCTTCTCAGAAAAACAATGGCTAGAAGCTATTAAATCCAATAACAGTTTCACGAGATCTACAGCATACTGGGAGACAACCCAAAAACTACTACTTAGATGGTACTACACCCCCTATCTAACTGCAAAATTCTCCAATATCGGCTCCAACGAATGCTGGAGAGGATGCGGTAGAGTGGGTACCCTTCTTCACATGATATGGGAATGCCCAAACTTGCGGAGCTTCTGGAGAGCAATATTCAAATTAATATCAAAAATTACAGGCTTTATAAGGAAAGGTGAAGCAGAATTAGCCATTTTAAGCATACACATAGACCAATACCCTCCTGCTCTCAGACCAATAGTGATACAAATTCTGATGGCAGCTAGATTGACAATCACTAGCAAATGGAAATCTAACAGCTCACCGAATATTAGTGATGTTACTAGGAAAATTGATGAGGCTTTCAAATACGAACAAATTATGGCAAATACACAGGGAAACACAAACCGTTTTTACAAACAATGGGATCCTTGGATTAGTTTCAGGAAAATTACATAGAAAAAGTCTATGTGTACTCCCTTTCCCCTTGCTCTTTTTTTTTTTTTTTTTTCACGACTATGCAACAGGAGCCAGAGTCCTAACCTCCTTTGTTAATATTGTATTCTTTTCTGTTATCCCTTTTATTTTTTTTTATTATTTTTCATATATAATTTGAGATAAATAGTCTCCAATCTATTACTACATTGAGTGTTAATATGGTTGTTTGATTATAATCAATCTACGATTGTTTAGACATAAGCTGTGGTTTTACTTTAAAAGCTTATGGAGATATGTTAATAATCTTGCAGAACTGTGATAATATTTTTTGAAAATACCTTGCATGGTATAATATTGTGAATTATTTTCTTGAAAAACCTTCAATAAAAAAGATATTATAAGTTGGAGATTCTGTATTGCCTGTTAGAATATATGGAGAATAAAAGTGACACTCCGATGATAGTTGTGGGGGATTTTAATGCGGTCCTCGATAGTTGCCAAGATAGGTTCCCACCTAGGGCTCGGGCGGAAAGGGCGATGGAGGGGAGGTTTGCCCAGTTTCTAGAGGAGATTGGATGGTGTGACCTCTGGAGAATTCGTAATACGAATGTCCGGCAATATTCTTGCTACTCAGGGACACACCGTACACTCTCTCGTATAGATTTGGCCATAGGTAATAAAGAAGTACATCCTCTAGTGAATAAGATAGAATATTGGCCAAGAGGGATATCAGACCATTCACCCTTGAAACTATTAGTGGATATTCATGATAGACATACGCAGAGATTGTGGGCAGTAAACCAAATATGGTTAGAGGTAATAGGGGGAACGGAGGAAATATCCGCAAGATTAAAAGAGTTTATAGGCTATAACTCAGGATCAGCATCGGCCGGGGTGGTCTGGGATTCCTTAAAAGCTTTCCTTAGGGGGCTCCTAATTCAACATATATCAAGGGTAAAGAAGAAATCAAGGATAGAGGGAGAATATATTAGAAAGGAGGTTATGGAATTAGAGAGACAATATGTGTTGGATCCTAGCCCAGGGAAACAGGAGCTATGGGCCAAGAAGCAGCAGGAGTATAAGACGGTAATAACTAGAAATGCAGAGAATAGGAGACTCTTCCAGAGACAGAGGTGTTTTGGAGAGGGGGAAAGAGTGGGCCGAATGCTAGCCTTATTAGCTAGTACTAATTCTCCTTCCTCAACAATCTCTATGATTAAAACCCCAGGTGGGGAAATTTCATCTGACCCTTTGATGATCAAGGAGACATTTTTTGATTTTTATAGAGCACTATATAAATCAAAATGACATATAGAAAGGGGAGAACTAGACAGATTTCTAGAGGGTGTAGAATTGCCGACCCTTTCTGTAACTGACAAGTCTAATCTAGAATCCCTAATAACCTTAGAGGAATTGAAACGCGCAGTGACTGATATGCCTAACCATAAATCCCCTGTCCAAATGGGTTGCCCGTCGAGATCTATAAGTACTATGGGGAGGTGTTGCTCCCTACTCTTCTGAAGACACTGAACTGGGCGGTCGCAGGGGGTAGATTGCCTGTTTCGATGCCAGAAGCTAATATTGTACTCATACGAAAAGAGGGGAAGGACCAGCTTGACGTGTCCTCATATAGGCCGATTTCATTGCTTTGTTCTGACATTAAAATTTTGGCAAAAGTAATGGCAACCAGGTTAAGCAAATGTATTGCAAAACTGGTACATCCTGATCAGGCAGGATTTATCACTAACAGGTCTACCTGTGTAAATAATAAAAGGGCATATCTGAATTTTCAGGCCCTGGCAGAGAATAAGGGTTCCAGAGCTGTCATGTCCTTGGACATTGCCAAGACGTTTGACAGCCTGGAATGGGGATACCTCTGGGAGGTAATGGAGAGATTTGGTTTTGGCCCCCTATTCATTAATTGGCTAAAAATTCTATATAACCATCCAAGTGCTAGATTAAAAATTAATAATGAGTATTGAGAGGGGTACGAGGCAGGGGTGCCCGTTATCACCCCTGCTGTTCGCCTTGGCAATGGAGCCACTCGCTGAGGTTGTGAGGAACTTGACTGGATTACAGGGACTCAGAAGGAGAAATGGGGAGGAAAGGATCGTGTTATACGTCGATGATGTCTTGTTTTTTCTGGGGGATACGGGGCCATCTTTAGAAAAAATGATGCAATTGGTGGAGGGGTTTGGTAGGCTTTCAGGCCTAGTAATCAACTGGGAGAAGTGAACGCTTTTACAGCTTGATTCAACTAGTGGTATTCTCCCTGACGGTATGCCCCGGTTAAATATAACAGACAAGATGAGATATCTGGGAATAGAAATGTCTAAAGATCCTAATCATTACATCCGAGATAATCTAGTCCCCTTGCTTGCAAAATTTAAAAGGAAATGTGATATTTGGTGCCGACTCCCCCTGTCTATGGCAGGTCGAACAAATTTGATTAGAATGATATGGCTGCCACAATTATTGTATATTCTCCATAACTCCCCGGTCTGGATTGGACCTGCTGGGAAGGGGGGAATGGCAGTTCCCCACCCTTATGGTTATTATTTGGCTGCGCAATTACAGCATATCGGGGGAAGCGAGTCCCCGGGTGAAATGTGTGCCAGTAGTAAAATCATGTTAGAGGGCAGCCCGCATAAATCCCTAGCGGAAGCATTAGAGGCAGGATCACTTCAGCAAAAGCTTCCAACATGCAAGTTGGCTACCAAAGTCTGGCAGACAGTCAAGGGGACCATGGGGTATAAGGGCACCACCGAGTTCTCACCTATATGGTACAATAAGTCCTTGCGAGAATTATTAACCATAGAAAAGAATACCATATGGGAGCGCCATGGTATACACAGGTTAGCTCAGTTGTTCAATGATAACAGTCTGAAATCCTTTACCGAGTTGAGAACAGAATACGGGATTCCAAATAATACATTTTATAGTTACTTACAGATTAGGCACGCACTAGACACCCAATTTAGGACTCACCCATTGGAATGGTGCAAGGCACCACTCCTTAATAAAATTGTTAAAACAAAAACTGCTAAAGGACTGATTGCAAAAACATATATGCAAATAATGGATAGATTGATAAACTTACAAGTGACTCCGGGCACCAGGGAGAGGTGGGAGGCGGAGGTGGGGGAGTTGTCGGATGACCAGTAGAAAAGAATATTGGAATCTGGCCCGCTGGTGTCTGTTTCTCCGTCACAGCAGGCTTCACATCTCTTCCTGTTGCATAGAGCGTATTATACCCCCGTGAGGCTGTATAGGTTTGGTCGAAGACCAGATGGCAAGTTCCCCAGATGTTTGGAGACAGGAGATCTTATACACGTGATGTGGAGATGTCCAAAATTAGCAAGATACTGGCCTGAGGTTGTAAAAGCTATAGAATCCAGGTTTAAAGTTAAACTAGATCTAGAGGCTAAGACGTGTATTCTGGGCCTAGTAGGGGAAAATATAGGGAACACTAATACAACTACTGCCATAGTAAGGTGCTTATATCAGGCCAGAAAACTGATAGCGCAATCCTGGCTTTCAGCAACACCCCCAACTCCGGAGGAATGGCTCAGGACAATGGATTCCTTGGTCTGGACAGAAAAGACCATATATACTAGAAAGAATAGCTACAATAAGTTTATTAAGATATGGAGGCCTTGGCTGCAAGGGCTGAGCACCCGCCATCTTTTTCCGAAATTTCTGTAGACATAAGAAAGTGTTTTTCGTGGCACGGGGAATAAAGTATATTACAGTTGGACTTGAAGAGAATGAGTAAACCTACCTGAGATACTGGCTGGAATTAAGGCACAATATGATTCAGTGCAAATAATTTTTATTTAAGTGGGGGGGGGGAGGGGGGGTAATTGTTAGCAGGGAGGGGGTGGTAAGTAAGGGATAGTAATAGAAGGGAAGGGAGAGGGAAAGAAAAGGGGGAATAAAATGGATTTAATAGTGAGTGAAGCAGTGAAATGCTGTTATAATGTCTACATATGTACCACAAACTGTGTTTACGTGTATTTTTCTTATGGATTTCAATAAAAAGGAAAGAGATTAAAAAAAAAAGAATATGTAGTTTAGTTTTGGGTACCAGTTCACAAAAAGGATGTCACTGAACTGAGAAGAGTGCAGAGGAAAGAACTAAATGTATTCACTCATAAGAAGAGGTGATCGAGGGGGGGCTGGGGGGGATATTATCACCTTTTATAAATACTTACAGTAAAAGGTCCATATAGTCAACTTAGTGCTAATCTTAGAAAGTATTATTTGTGTAATTTATGACATTTTTTACTTTAATCATTTATGCAATTTTTATTTTCATTTATGTGCATTTGTGATAGCTTTTATTGACCTTCTTTTTTAGAATATAAAAATATATAATATAAAAAAAAAACAAAAAAAAAACTGATTGCGGCTGTAATGAATTGTCGGGTCCCGGCAATGTAGATAAAACGCATTGAAAAAAAGAGCGTGGGTTCCCCCCCCCATTCCATTACCACCATGTACCACCCTGAATAAATAAATAAGGTTGATATGATCTCCATGTATAAATACATAAGGGGAATATGATCACCATGTATAAATACATAGGGGGGGATATGATCACCATGTATAAATATATAAGGGGGATATGATCACCATGTATAAATGCATAAGGGGATATGATCACCATGTATAAATACATAAGGGGGGATATGATACATGGAGATCATATCCCCCCTTATGTATTTATACATGGAGATCATATCCCCATTACATGTATTTACACATGGCTATCATATCCCCCTTATGTATTTATGCATGGAGATCATATGCCCCTTTATGTATTTATACATGGCGATTATATCCCCCTTATGTATTTATACATGGAGATCATATACCCCTTATGCATTTATACATGAAGATCATATCCACCCTATGTATTTATACATGGAGCTCATATCCCCCCTATGTATTTATACATGGAGATCCCACCCCCTTATGTATTTTTACATGGAGATCATATCCCCCTTAAGTATTTATTCATGGAGATCATACACCCCTTATGTATTTATACAGTGGGGACGGAAAGTATTCAGACCCCCTTAAATTTTTCACTCTTTGTTATATTGCAGCCATTTGCTAAAATCATTTAAGTTCATTTTTATCCTCATTAATGTACACACAGCAGCCCATATTGACAGAAAAATACAGAGTTGTTGACATTTTTGCAGATTTATTAAAAAAGAAAAACTGAAATATCACATAGTCCTAAGTATTCAGACTCTTTGCTGTGACACTCATATATTTAACTCAGGTGCTGTCCATTTCTTCTGATCATCCTTGAGATGGTTCTACACCTTTATTTGAGTCCAGCTGTGTTTGATTATACTGATTGGACTTGATTAGGAAAGCCACACACCTGTCTATATAAGACCTTACAGCTCACAGTGCATGTCAGAGCAAATGAGAATCATGAGGTCAAAGGAACTGCCTGAAGAGCTCAGAGACAGAATTGTGGCAAGGCACAGATCTGGCCAAGGTTACAAAAAATTTCTGCTGCACTTAAGGTTCCTAAGAGCACAGTAGCCTCCATAATCCTTAAATGGAAAACATTTGGGATGACCAGAACCCTTCCTAGAGCTGGCCGTCTGGCCAAACTGAGCTATCGGGGGAGAAGAGCCTTGGTGAGAGAGGTAAAGAAGAACCCAAAGATCACTATGGCTGAGCTCCAGAGATGCAGTCGGGAGATGGGAGAAAGTTGTAGAAAGTCAACCATCACTGCAGCCCTCCACCAGTCGGGGCCTTATGGCAGAATGGCCTGACGGAAGCCTCTCCACAGTGCAAGACACATGAAAGCCCACATGGAGTTTGCTACAAAAACACCTGAAGAACTCCAAGATGGTGAGAAATAAGATACTCTGGTCTGATGAGACCAAGATAGAACTTTTTGGCCTTAATTCTAAGCTGTATGTGTGGAGAAAACCAGGCACTGCTCATCACCTGTCCATTACAGTCTCAACAGTGAAGCATGGTGGTGGCAGCATCATGCTGTGGGGGTGTTTTTCAGCTGCAGGGACAGGACGACTGGTTGCAATCGAGGGAAAGATGAATGCGGCCAAGTACAGGGATATCCTGGGTGAAAACCTTCTCCAGAGTGCTCAGGACCTCAGCCTGGGCCGAAGGTTTGCCTTCCAACAAGACAATGACCCTAAGCACACAGCTAAAATAACAAAGGAGTGGCTTCACAACAACTCTGTGACTGTTCTTGAATGGCCCAGCCAGAGCCCTGACTTAAACCCAATTGAGCATCTCTGGAGAGACCTAAAAATGGCTGTCCACCAACGTTTACCATCCAACCTGACAGAACTGGAGAGAATTTGCAAGGAGGAATGGCAAAGGATCCCCAAATCCAGGTGTGAAAAACTTGTTGTATCTTTCCCAAAAAGAATCATGGCTGTTTTAGATCAAAAGGGGCTTCTACTAAATACTGAGCAAAGGGTCTGAATACTTAGGACCATGTGATATTTCAGTTTTTATTTTTTAATAAATCTGCAAAAATGTTAACAATTCTTTGTTTTTCTGTCAATATGGGGTGCTGTACATTAATGAGGAAAAAATTGATTGATTTTAGCAAATGGCTGCAATATAACAAAGAGTGAAAAATTTAAGGAGGTCTGAATACTTTCCGTCCCCACTGTACATGGAGATCACACCCCCCTCATGTATTTATACATGGTTTATACATGGTTATCATATCCCCCTTATGTATTTATACATGTGATCACTGTGATGGACTCCGGGCACCCTGACTAGGTATCTCCACCAAGAAGCTGCTTCCCAAGCTCTGGAACACGAGACCAGTGAATCTGGTTTTAGTTACCCCAAGAACTAGGCAATATCAGTTTGGAGAAAACCAGAATAAGAACTGTTTATTTGAAAACTTACAGAGGATTTATACACAGGGACACCCCCCTCCTGATCATATTACCCTAACAATACAAACTGCACACAGGAATACAATTGCAACCACTGATATATACTATACTATAAACATTACGTTAACTAGCCACCTGGACAATGTTGTGATTAATCAGAGATCTCCACTTCAGGTCAGACTTGCTGTCACCGAGCTCAAAACAATACAATACACATTATCATAAGAATAAACACAGAACACCTTCAGACAATAGCAGGAGACCCCAGTAACAGACTGTCTGGCTCCTGCATGGAACAGAGGTCAATGTGACCAGCTCTTTCAATGAACATGTATAGTTCAGAATCAACAAACCAGGAATAGTCTTCATATATTTCTTGAGGGATATTGTTGATAAATATCACTGTCCCATCTGAAGTAATCCAAACCATATGCTCAGTGTCCATTAAGTAGTTGTCCATCCTTTTCTTGGTCACCCTGTACCCCTAATAGACTCAGGGTAACTTACACATAAGAGGGGTCTGCTATATGTTGTGCATTTAGGAATGCATTCGGGTTCCTCTTTAACAAGGGGACCCCCAGATCCCAGCCTCCCCCTCTGTGTGAATTGGTAATGGGGTACATCGTACCCCTGCCATTTCACAAAAATGTGTAAAAAATGGTAAAAAAGACAAGAGACAGCTCGGGACAAGTCCTTTATTAAAAAATAAAAATGTCCAGCGATGTCCATTCATCTTCTTCTATCACATCGCCGATGGACCAAAATTCATTACAGCCGCGATCAGCTTTAAATGACAATTTTTCCTTTAGAAATGTCATTTTGCTGCAGTACTGTTCTAAACACGGGAAAAATGCGCCACTTTGCAGGCATACTATAGACACCCCCCAGGCACAATATCTAAAGGAATATTTCATTTTTATTGTTTCACTTTAAGCATTAAAAAAATCACTGCTCCTGAAAAAAACATCCGTTTTAAAAAAAAAAAATATTTTCATGTTCGTGTCCCATAGACTTTAGGGGTGTTCGTGTGTCCTGCCAAATTTTTTGCCTGTTCGCATGTTCTGCTGCAAACCGAACCGGGGGGTGTTTGGCTCATCCCTAGTAATAGACATTGGGGTTGATTTACTGAAATTGGAGAGTGCAAAGTCCGGTGCAGCGTCGAATAGAAACCAATTAACCACTCAGTTTTTTTTTTGTCAAGGCATAAAGAGGAAGTAAACCCTGGTGGGCTTTACTTCCTCTTTCTCTCCCCGCAAGGCCAGCAAATTAAAAGCATAATGGGCTAGTATGCATCGCATACTAGTCCATTATGTGAAACTTACAGTGCCTTGCAAAAGTATTCATCCCCCTTGGCATTTTTCGTGTTTTGTTGCCTCACAACCTGAAATTAACATGGATTGTTTGAGGATTTGCACCATTTAATTTACAGAGCATGCCCACAACTTTGAATTTTTTTTTTTTTTTTATTGTGAAGCAAACAACAAATAGGACAAATTAAAAGAAAAAGAAGGTCAATGTGCATAACTATTCACCCTCCTAATGTCAATACTTTGTAGAGCCACCTTTTGTGGCAATTACAGCTCCAAGTCGCTTTGGATAAGTCTCTATGAGCTTGTCACATCTTACCACTGGGATTTTTGCCCATTCCTCCTTGCAAAACTGCTCCAGCTCCTTCAAGTTGTGTGGTTTGCGCTTGTGAACAGCAATCTTTAAGTCTGACCAAAGATTTTCTATTGGATTGAAGTCTGGGCTTTGACTAGACCATTCCAACACATTTACATGTTTCCCCTTAAACCACTCAAGTGTTGCTTTAGCAGTGTGTTTGGGGTCATTGTTCTGCTGGAAGGTGAACCTCCGTCCTAGCCTCAAATCACACACAGAGTGGTACAGGTTTTGCTCAAGAATATCACTGTATTTAGCACCATCCATCTTTCCCTCAACTCTGACCAGTTTCCCAGTCCTGACTGCTGAAAAACATCCCCACAGCATGATGCTGCCACCACCATGTTTCACAGTGGGGATGGTGTTCTTTGGGTGATGTGATGTGTTGGGTTTGCACCAGACATAGCGTTTTCTTTGATGGCCAAAAAGTTCAATTTTAGTCTCATCAGACCAGAGCACCTTCCTCTATACATTTTGGGAGTCTCCCACATGCCTTTTCACAAACTCAAAATGTGCCATTTTGTTTTTTGCTGAAAGTAATGGGTTTCTTCTGGCCACTCTACCATAAAGCCCAACTCTATGGAGCATACAGCTTATTGTCGTCCTATGTACAGATACTCCAGTCTCTGCTGTGGAAGTCTACAGCTCCTCCAGGGTTACCTTAGGTCTCTGTGCTGCCTCTCTGATTAATGCCCTCCTTGCCCGGTCCGTGAGTTTTGGTGTGTGGCCGTCTCTTGGCAGGTTTGCTGTTGTGCCATGTTCTTTCCATTTGGTTATGATAAATTTCATGGTGCTCCTAGGGATCATCAAAGATTTGGATATGTTTTTATAACTCAACCCTGACTTGTACTTCTCAACAACATTGTCTCTTACTTGTTTGGAGAGTTCTTTGGTCTTCATGGCAGTGTTTGGTTAGTGGTGCCTCTTGCTTAGGTGTTGCAGCATCTGGGGCCTTTCAAAAAGGTGTGTATATGTAATGACAGATCATGTGACACTTAGATTGCACACAGGTGGACATCATTTCACTAATTATGTGACTTCTGAAGGTAATTGGTTGCACCAGAGCTTTTTATGGGCTTCATAACAAAGGTGGTGAATACATACTGTAATAGTGAGAGTCCATGTGAAAGTGGACACAGAGTATGCACATTTGCTTGGTGCAAGGCTACAGAGCATAGATGTGGACTGGAGAAAACTGCTTTCGCAGCTTTCTCCAGGTTTTGGTATTCGGTCATGGGGCTCTGTAGTTTGGAGATTCCATAGTGTCTTAGGTGGGATGAAATCCCCAGTCCTGGGTCCAGATTTTGAGATCCACCATCATATTGACTGGTCAGGTGTGTGTTGGGCTATTTGTAGACACCTGACCATAGTTCTGGGATCCACCCTTCTGAGGAGTCCAGGCAAGCAAGGGAGAAGTGTGCATGTCTGCACAGGTCTGTCAGAGTAGACAGAGGGTCCAAGCCTGTGGGCTGGAAAAGGAAGCTGGAAAAGAGTGCTGAGGTACTGGGTTTACAGGAACTCTGTTATAGAGGCGAGAGGGCTGAAGCATAAGTCTGAGCAGCCGTGCTACTAAAGAGAGCCAGGTGGCTTGGTATTTTTGATTGAACTTACATTGTTGCTGTGGAAAGCTGAAACCCCTGTGTGGGCAACACTTCTGTTATCGGACATTTTCTTTCTTTAATAAAAGTGGGCCTACAAGCCCTTAAAACTGCGTATTTGGCGTGCACTCAGCTCACTGGTAAGCTCTACCTTTAAGATAAACCAACCCCAGATGTTACAATACGCACATGCCAATTATCAGTTTTTCATTTCTGAAAAATAGTTTTATGTATATATTTTTCTAATTTTGCTTCACCAACTTAGACTATTGTGTTCTGATCCATCACATAGAATTCAGATTAAAAAAAACATAGAACTAAAGGCTGTAATGTAACAAAATAGGCAAAAAGCCAAGGGGGGTGAATACCTTTCAAGGCACTGTACCTGCAAACGAAGCCCACGCTGTCCCCTGTGCAGGCTACGTCTATCTTTGCCCCTGTTCATTCTGGGGCCGCGGACTCCGGCTCTGTGACTGGCTGGAGTCGCATGACGTCACTCTCGTGCATGCGTGCGGGAGCTGTCAGTCACGGCACACGCTGGGGAAGAAATGACACGGTGGTCCGTTTCTTCACAGCACATGCGCAAATGACGACATTGGTGCTCTACAAGTGAAACATCTCCTAAATGGCGCATGTTTAGGAGATATTTTCACTACCTATAGGGAAGCCTTATTCTAGGCTTCCCTATAGGTAAAAGTCACTTAAAAGGGTTTACAACCACTTTAACAGAACATGCTGAAGTTATAAACTGATTGGCTACCATGCACAGCTGCACCAGATTTTGCACTCTCCAGTTTTAGTAAATCAACCCCAATGTGTGCTGTCATACACTTAGATCTCCATGATATCAATTTTGACAAGTTTATTTTTATAAGAACAGAAAAGAGAAATATGATAACGAGATCTTTTTGTGCCATTAATATATTACATTTCTCATATTTGTATTGTTTGAATAATAACATCCCATTAAAATATTTCCCAACATATCATCCAGATCAGCTATCAAGTCACTGACCCTCGCCTGAGTGATGGGAAAATGTATTCAACCTTATTCTGTATGACACCAGACGATCGGGTCCGATTTATAGCTATTATTCAATTTTTGCAGCATTTTGGATGGAACTGGGTTGGAATAATAACATCATATGATGGCAGCGGTGATGAGGAGTCCCAACAACTGAGTAAGATGATGAGACAACATGGGATCTGCACAGAATATATCATTCCACTCACTCCAAAGATGTTAGTTGATAAACGGACATGGAAAATTATTAGTGAATCAACAGCTAAGGTTGTCATAGTCTGTGGAACTTCCACATTAAGCTTTCTTTATTTTTCTGATCGTTTTTCCTCTGGTGTAGAAAATGTCACATTTATTTTCCCACCATCATGGATTGGGTTAAAAAAGTTACATTTTAAGACTTATGTATCAATTAACTGCAGCTTTATATTTGTGTGGCCGCAAGAAAAAAACTTAAACCTGGATGTTTATACCGATGGTGTCAACTTCTCAAGCTGCTTAAATGACCCCATACTGGAAGATATTGGGATTCGTTGGTTTCAATGTTTTTCCCCAAACCAAATCAAAAATTACTATTTTCAAAAGTTCTGTAATTATTATGCAGAACCTTGTACAGATGTAAAACATGTTTCATCCATATTGTCTTCTTATACAGCTCTGCTCTCCAATGTATACAGGGCCGTATATATTCTGGCCCATGCTCTACATGGAATGTACATGAAGAAAAATAAATCAGAACAACATAAATTCCGGCACAGAGTAAGTTGGATACTAAGTGTTAATATTACTATGATCCTATCCTATATTATATAATAAAAATGTAAACTATCTCCACCCTCCCTCTCACTGTCTGACCACTCATTAAGGCACCACCTGGTGCGACACATGCAGGCACAGTAATGCATGTATTGCCCAAAAGCTCTCTCCCAGCTTCTTAGTTCATGCTGGGCAGAGCAGGAAAGCGTTAGAGGCTTTGTCTGAATTTTATAGCCATCTGCATCTCTGTTGTCAGAACAGGAAGTGATGTCAAGTTTCTCTGTCAGGGGACACAGACAATTTTTTTTTTAGCAGAGCGGTGAAGGCTTAGAACATCTAATAGGGTTTAACTGATGTCTGTGACTTCTTATCCCAGCGACAACGCCCCACATTTCTTGTATGGTTATCAAGAGAACAGGAAGTGAAAGGTCAAATCTTCCCAAGTGGGTTACTGTACAGAAAAGAGCAAAAGTTTGAAACACTGCCAATGCCTGTCCCTATGTCTCAATTAGAGGTGCTCAAATGATGGTTTCTCAATTTTGACAGGAGCAATAATGGACATCGGGTGGCCAGTTCTATGGTTTTCTATCCAAAACACAGTGGTGCACCAGATGTTGTTTAAATATTATTTTGCCTCTCATCTTTGATCGGTCTCGTCTTGGTCCTCCCAAAGGGCACCGAATAGATGGTCAGAAATTAAAATGGTCTCCCTCTACCCTGCCCATCTCTGCTCCCTGCTTTGGTCCCCTTCTTTACTCCAAAATCCTAAATTGTTGGGGTTATGTTTAGCCTCGATGCTTTTTACTTTGAGGATTTGGCGTACCTGCACCACTAGGTTCTCTCTCTCTTTACCTTGCCCTCCTTTATCTAATGTACTCTTCAGTCCCATCATCCCTGATAGCTTATCCTATGCCCTTGAATCCTCCTGGGCCGAGGCCAGCTTGTTTCAGCTCCGCCAATTTGTCTCTCCAGTTACCCACAGATTACGTGCATTCGAAGATATCCAGACTACATACCACATCCCTAGACATATTTATTTTTCTACCTCCAAATTAAATCTCTCCACATTTTCACCTTCTCTTATATTATTATATTATTTTATTTTATATAATATATATTATAAACAAGCTTGCTTCCTTTATTCTACTAGCGGCCAAGAGAATTATACCACTACATTGGCTCTCCTACCCCCCCTCTCATGTTAAGCTCCTAAAGGTGATTTCAGAAATACGCAGAATGGAGTATTTGATGGCTCAGGTGGGAGATGCTGTTACTCAGTTTAACAAGATATGGGATGCTTGGGATCAGTGGTGGCAAACAGTGCACCTGCAGGAGCTGCCCCCCCTCTGGTCGGGTTGGTCTGTTGGTGCACTTACCCTATCCATGGCAGGCAATCACAACAGCTTACCCTGCTTTCCTCCTCGGGCATCACAGCGGTGGGCATCACAATCTGCTTCATCTTCCCCTGATCGGCAGCTTCCGTCTTTTCCTTGGCAGCAATCAAAATACTTCTCCTTGCGGCCAACCAGGAAACGGGTCTCAAACCCGCTTCCTGATTGGCAGAGAGGAGATTCAGTGTCAGAATAGTGAATAGTCTTTCACTATTCTCACACACATGGGTGGGCTTTGAACGCATTCTCTGCACCCTGGGCCCACCCTATTTTGAAGCCTATTTGTCAGAAACCATGAAATCAGACTGAGACAGAAGAACAGTTAAATCACACTTGTTTAATAATAAAAGTAAAAAGAACAAACGTAGTCAAAACATAGCCAAAGTTCAGTAACCGGAATGGATAGTCAGCCAAGCCAGAAGTCAGGGATCAAAGTAGTGGATTAGCAAGCAGGATCTGGAGCCAGAAGGGATGTCAGCAAAGCCATTCTTGAAATACGAACACAGGAGTTTCTTGTGATGTGACCAAGGCGAAGGCAGAGCTTCTCTGGACTGGATGGCTTAAGTAGGCAGGACTGACGAGCAGGATCATCAACAGCTGAGTAACTGTTGAGAGAGATGGGAGCTGGCAATTAGCCGACAGATTTGCGGCCAGCCCAGAGAAGGAAGGGCTGAGCCCAGCCCTGACACTATTAGAGCCTCTGGCTCTAATCGGTGCTTCAAAAAAACACCCACCCCGCATTGGATTTCATGCTCCGGGTGTCCTGAAAGGGGCCAGATGCATGGATGGGGGTGTGGCACCCATGCACCCTTAATGGACGGGCCACCCCTGCTTGGGATTCCTACAAATTTGTTTCCCCTCCCTGCCCTGACTGATAGAGTATGTCGGGGGATACCACTCTTTCCTGCAATTGTGATGTTTATGTATATGATTTATTTTGTACATTTTGTAAAACTTTAATAAAAATACAATTATGAAAAAAAAAAAAAAAAAAAAGAGCAAAAGCATATTCAAACCTTCTGATTTTGCTGCTGCCGGGTAGTTTTTTGTAGCTACTGACTTTTAATTGTTTAACATTTGACTGAAGATCCTCTTTAAAGACGACCCACAGAAGCACAGTTGTGAGATTATGGAAGGATTCATTGCAGAGCCACAGGCTCATTATGTTAAATATATGACAATGCAATCTCTAATAGGTAATGATGTATTTGATGTGTATCTGCCAGATATTTCTGTTTTTCTTGGATTAATGGGATTCTTCTGATTCATTCATTCCTGTTCTAATTGCCTAGTCTGCCTAGTAACTGGATTATAACTTTATCACATTTTGTATTTTTTTTTTATGTTTTAAACATTTTTATTATGTTTTCATTAGTTTTAAACAACAGATGTACAGTAATATCATATGTGGAAATATAATATTTGATGGAACAGAAAATAATAGAAATGAAGTTTCATTAGTAATAAGCATTAAAATAAGGTAAAAATTAGTAGATGATACAAAGTTACTTGTAACATATATGACTGAAAGTAGGATACTTCTTATTTCAGGAATGAGTATGGAGAATAGAAATAATTCAATAGAATATTGTACCTATGGTTTTCAGTGAAGAGCCAGATAGTTAAAATATGTATGAGAAGGTACATTAGGAGTGTTACAGGGCAATAGAGAGAAATAGGTAAGTTTTCCAGGGCCAAGTTCCTGCAAATTGGCTTGGCATTATCTGGAAATATGAGTAATATTTCAGATTATCCCACAATACTCGTATTAGAGTAAAAATAGCTAGTGTAAAGAGAAGGGGAAACTTAGATAATGTTATGACAAAGAGACATTGGGATGTGAAATGGGGTATGTCACCAGAGGGGGTCAGTAGACTCGGGAGGTAAAAAAATTAATGAAATAATTAAATCACATGACAGATTATAGATCTTAAGCCCTCAAGGGAGTAGTAAAGAGGTGTCAAAGCCCGGGGGTAGGAAATGTTCAATCCATGGTGTTAACAGAGCTTCAAATTTAGATATATTATCAAGATAGATAGCTTCTGTTTTATCATGGATTAGGGATTAGGAAACTCTTTGTTTGACTAATGATATATCAAGTGAATCTGTTTTCCAAGCTTTTGCTATGACCTGTTTTGCTGCTGTTGTTACAAAAAGCATGAGTTTAAATTGGCGGTTTGACAAGGCATGTGGTTTACTATTCAGGAGTGCAATAGGTGCGTCAGGCAGTAATATAATTTTGAACATTGTGGAAAGAATATTAAATACTTCTGACCAAAATGATCTGACAATATTACATTCCCACCAGATATGTACCTGAGTACCTGGAGTAGAGCAGCCACAAATGCAATGGGAAGGATATTGTGGTGAGAATTTAGAAATTCTGTCTGGGACTAAGTACCATCTTGTGAGTACCTTATAATTGGTTTTGAGAGCCTCTTCATTCGGGGAGGCAGACTTTGTTGTTTGCCAGATTTGAGACCAATTTATGTCTGCAGATTGTAATTGGAGATCTTTTTTCCATTTGGTAATATATTTTGGGGGCATAGAGGTAATGTGTGATAGTAAATGGGTGTATAGGTTGGAAATGAGACCACGTTTATGTGGAACTGATTTACTGGCTTGTTTGAATATAGTGATGCTTGGTGATATCGTATCAGAGGGTGCATTGTTGTGAAAAAAGTTTTTTATTTGAAGATATCTGAAAGTTTCTGTATGTGGGAGATATTAGTTTTCATGAAGAATAGGAAATGGTGTGATTAAAGAAGATTTATAGAAATGATGAGCGCAGGTCAAACCAGCTCTTGACCATGCCGAGAATGAGTTTGGGGAGGACCAAGCCGGGTAGAATGAGGGATTATGGAGGAAGGAGAGAAGTGGATTATGTCTAGATTGTAGGCCAAATTGCGTTTTTAACCTATCCCAAATGGATAGGCTGTGTTTGGTAATGGAATTCATTACTGTTCGGTGCTGCGTTGGGTTTAGCCAAAGAAGATTTGCGTTGGATAGAGGGTTACAATCGTCCGATTCTACCACTACCCAAAGTGGGATTTCTGTCTTAGCGTGGTATTTGGAAAGTTTGATAATTGGGCTGCATAATAATATTTTGTAAAATCTGGCACACCCAGACCACCCTGAATTTTAGGAGCACATAGGGTATGTTTAGCAATTTGAGGTTTTGTCTTACCCAAAATAAAATGTAAGGTCTTACGTTGTATGATGTGTAAGAAGTGTGATGGTATAGATATGGGGAGTACTGGAAAAAGATATAAGAGTTTTGAGAGGATGGACATCTTTATCACTGTAATTCTTCCTAACCAGGCCAATGGTATTTTTGACCAATTATTGAGAAGTTTATTAAGTTGTGAAAGCATAGGTGGGTAATTTGTTGCATATAGCTCCAGAGGGTTGGCTGTAAAGTTAATACCCAAGTAGGAGATACAATTTTGTATTTTTTAAGCAAACTATAATTCTAGATCTCCTATATTTGTATATAGTAATGTGTGTCCTCTGTCTTCCATGAAAAGCTGCACAAATATGTGAAAAATGTTCATTACACCAACCCAGATAGCAGTGAGATCTACTTTAATGAGAGAAGAGAAATTACAACCAATCTTAATTTTCAAAGCTGGTCTATGTTTAAAAATAAATATTATTCATATAGAACAATTTCCACTATTCAAAGTCCAGATTATGTGCTTGAACCATTTCCCAACATGAGTGATCCATCCTTCTGGAAAGGAGGCAAAGTAAGAAATCACTTTATTTTCTGTTTATATAATTTGCTGAGGAGGTTCATAATCAGGATTTATAGGGATTTTCTAGTCTAATTTTAAGATATACAAGCCAATCTGCCTCTCCATGAATGGGGTCATTTTTGGAGCTGTTGATGGTTTAATGTTTTAATAATTTTAGTAAAGGAAAAATGTATGAAACAGGGAACAAGATAAGGTTGGCAAAGTCTTAGCAAACATAACAAGGAGAAAAATAGCAAATTACAAGTACACGTGTAGCAACATGGATGCTAGCATGCGTTCATACATCCCATGAGTGTGTACCAAGGTGACTACCCTCAGCTCTGGCTAAAGAATCAGAAGATTCAGAAAATCTGAAGATAAACTTCATCTGATGAACGATCTGCCGATTTTCTGATCGTTAGTATGCTGCTTTTGACAGCCGATTACGAATTTTTGGCAGACAAAATCTGGATGTGCAGGCTTTAAAATTTTTGTCTGATGTGACCACAACGTCCAATTTTCTTTTCATTAGTATGGTTTTCTGACACAAAAAATCTGAAGAGCAAGACTAGGCATGCTCAGAAATGAAAGAACACATACAAAACAATTCAACACATTACGTCACTTCTGATATTGAATTCTGTTGTCAGAAAATTTTCTGATGGTGAGTGCCTTCTTCACTTTCGATTTGAGACTAGCATCAAACAAAAAACTGTCGAAAATTTGTCCAATAATCTGACTGTGTGTACAAGGCTTTAGAATGGCATACCAATACTAGCCTAGCAGCCAGCAAAATATGCGTTAGAAGGCAACGGGCAAAATCGGGCAGGATAGTGTCAATAAAAATATTAAGTAGAGCCAGTTCAGGTGAAAAGGTTATAGGCAACTGTAAGATGTCAGATGCTAGATGAGAGATGTCCTTCCAAAAGTCTGTCACCTTAGTACATTTTCATAAAATATCATACAGGTTGCCTGTTTTCCCACAATCCCTCCAACACAGAGGTGAAGCATTAGAATATATTTTATGTAGAAGGGTAGGGGTAACATACCAATGAGGATTCATTTTATGAGTGAGTTCCCAGAGGTTGGTTGAGCGAGAGGCCTTGAAAGGAGCCTTTTGCGCTGCCTGCCACTAGGAATCGGTAATGGAACAGCCAAGCTCTACTTCCCATTTCTCAAAGGAAGATAGTTTGCAAAAGGTACTTTTGTCATGTAGTAGACTGTAAAAAAGTGTGATACCTTTCATAGAAGTGGTGTTGTCCGACAGGTACTTTCAAGCTAGCCTGTGTATAGACCTATGCAGGAGTGGGGTATGAAGCAGACAATGGGTCATTTGAGTAAACCTATAGTATTCTGAGTTAACCCATTGCAGTACCACTGCAAAATAACAAATTCCAGCCAGCTGCTTTATGTTAACCAACTGACCAGGGATAATGAGTGATCAGAGAATAAAGACAGCAGAGAGCAGGCAGATTTCACCTGGAAATAAAAAAAAGGAACATTTTGCAAAATTGTTGCACAGTATGTAGTTACTTTTACTAGGATGCAATTCCAGAGGAAGAGAGCAGTTTTTATTCTGGAAATTAAATATTTCTGTCTTTTTTTCTGAGATGGGTGACAAAAAATTGTGAAGATTTGCTGAATAGGCAATTCACATGGAGGAATATCTTTCTGGACCTTGTGCTAATGTGGTGACCCCTCAGAGTTTGTCCCTTCTTGCCGCAGATTATTTTTTGAACCTCATGGCTACCTACATACAAAGGGGTGATTTGCTATTTGAGGTGTTGCATGCATGTGTTGCGGATACACTTAGGAGATAATCACAAATCTTGGGCTTTTCACTAAATGAGCCTATAGTTCCTGGCATCTGCTCCCTGTCTTCTGGGGTTGTCTGGGTCTGGGAGGTAGGGTCAGTTTTGACCCGATCCATCTGTCTGCATCTGCACACCTATTAGACTGGCATCGGAGTGGAGAGTATATGCATCTCTCTCGACATCACTAAATATTTTGTTTTCATATAAATGTTGTTCTAAACCACACATATTCCTTGAATCCTTTGAAGAAGCCAATACAGGCGTCAGTAAGACAAGTTTTCATTCCCCGCTGTAATCTACATTGAATTCTAAATTTATATCATTATTTTCTATACATATGATACTACATGCAGGATAGAAACTCTACCTTCAGGGGTGTCTGTTATGGTTTTGACATTATGTGTGAGAACAATTATCCATGTTTTTTATCTGTGTCCTTTTTACTCTTTTTGTAATAAATACTTCCCATTCTGCATTAATTAAATTTCTGAGGCAGAAATCAAGCAGATTTCATATGGAAATAAACAAATGAGTGTCCTTTTCAGAGATTGAGGGCAGAAAAATTGTCCAAAGTTGTAGCACAGCTTTGAGTAATTTTTGATAATTCAGGGATGTTCGGAAGGGACCCTTGTCATCATTGTGGTACATTGGGACAAAATGCTTTACCAGAGATTCCCCCTGGGAAGGTTTTCTCATCATGTTGAGGGCATGTGTCCTGGTATGTTTCCAGAGGGGGGCACACATTCATTATTCTCTTTTTCTGGCCAACCAGGCTGTATGTTCTAATAAGAGTCTGGCATGGATATTGGGGGAATCCATACCAGTTTGTTTTTCATCTGTTTTTTAGTATGTAGAATATAGCATAATTGACATTTAGAAAGGAAAAAAAACTATTGCTGGCTTTTGCCAGTAAATTACATTTTACTGTTAGATTTTTTTTAAAACATGGTATAGTGACAACGAACCTTTAAGGGTCTAGTATTTTTTTTTTTTTTTGGGGGGGGGGGGTCCTCATGTAAGGGTTTGGTGTGTATTTTGGGGGCACCCATTGTTATTTTTTATAAGAAAAAAAAAACTGTCAAAGAGATGCAATTTATCATTGATTTTAATGGTATTTTTCCTTGTAGATGTTACTTTCCTGTAGTACATTGTTATACATTGTACAAGTCTGTCATTTCACGGGCAGGTTCAGGACATCCCCAAAGCAAATTGTTCTTTGTTAAAGTGTTAGTTTAAGGATCATTAAGAGAGCCACCACCGGTATTTTGAAATATGTTAATATTACACATCCCTCAGGGCAGTGCCCATCCCACATGGTATGTGTTTGACAACCCCTTGCTAATTAGCCAGAACTGTCTTTAAAGATTGGATTCCCATTGGTCACTGAGTGGAGTTGACTGATCTGTCACCATCATCAAGTTTCAGGATTGATGATGGCCCAGGAAGGATGCAGGACAAGGCACAACTCTGAAGATGATAGTGCTGCCCTGCATCCTTCCTGGGCCATCATCAAAGTTACCAAGTGGGCCTCGAAGGAGATATAAGGTCCCTAAGGTTGATGGATCCTTGCGGGGGGTCATTGTAAGATTGGGGTGATCTGATTCAAGTGGTAGGTGCATTTACAATGAGTGCGCCAGTCCAAAACTTTGTTTTTTTAAGGGCACGGTAGCCCACTTTTATTTAAAGGAATGGAAAAGTTCACAAAATACATCAATAGCCCATGTAGGGGGTTCCACCATTACTGTAACTTGCACAAGCAGAATTCTTCTGCCTCCTGGCTTACTCTCTTGCCACATGGCTGCTTCAGGCCTCAAGTGGAGGCCTTAGGCCTTCTCCTCAGACCAAAAGACTTCCTTAGAGTCAAGCTCTCTCATAGCTTATTCATGAGCCGCACCTTGCTGTTTTGTTACAGACTAAATCTGCCTCATGAAGCCTCTCTAACTCCTGGAGAGGTTGGGAGTCAACCTGACTCCCCTTCACAGACCTCCTGTCTGTTGGGTGGAGCCCTGAGCCATAGCAGGTCACAACTAATAGCCCAGCACACAGCTGTGCAATCAGAGTGCCTGCCTCTCCAAAAATTTGGCATAAACCAGCAATTTTTTGACACATAATCACACACATAGGTTGGACTTGATGGACGTATGTCTTTTTTCAACCTCACCTACTATGTAACTATGTAATTTTCTGAGTAGCACATGGTCCCACTGCTACATCATGCAGACCCTGCCACTAACTATATGGTCCAGTAAAATGGGGACATTAACTTCCACATAATGAAAAAGAGTATAGATGGCCTTATGCGAAAAAATGGCAGCCGGGAATTTACCACTCTGGTACAGCACAGGCTGAGAAGCCACCAACTTCAGAGCAGCTGTACAGGCAGCAATTTTTCCCAGCTTTTTCTTTGATGCTGGACAAGGGGAAGATTGGGTACATATTTTCTGGCATTTGGGGAAGAGACCCATGTCTGCTAAATGATACAGTTGGAGGTGAGCTTGCATTCCACATTCCACACTTGTTCCTTCTCTGCATATCCCAATACACATGAGAAGTCACATGTCTCTTCATGCATGTGGTACCCAACTGACCGATAGATTTATCATGCTTGATACACTTCTGGCAGAGGCTACAAAATCACTAGGATGCAGTCTGCAGCATATATGTGTCAAAAGGCCCATATAACTGACCTATGGGGACCGGTCCTGGGTGAGTATACCGATAGTCTGCTCTCAGTGCCATCCAGTGGAATATGGTGGCTACTTCCTCTAAGTTGATCCCTGATGACATCCTTCCTTTCTTTCATCTTCTTTCTTAAATTTTCCTTAACTATATCTTGCACCCAGGTGCAGTTATCAATACCCCCACCCTTCACATCACTGGAGCCAAATTGGCAGTAAGCTGCAGCTACAGAAAAATCAGTGGCAATTAGTTTTCTATGCCTATTATCCCCTCCCTCTATAATCCCATTGCTCTCCCCCTCAATACCAGATAAATTAATTGCTGCTCATCCTCTTGCAGCAGGTGACTAAAGCAAGGCTAAAATAAGAATGGGATGTACAGTATCTGCAGATGACATTACACTGCTCTGCACCTGGGAGAAAAGAGGAGGAGGAGGAGGAGGAGGAAGAGGAAATCTTAGTTATACACTCCAGCACCTCCTCTGCAGACACTGGCAGTAAAGCTCGCCTACTGGTAAGGTTGAGCTAAATGTACCTGCGTTCAGTTTCAGGTGGATTCGGCAAACATTACTGAAATTCAGTGGCCAAATATGATCCCCTCTGAACTCACTGAGAGCTGTATGTTAAAAAACATCAATGGTAATTTTCCAGGCTAATAGGCAAGGTATTGTCAAACAAATGGCATGGAGGCTGGGCACTGCCCTTGAGAACACGTTTAACCAATTCAGCCCCAGAAGGATTTGCCCCCTTTATGACCAGGTCATTTTTTGCGATACAGAACTGCGTCACTTTAACTGACAATGGCCCGGTCGTGCGACCCTGTACCCAAACAAAATTGGTGTCCCTTTTTACCCACAAATATAGATTTCTTTTGGTGGTATTTGATCACCTCTGCGGTTTTTATTTTTGCGCTATAAGTAAAAAAAGACCGTCAATTTTGAAAAAAAACTTTTTTTTTACTTTTTGCTATAATACATATCCAAATGTATTCATCAGTTTAAGCCTATATATATTCTTCCACATATTTTTGGTAAGCAATAGGCATATATTGAGGTCGAGTTGCATCTTGATATAGCGCGGACCTTTACCCAGCAGGGTCCCGACCCGCTTACAAACACATACACATATGCACAAACTAGGGCCAATTTTGTACACAGGATCTGATTCACCTACCAGCATGGTTTTGGAGTGTGCGAGGAAACCAGAGGAAACCCACTCAGGCACAGGGAGAACATGCAAACTCCAGGCAGATGGTGTCATGGTCGGGATTTGAACCAGCGACCCTATTGCTACTAGGTTAGAGTGCTAACCACTACACCACTGTGCTGCCCAATGATTGGTTTGCACAAAAGTTATCGCGTCTACAAACTAAGGGATAGATTTAGATACTTTTATAAAAAATGTATTGTCTTTACTGGTAATGGTGGCGATCTGCGATTTTTAGCAGGACTGCAACATTGCAGCGGACAAATCTGACCCCAAATGACACTTTTTGGGGATCAGTGACATTATTACATTGATCAATGCTATAAAAATGCACTGATCAATGTAAAAATGACACTGGCAGGGAAGGGGTTAAAGCTAGGGGGCGATCAAGGGGTTAAGTGTGTTCCCTGGGTGTATTCTGTCGCTTGAAGATTCTATCATCAGAAAACAACCACATTGTATGTTCCCTATCCCCCATTTTTATGTATAATAACCCCATATGTGCTGTGAATACTTATGGTAATGAATGATTCCATTATTATAGAAAATATAATAGGTGAGAAGGGTAACACCCGTTTCATAAGCAGGGCAATTTGACTTTCTTTGGGCTGCTGACACACCACATGGATGCTGTTTTTCATATGTTACTTGTACCACAGGTCCTTATACAGCCTTATATACATTTTTGTCCTATCCTTCTGGATCCCCCTGTGTGCCCCTGCTGAATGGTCCAACTTACCTTCAGCTCCCAGACTGAGCATGTCCTTTGGTGCCCCATATGTCATTGGCCTATTTGTGAACATTCTTCTGGTTCCTGGTACTCTTTAGCCTCCAATGTTAGTGTATACATTGGATTTTATTGTCCTCTGATGAAGTGAACATCACTTCACGAAACACGTCAAGATATATTCCAGCATTTACCTACCTGTCTTTTTGTGTAATTTTGCCTATATGTGGAAATATACATCAATGATATGTTTTTTTTCTCATTTTTATACCATAACCTACAGTATGTACTGCTCTTATTGTCTATTTTTAACTTGAATATGGAATAAAAAGATAAACAATTTTATGCAATGAGGTATTCAATTTTTTCAACTCTAAGGACGCATACACACAGGCGGACTTTTCGACCGGACTGGTCCGACAGACTTTCCAGCGGACTATCGACGGACTTTTGAAGGACTTCCGACTGACTTTTTAATGAACTGACTTGCCTACACAAAAGGGAAAGTGGGGATGGGGTATAATTACCCCAGGGACTTTTAGGGTGCGTGGATCTATAAATGGTTAGAGTAAAGAAATATGTATGCAAAGTCTATCCATATAAAAACATTTGTTTAGTATATAGTATCAAAAAGTTAATTCATTAAAAACACATTTCACAATAACCATAGTTGGCTTTAACAAAATTACTAGCAGAAACTACCACTTAATTGATACCAATCAACATGTTTCACTCTTTTTGAGCTTCATCAGGAGTTCTGGTATATATGTGGTCTACTGAAAGTGAGAAACAAAGATACATGTCATATATTATGAATTATGAAATTCGAGATAAAATTTAAAATAACAGTTCTAGGGATAGAATATTATTGCATACATCTGTAACAACAACAACAACTAAGTATTACATTAGAGTAATGGAGGTATATCCAATTAATCAATGAATAATAAGTAATAGACAAGTAATATAAATTGGATGCTTCCATTGCACAGGCTTCCTTCTTTGGTTCATACGGACGCCAGGGGCACCCTTGGGATGTGTGAGTAATCAATCGCTCACCCATGGGAGCCCTAGGGGTGCCAGCTCCTTGAGGGGCATTATAGCAAACGGGGCCCCTTTCTTTAATTTATTTTATTTTAATTTATTTTATTTTCTTTTATTTTCATTATTATATTTATTTTTATTTATTTTCTCAATAAATCTGGTTGTATATTGCTCATATTTTTATTTATTTTCATTTTTTCTTTTTTCTTTTATTTTTTTATTTCCTATTTTATTTTATTTATTTTACTTCTCTTTAATCCTATTTGATTTTACCAAATCGTTTCTCTAAATTTATTTATTTTTATTCCCCATATAAATTGAGGATCAACATATCATCTCCTTATGGATGGAGTGCGGGGATCCAGGGGGAAATAATTTTTTCTTCTTTGTTTCCCCCTCTCTCCCCTGTTAGGGGATAATTCTGAAGATGGGCGAACTTATGGGCTATTATCTCTCTCTGTTCCTTCTTCAAAGATGGCGACACCGGCCTTGGGCCGCTAATAATGTTCTTTATTTACATTCCTTCGTTTGACACAGGCGCACTGTAGATACTTGCTGTAACCAGCGTCAGATATCCTGGCGCATGCGCAATACACTAGCGGACATAATTCACGTTCCACTGTCATACTCCGGCCCCGCCTTGCTCCCCGGCGCTCGGAACACCTCAACACACATCCGCATCCCGGCGGTGACGTCAGACGCCGCCGGGATGGAGGAACTATAAGTATGCGGCAATCAGTCGCCACTTTCTGTCGGTAGCTCCCTCAGGGATAAGGGAGGTTGGACATCTCTCTCCCCTCCACTACATGCCAGTATATACTCTACTTCCAGGTAATCGTGTCTCCACACTAGTGTGTCTGCTCATGGACAGAGCGATTCACCTCTGTGGGTCAGCACATTTACTTACATAGAATTGTTTTTCTTTTACAGCATACATATATCGTTCATTACACCTGTACTTTATATACTATTGGCAAACAATCAACCCCTATCAAACCTTTCACTTGGTGAGATGGAAAGTGTGCGTGTTCACTCTGCTAATTCAGGCTACTATTAGCCGTCCAGTAATTTACATTTGATTCAACTCAAGGTATTATTATTTGTTTGATTTTTGGATTTCTAATCCTGAATATTTAGCAGGTTACTGTTTGTAACTTCATCTCATATTTGCTATCTCCAGTTTAAAGTACGGATATACACATACTTTGTTCCTTTATGACCACATATCTGGGAGGCCGAGGCATGGGAGTTTCATCCAATCTAATGTGAATGTTTTCCATCACCTAAACTACTCCACCTGATTCATCTATATGTACCTATTTGGCTTGGTAAGACAGTCCTGATTATATAATTGTTATATGTGGAATGTATTCACTTTATTATTTTTTGTTACTTATTATTCATTGATTAATTGGATATACCTCCATTACTCTAATGTAATCCTTAGTTGTTGTTGTTGTTACAGATGTATGCAATAATATTCTATCCCTAGAACTGTTATTTTAAATTTTATCTCGAATTTCATAATTCATAATATATGACATGTATCTTTGTTTCTCACTTTCAGTAGACCACATATATACCAGAACTCCTGATGAAGCTCAAAAAGAGCGAAATATGTTGAGTTGTATCAATTAAGTGGTAGTTTCTGCTAATAATTTTGTTAAAGCCAACTATGGTTATTGTGAAATGTGTTTTTAATGAATGAACTTTTTGCTACTATATACTAAATAAACAAATGTTTCTATATGGATAGACTTTGCATACATATTTCTTTACTCTAACCATTTATAGATCCACGCACCCTAAAAGTCCCTGGGGTAATTATACCCCATCTCCCCTTTTCCTTTTTTGTATACATTTATGGGATGTGGTGCCATTGGTTAACTGTCTCTGTCCTCTACAACATATAAATGACTTGCCTATACACGATCACACCAAAGTCCGATGGATTCGTACGTGATGACGTACACTGGACTAAAATAAGGAAGTTGATAGCCAGTAGCCAATAGCTGCCCTAGCGTCGGTTTTTGTCCGTTGGACTAGCATACAGACGAGCGGATTTCTGGGTCCGGTTACGACGTAAAGATTTGAAGCTTGTTCCAAATCTAAAGTCCGTCAGATTTGCGACGGGAAAAGTCCGCTGAAGGTCCGGTGAAGCCCACACACGATTGGATTGTCCGCCGGATTTGGTCCGTCGGCGTCCATCGGATAAGTCCGGTCAAAAAGTCCGACCGTGTGTACGCTGCATAACAAAAGTCCCATGAGTATTTTCTCCTTTAGTTAAGCAATGCAGCCATGTGCTGTGAAAAAAAGCAGCCCCAAGAACAGGTCAGGCCAAAAATAGATCAGGTCAGAAACAAGTGAATGATGTGTGCTATGAGCACCCTAAACCTAAAACCCTACCAACATAAAAGACAAAAATAAGAAATGAAATTAGGAAAACCATGAAACACCCCTGAACCAAAGCCATCTAATTTTAAAGAGAAGCCTTGCACCAACAAAAAAAAAGTAGCTTAACCTAAAATAGAGGCCCTATCAGCATGCAATAGAAATCAATAAACACCCCAAATTAATGAAAACCCCAAATAGTGCCCCAAAAGGATTTCAAACCTGAAGAATTCACCGTGAACTCAAGAAAGAGACAAACATAAACCTCATTTGTATTTGTACCACCTACTGCGTATAGCTTCATGAGAGGCGGACCTTTTAAAAAAAACAAAAACATAATAATAATAATATCTTATTTCAGATTCCGGTATCTCGATGCTCAGATCCCTGTTTACCTGGCAGCAGAAAAAAGTTTGGCTCTTCCTTTCATAAATGCTGCTATGAGTGTGTCTCATGTCCAGAAGGAGAGATATCCAACATTTCTGGTAGAGTTTGTTTTTGTTAGTAAGTTATTGTTAGACTGGGTAGAGGGTACTGCTGTGGTTAAAGTGTACACCTGAGCTCAAAGGTTTGCATGCCCTGGCAGAAATTGCGAAATGTTGGCATTAATATTGAAAAAAATGACTGATCATGTCAAAAAAACTGTCTTTTATTTAAGGATAGTGATCACATGAAGCCATTTATTATCACGTTGTTTTTTGGATCCTTTTTAAATCATAATGATAACAGAAATCACCCAAATGGCCCCAATCAAAAGTTTGCATACCCTGGAATGTTTGGCCTTGGTACAGACACAGAAGGTGGCACACACAGGTTAAAACGGCAATTAAAGGTTAATTTCCCACATTTGTGGCTTTTTAAATCACAATTAGTGTCTGTGTTGTCAATGAGTTTGTTAGCTCTCACATGGATGCGCTAAGCAAGCTAAATAGTAAGCCATGGGAAACAGAAAAGAACATTTAAAAGACCTGTGTAACAAGGTAATGAAACTTTACAATCTTTGAATAAAAGACAGTATTTTGGCATGATCAGTCATATTTTCAATATAAATGCCAAAATTACACAATTTCTGCCAGGGTATGCAAATTTTTAAGCACAACTGTATGTCAGGGAATAAGACAAATGAAGTAAATCTCTGTAATGCCTGCACACTGCACATTTCCCCATGGTTTATCCTTTTAAAGACCCAGCAAGTACCAAAGTATACCTGTTGATCCTGCCAGAAATGCCCTCAGCTCATAATTGTAAGCTGACACACACAGGAGTTTTTGAACTGAAATTACAAGAAATGGTGTCAGCCCTGTCCAGCTCTATTTTGCTACTACTATATACACATTATATTTAAAGTTGACCTCTCATAGCCCTACAAGTCTCCATGAATCAGTTCCTAAAATTTACAGCAACAGAATCGTCCCCCCCTAAAGTTCTACATTTATCATAAACAAGCCATCCTTGAGCTCCAGTCAGTGACTTTGCTTAGGTTAAGATGCTGTTATCAGTCTGCCTCAGGCAGGAGGAAGCATTTCCCCAGTCTCCTCTCCATAAGTGATCAAACTGCATAATTGTAACTTTGTAGCTTGAGTTCTTAATTCTATCCTCTGTAACATTAATAAAGTTAATGAAACTTTTACTTTAGAGTTGTTGTAAACCCCAGTGAACCCCATATCCCCAGTATAGTAACTCAAGTGATACGCAGAGATGAAACAAATCCTCATACATAAGTCGTACCTGTTTATCTACAGCCTTCTCTACATTCTTTGAAAGCCCAGATTTTACACAGGATCTCCCAGGTCTGGGGGTGGAGAACTGAAGTTAAAGCGGAGGTCCACTGAAAAAAAAGTATTAAAAGCCAGCAGCTACAAATACTGTAGCTTCTGACTTTTAATATATGGACACTTACCTGTCCAGGGAGCCCGCGATGTCGGCAGCCGAAGCTGATCCGTCCTTCGGCTCTCAGGTGCTGCTGCCGCCATCCTCGGTAAGGGAATAAGGAAGTGAAGCCATGCGGCTACACTTCCTGGTTCCCTACTGCGCATGTGCGAGTCACGCTGCACGTCCTCTCAGGTCCCTGCTGCGTTCTAGGACCTGTGTGTCTCCCAGAATACAGCAGGGGAGGACGGGGTAGGCGCCGGAAGTGGCGTAGGTCACCGCATGCGCTGCGGTGATCTATGCCAGGAAATGAGAGCAAATACCTGTATTAGACAGGTATCTGCTCCCTCCTCCCCCCTGAAAGGTGCCAAATGTGACACCGGAGGGGGGGGGGATCCAAAAAATGGAAGTTCCATTTTTGGGTGGAACTCCACTTTAAACTCTGCAGAGCTCAGTGAGGAGAGCTCTGAGAGCTAATTGGAGGGAAGGGACACCCCCTTCACACAGCTCTAAGAAACAGAATTGAGACTGTCAATCACAGGCTGTGTACTAAAGGTCCCTCTCCTGTCACCTTTTTTGTGTTGGTGTCAGGAAAACTTGTCTGTCATTAGTGACAGATGGCAGAAGAAAGAAACAGTAGATAGAAATGCCACTGAGTGCTCTGGAGTGAGACAAGTACACACTATAGAGGGATATGCTTTGTTCATATTTCTTGTCTGAGGTTTACAGCCTCTTTAACGCCCATCCTCCATGAATCCGGCTATTTTTTTTTTTTTTAAATGCTTTTTTTAATGTGCAAATAACTTTAAACTATCACTACTTTAAGTTCTTTTTGCTTTTACAACGTAATGTTTGTAGAAGACAATAGCAGAAAAAGAAAGATATCATAGAAAAGGAGGAATTGGGACTTTTCAAGCGCAAACATAAACAAAAATTAGAAAAAATAGAAAACATTTATTTAGATTAAAAATACATAAGTGAAAAAAGTAAAACCACAGTACATCAGTAACAAAAATCAACTGAAGTATAATTGTATCTCTACATGTTTTGCCATTCATGGCTTCTTTAGGAGATTCTGTTACAATAAACTCTGTATGCATAGACTGATCACTATAATAGAAAAATATACAAATCAGAGAAAACCACAATTTAGAAAAAACATACAATCAAAAACAACAAACAACAATCCTAAATTTTAGTATCATGAACTGATAAACAGTGAACAGTAAGCATGTTCTGACCACGGCACCAACCTTCAAACGGTCTGGAGGGGGGTATAAAAGGAAATAATCTTCAGTCACTGTTAGGTTCGGTCCATGGAAGGAGACATGCTGCCTAGGGCTCCAGATAACAATAGGTAAAGATTAATTTGGAGGTTGAAGGTTGAAGGTTGGTGCCGTGGTCAGAACATGCTTACTGTTCACTGTTTATCAGTTCATGATACTAAAATTTAGGATTATTGTTTGTTGTTTTGTATTATATGTTTTTTTCTAAATTGTGGTTTTCTCTGATTTGTATATTTTTCTATTATAGTGATCAGTCTATACATACAGAGTTTACTGTAACAGAATCTCCTGAAGAAGCCGTGAATGGCGAAACATGTGGAGATACAATTATACGTCTGTTGATATTTGTTACTGATGTACTGTGGTTTTACTTTTTTCACTTATGTATTTTAATCTAAATAAATATTTTCTATTTTTCTCATTTTTGTTTATGTTTGCGCTTGAAAAGTCCCAATTCCTCCTTTTCTGTTATCTTTGCAAATAAGGGATGTGGCACCTAAATTGAGTCTTTCCAACAGACTAGCTCTATAACTATACTTCTCTAGCAGAAAAAGAAAGCCTCTGCCAATGGATCAGGTGTGTTAGAGGTATACAGGTTCTGGGGCTGTCATTAATAAGATGAGATAGATATCTTCTAGATTCTTTCTGTGCACTATCCCAATACAAAAACTACACTTGGAAAACAGTAAATGATAGTGAAAGGATTGTGTATTACAAACAAAAAGTATGTTAGGAAATATTTTCACAAACAAAAACTAGTAAATCAAAGAAAAAGAAGCTATATACAAGTGATATGAAATATACATATATCAAAACATCAAAAAATATAAAAATGATTCTAACGACCACATTCTGTATATAGTCTGTGAACAAGGGTGTAACACCCATGTGTATCAAAGTCCATGTGCAAGTACACTGATATCCTGATAATTATATAAGGAACAGAAAGAGCAAATAGGACTTTAAATTACCCTCCAAAGTACACACAAGTGCAAAATATTTTATTAGTTATTTGACAATAAATAAGTATAAAAACATACAACATATGAAAAATTAGCTTGCATATTGATTCTACCAAATATAGGCACCATGGTGTTGCATGGTATATGATTTAGAAATAGGATAGAGGTCTACTTGTTTCGTGGAAGTACTGCAGCATAAAGTGGTCAACGTGATATGATAAATAGATTTACCATACCATGTGGACCCCTTTATGCTGCTGGTTAAAGAGGGATAGGGTTATCCCTATCCAATCCATTTCATTTTTTGTTCATTCTGACTTTGGACATTACAGATTGAAGTGGTATTGTTTGTCTTTGACGATCTTCTAGACAGCAGTTGTATGCTCCCTTTGGTGCCCTCTCTGGGGTAGATCACTCTGCCACGGGCCGGTGAGACTCATATGTGCATTTGCCCTTGCACTTTCACAAACACTGAAAAGAAACAACCTCTATGGATCCTCAAGAGCTAGGTGGTCCCGAAGAAGCGGTACTCCGCGAAATGAATAGACCTCTATCCTATTTCTCGATCATATACCATGCAACTTCATGGTGGCTATATTTGGTAGAGTCAATATGCAAGCTCATTTTTCATATGTTTTATGTTTTGATACATTTTTTATTGTCAAATAACTGATAAAATATTTTGTATTTTTATATATAATTTTGTACTTGTGTGTACTTTGGAGGGATACTTAAAGTCCTACTTGCTCTTTCTGTTCCCAATATATTTAAAACAAGGATGATACCCTCCAACTGTACACAACTTTAATCTATACCTCCCCCCACTCACATTCAACTATTCTTTGCTGATATGCTGATAAAGTTCTCAAAGAAAAAGGACAGTTTGCGTAAGATTGAAACAAATCCTCTGTATATATATTTATATAATAAAGAAACCCTACGCTGATCCCATCACCTCTCAAAAAGTGAATAATACAAATTATTAACAAAACAACTCATGATTCAAAGGATAAAGAAGGTTGCAACCCAGTGAGTCCGATCAGAAGGCTCAATACAAAATAAAGATAAAAAGCTGGGGCGCTCCTCTGAAGTACCAATATGTGTATACACAATACTTAAACAGTGTATCCGAATCAATATTAGCAACAATTCAATGTAAGAAAATCATGATCCAGCAAAAAAAAAATATATATATATATATACAAACAGATGAAGTCCATGGAATATGTGACAGTTTCAAAAAAACTTCTTGGTATCCAAACCCAAAGGATTCATTTTTGAAGTAAATATGCAGTGTTCAAAACGTGTCTTGGACAAGACAAGAAATGGGTGCTTTTAGAAAAAATCTTCCATCACATAAAACACACGACTCTTACGGGACTGATATGATCTCAGATCATAGAGATCACACTCGCTTGAGGTATAATTCGAAAATCAGCAGCAAGAAGGAGACTCCAATCCCAATTAATGGCGTGATCCCACAATGTTAGATGGATGGTGCTCCCCAATCCTCACTCCCAACATGTGTAGAGACAAAAGGGAGATGGCGACAATGAGGTAAACATTTCCAAATCCAGTAACCACATCAGTTTTCCCTTTCCTCTCCCTCTCCTCCAGGTAGCCATGGCCTCTTCATAAGTAATCAAATGAAGATAGAAAGCATAAAATAACCAATAGGGTCTCCAGATCGTGCCATCACCACCTTAAATAAGATGCGGGCTTACCAGATTTGGTGGACACTCTAATTAAAGAGAGGTCAATTAGGCATGTGGCCTCACACCCTGGCCAAGTTATTCTCAGGGCTCTCCCGCAAGCTCCACTCCAGATTAAAGACATGGGGTGTAATTCTTGATAATTCATGATAATATCCAGGTATGGCTGTAATCCCCATAAAAGAAGAAGCTCCACATTGGGCCTGTGCTATAGCCAAAAGACGGCTACAGCATGGGCTTTAAATGCCAGGAGCGCATAAGTGTCCAATCACAGTGGGCCCCTTTAGCCAATGACAGCTGACCACTGTAGTAAACAGAAGCCGGTCTTTTTTTTTCTTCATGCTGTCAGCATGAAGAAAAGAGGCAAACCTTTAACCAACTTCTGCAAATCAGTGCCCATCAGTACTGCTAATTAGTGTCCACCAGTGCAGTGCTACCTATTAGTGCCCACAAGTGCCACCTATCAGTACTCATCAGTGATGCCTAACAGTGCTCATCAGTGCCACCCATCAGTGCAGCCTCATCAGTGTCTCCTGATCAGTGCTCACCAGTGCCGCCTCATCAGTGCCCATCAGTGCCACCCATCAGTTCCCATCAGTGCAGCCCATCAGTGCCCATAAGTACCACCTCATCAGTGCCCATCAGTGAAGGAGAAAAATTACCTGTTTGCAAAATTTTATAACAAAATCTGAAATTTTTTTTTTCTTTTTTAATTTACGGTCTTTTTTTGTTTGTTTAGCAAAAAATAAAAACCCCAGTGGTGATTAAATACCACCAAAAGAAAACTCTATTTATGTGAAAAAAATGTTGACAATTTAATTTGGGTACAGTGTGGCATGACCGCGCAATTGTCATTCAAAGTGTGAGAGCACTGAAAGCTTAAAATTGGCTTGGGAAGGAAGGGGTTATAGATGCCCAGTAAGCAAGTGGTTAAAAAGGAGTTTTGCCCCCCCAGCAGGGTGTGCATGTGCCAGCAATCTCACATGTACGGGTACGTCGTTTTGCACAGGAGAGCCGACCTGCCACAGTATAAGGGCAGCGTCTGGTCGGCAAGAGGTTAAACACGGTACATGCCCCCCAAGGCATTGCCCACCCCCATGCTATTTTGTTGACAAGCCCTAGCCTATAATCCTAGAAAATGGGCATGTTTGACTTGACAGATTCAGCTCCTATTGATTTCAATGGGTGTTCAGGTTCAACAGATGAACTTTGTCAGATATAAATATATTTACATACAGGACTCTTATTATAGGTCTTTCCTGGCATTCATGTGAACTGCATATGAAGACTATCAGGGACTCCTCCACTAAAAAAAAATCTCTAATACAAATAGCAGATTCTCAATTGTAACATTTGTGGCAGAGCATTGCCATTGTCTAGAAAGAGATTATGACCCAGGATTCTCAACCAGGCGGGTTGAGGGGCTCCAAGGAGCTTTTGTCAAGCAAAGGAAACTGGCTTTTCAGTTTTCTCAGTGTTTGTTAAAGTCCATTTTGGGACCTGGAGCCTTGGAACTCCGAAGTAATCCGGTGGGATGAAATCTACAATCCTGTGCCCAGGTTTTATGTACAGCCAGCACATTAATTGGTGAGGCATGTGCTGGGCTTTTAGTAGTGACCTGACTGTGGTTCTGGGCTCCACCAGGCAGACAGAGGAGGTCTCCATGCAGGATTACAGATGGAAGCCAGAGCAGCAAGTTTATGGATCAAGGTACTGAGGGGTACTGTGAGACAGTCTGTAGGAGCCAGACGAGGGCCTGACATGGAAGGCCAGAGAGGCGGTGTTGTCTATTTCTTTGCAAGAGTGAATTTCTGAAAATCCCTGTGAGGGAAACTTGTTGTTTTGTTTTTCTGGAACGCTGAACTTTCTTTTAATAAAATTGGGCAAGAAAAGCGAGTGGTGGTGTCCTGTAAAGCTCTACCATTTGATGCCAATTCTCACACATTCAACACATAAATCTTACTTATTTCACTGCATCATATAGCATCCCATAGGTTCATTATAACATATACTGTACTTCTGAACATAGGGCCAAACATCAACTGATGATAAAAAGAGAACATTCAATCGGTTGCCAAAATTTGACACACCGAAGTGCTGAGTGCCCCCAATAGCCAATGGCTCCCACAATGAGGATTCTGCCTTTAGAACCACTTTAATTCCTGTTGTGGGCTGACAACACACCACACTTTGTGGATTTAATGGTGTCAGCTCTGTCCAGTTCTCTTTTGCTAAACTATTCTAAACGAATAACTCGGTAGATTCAAGATAAGAACTAGGAGGGCTAATTACTGTAGACTGTGCTGTGATTACACAGGATCATGATTAACAGATTTTTTTTGCACTTATTGAACAAATACAACTAAATGTTTCCAGATGGAATATTTAACATACCAAAAAGTAGCAAAGCATTGTCAGGGTTTTCAGGTAATTTAAACTGAAACTGCATTATCGCATTTCTGCCTATAACACATTTCTTGTGCTTTCCTTTTCTTTTCACTCTTTATTGTATCCTCATGGCACCAACATTTATTTTTTTTATTTTTTGCACTTGCCAATGGAAAGTCTCTACATATAGGAGTTCAACTGCATGATAGGTTAATAAAATGTATTATATTTTCTTTAAGGCCAATTTATACAGGCCGCATGTCAGGTGGCATCAGCCGGTCCAATAAAAACTGTCCAGCATTTGGCCATATGTAAGGCAGCAAGTGCAACAGAAGGCTGCTATTTGGCCAGTTTCTGTAGAACAGGCATGACCGTAATGGATGAGAGCACTGACCGGAGTGTTCTGGCAGGGGGCTGTCTACCTGTCAGAACACAAATGCTCAGCAGGGGAGATCACTGCACTAACATTGCATTGTTAGTACAGCAGATCCTCCGGAGCTCTTCAGGTTTCTTTCAGTGTGTACTAGGCTTAAGTCTCCCCCAATGCACTAATGGAAATCCTATTGCTAGCAGTGAGACAACACAGGACAATTAATCTTCTCAGAAGCTCTGATATAGATGCATATTGTTTTTGTATTATGCTTCCTGCAGACAGTGAAAACTGCATGAAATGTCCTGATGATGAATGGCTAAATGAGAAGAAGGATCGGTGTGTTCCAAGAGTGGTGGAATTTCTCTCCTACACTGATGATACCATTGTTGCACTATTTTCAGCTGTCTCCATCTTCTGTTGTCTCCTGACTGGTTTAATATTGGCAATATTTATACATTACCAGGACACCCCCATTGTTAAAGCTAATAACCGGGACCTGAGCTATCTTCTCCTGGTCTCCATCATGCTGAGCTTCCTCTGTGTTTTCTTGTTCCTCGGCCATCCAGTAGATGTAACCTGCATGTTTCGTGTAACCACTTTTGGTGTCTTCTTTTCAGTTGCCATCTCTTCTCTACTTGCCAAAAGTATCATGGTGTGTATTGCTTTTAAAGCCACCAAACCTGGAAGTACCTGGAGGAAATGGATGGGATCCAAACTGCCCAGTTTTATCATTTGTGTCTTCTCACTGGTTCAAGTAATAATCTGTGTCACTTGGTTGTCTATCTCTCCTCCCTTCCAGGATCAGGACACTCACTCTTACCAGGGAAAGATCATCATTCAGTGTAATGAGGGTTCAGTTATCAGCTTCTACTCTGTCCTGGGATATATGGGGCTTCTGGCAGCTGTGAGTTTCAATATCGCTTTTTTAGCCAGGAAATTACCAGACAATTTTAATGAGGCCCAGTACATCACCTTCAGCATGCTGGTGTTCTGTAGTGTCTGGATTTCCATGATCCCAGCCTATCTGAGCACCAGAGGGAAATACATGGTGGCTGTGGAGGTTTTTGCTATAATAGCATCAAGTTCTGGACTTCTTTGCTGTATATTTTTCCCAAAATGTTACATAATTCTGTTCAGACCCGACCTGAACACAAAAATAGTTATTCGCTAATATGTATGTGTAAGAGAATGTATAACACAATTCTTTTTCTTTAGAAAGATTTCACTATGTTTTTATAAATATGTATATATGAGTTTTTAGCAAGACTCATCTTTGGTTTACATAGAAGTAAGATTTTGTCAGTTATTTGTGGTTAAGCCATCTCCTGGAACAAGCTTCCTGTTTCTGTGAAGACATATGTCCTTATCTGTAGACAAACATCTGTTTCTCACTTACAAGAGACTTGTGGTTTGTGGTTTAAGACAGAGCCTAAGAATAAGTTTCCTGTCCTAACTGTAAAATACGTTATTGAGAATATGCATGATCAGAATGGAAACAGATGTTTGCTAGAGATGACTTGTGTCTTATTCTGATAACATACGGGAAGTCCCTCCTAGCCCCTACCTTTTTCCTTTTGCATCTACATAAATACTCTGCATTTTGTGTTCAATAAACTAGAGACACTCTGATCAACATTCAGCAAACTCTCCATGTGTAATCATTAAGTCTCTCTCAGATCTGATGGGTCACTGAAAAGTTATTCCTGCATTACCTAAAGAGTACACCTGGGTGGTTATATTGACTGTTTCCTCTTCAGATGGTGGCAGCGGTGGCATGAAATAATCACCTTTGGTAAGAAGGATCCTTTTGTCTTTTAGACACACTGTTTCTTTTTGCCTTCACCTCAAACTAAATTTATATAGAAGAGGGATACGAACTACGCCTTGGTGTATAGGGGATTTTTTAGGAGGTCTTTTAAAATTAATAATACAGTACTGTGCAGTCCTTTTGGGAAGGAGCTGAAATAATTAATAAAGATTATACTTCAGTGACCCAACCTACTTTCACTTTTTTTTCTTTTGCATAAAGTATAAGAAATATAAGAAGTATACGAGAATTTGTTTATGTGGTAGAAAGAGGTCTGTAAGGTAAGACAGACATACTCTCATTGTCAGTAAGTCTGTAAGGCAAGACAGACATGCTCTAATTGTCAGTAGATCTGTAAGGTAAGACAGACATTTTCTCACTGTCACTGTTTTAATATGGGTCAAGAACATAGTAAAGAACCTCCCAATCCCGGGGAAAATTGTAAAGATTACGTTGCTAGAATTTTTGGTACTTATTATGAATTCATAAATCCTTGGGTTTCTAATTTGGCGGGGTGGACAGAAGCTTTGGTTAGTACAGACCCTTTCCCCAGAGATGGTGTAAATAATAAGTTTCACATGGATATGGCAAAAGGTTTATGTATTTGAGATAAGAAAGCTTTTCCATGGTTTGAGGGAGACCCACAGTGGGACATGAAATACATAAGTAAGGGTGGTGAAAATTGGCTACAATATGCACCTTATTTGTTCCAGAGGGACAATAAGAAACAAAAAAAGGCCAAAAATTGTATAACCAAAGAGGAATGCGACCTGAAGCACTCCCAAGAGGCGAAGGTCAGAAGACCCAGTCCTACAGCACCCCTTTTTCCCTATGTACCTATGTCTGCTACTGTTCAGGGTCCTCCTCACCCTCCTCCCCCAGCTTATAATAAAGCATACCCCAGTTTAACTAAAGAGGAAATAGACTTACTGGCCAGACATTATGCTGTACAACAAATAACCCAAGCCCCACCACAACCACCTCCTCAGGGAGGAGGAGTACCAGTAGGCGGAGCGCCCACATCTGGCACACCACCTCAGAGAGCTCCTGTGGTCACCCAACCAGATCCCGTATCACAAAGTCCTGTTTTGGGAACTCCTGGAGGCTCACCTCAAGGCGGTGCTTCGTGAGGTTCTGATTCCCTGTTTCTTCATCAACTACCTTTCCACCTGGATCCAAAGTTCTGGTCAGGAGGAACAAGTGGATAGCCCTGTAAGAGAAATATTTCCATGAGGATTAACACTTGTAGGATCTGCTATCATGAATACCCCACTTGCACACCCACAGGGTAGCCAAATGTAACTAAGAAATTGACCAAATAGACAGAGGAGTCTAGATGATGATGAGATAGAAGGAACTTAGTACCATCCTTTTATGACTATAGGAAATGACGTTAAAAAAGGTGATTGATATTGAAGATATCAACTGCATTGTTAAACATTGTCCAAAACCAACTCAGTCTGCCTCTGCAACCTTGTCCTATTTGAAAAAGGTTTGTAAAGGAAGAAATTATACACAGGAAGATATGCGATTAATTGTAGATGGTGTCATTGGATACACATCCACATTTGATTGGCCTAAAGTAGCATCCATAAATTATATCTAAGACCCACAGACAGTAAAAGCCGATACGTACTAGCTTAATACTGAACAAGGGAGAACTACCATGTGGAATAAATTAGAAGCGGAATTAAAAAATGCCTTTAAAAACAGAACTTCCCTTCCTACTGCCATAGCTTGTAAACAAAAGTCAGGGGGAAGTGTTTTAGAATTTTGGAAGAGATTTATGAATGTGTGGATGCAGGAAGCCGGATTATCAATACTACCAGATATGCATAGTTTGATGATTCAGACTTTCATTAGTAGCCTAAAACCACAACATGGGTTAATGGTTAAACAAATAAGAAAAAGACAAATTCCCCACTTGGGGTTTTTAGGCAGCGAAATGAGAAGGTAAAAAGCCAATTTATAAAAATGTATCTTTATTGTACAAAAAACTTAACACACTGGTTAAAAAAATGAGCTCCCATGGGGTATATAAAAATGCATGACACTCAACACAATACACTGTCTATAAAGTTTATGACAACATGACATGTGCGTTGACTAGGCAATAATAGAGTGGAACTGACGCGTTTCGACCTGTTCAAGGTCTTCTTCAAAGGTCAATTTGCTAAAATTATATCAAAAAATGCATGTGTCAGAAGAAGTCAGTGATCATTGGAAACAAATACATAACATATCAATACATATGAGGGATCTATGACTGTTAAGTTTGGTGTTTTCCAGGTTTTGGTAAATATCCCATTAATTCCCATTGAAGGCTCAGCATTTGTGGTTTCACCATTATAAAACTCCTCACTCAGGGTGCTCCTTGTGGCCCCTGAATCTAGGAGAAATGGTACTTCCATTCCATTCACATGCAACATGATGATTGGCTGTTCTGCATTGTATCATTACCAGGGTTGGTTTGCTGTTGTTGAACTCCTCCCTGGAAATGTGTACCGGAATCTTCGGTATCTCAAAACATCCACTGCATCCTTCTCTGTGACTGTTTTCTGGAATTCTGGTATGGTCTTTGTAGGCCAATCAGAAATCATTTGTTTAACCATTAGAAAAAGGGGGGACACAGGGAAGAAGGAAAGATGCTGCTCACCCCTGATGATTGAAGCCAAAAAAGAAAAAGACAAATTCCCCACTTGGGGTTTTTAGGCAGCGAAATGAGAAGGTAAAAAGCCAATTTATAAAAATGTATCTTTATTGTACAAAAAACTTAACACACTGGTTAAAAAAATGAGCTCCCATGGGGTATATAAAAATGCATGACACTCAACACAATACACTGTCTATAAAGTTTATGACAACATGACATGTGCGTTGACTAGGCAATAATAGAGTGGACCTGACGCGTTTCGACCTGTTGAAGGTCTTCTTCAAAGGTCAATTTGCTAAAATTATATCAAAAAATGCATGTGTCAGAAGAAGTCAGTGATCATTGGAAACAAATACATAACATATCAATACAGCATATTTACCCAGTAATGAGTGTTCTAGGCCCAGGAGCTTCTTGTTGGGTAGATCCCTTTAAAATCAGAAGATTGTCTGCTCGCCTTCCCCCAAAGGCCTCGTGGCATCACCCGCCACAGCCCCCGCCACCAGGGGAGGAAATCCCAAAGGGATGTGGCTTACAAGAGGTCACACTGTGAATCACCCCCAGTGTGACCTCTTGTAAGCCACATCCCTTTGGGATTTCCTCCCCTGGTGGCGGGGGCTGTGGCGGGTGATGCCACGAGGCCTTTGGGGGAAGGCGAGCAGACAATCTTCTGATTTTAAAGGGATCTACCCAACAAGAAGCTCCTGGGCCTAGAACACTCATTACTGGGTAAATATGCTGTATTGATATGTTATGTATTTGTTTCCAATGATCACTGACTTCTTCTGACACATGCATTTTTTGATATAATTTTAGCAAATTGACCTTTGAAGAAGACCTTCAACAGGTCGAAACGCGTCAGATCCACTCTATTATTGCCTAGTCAACGCACATGTCATGTTGTCATAAACTTTATAGACAGTGTATTGTGTTGAGTGTCATGCATTTTTATATACCCCATGGGAGCTCATTTTTTTAACCAGTGTGTTAAGTTTTTTGTACAATAAAGATACATTTTTATAAATTGGCTTTTTACCTTCTCATTTCGCTGCCTAAAAACCCCAAGTGGGGAATTTGTCTTTTTCTTTTTTGGCTTCAATCATCAGGGGTGAGCAGCATCTTTCCTTCTTCCCTGTGTCCCCCCTTTTTCTAATGGTTAAACAAATGATTTCTGATTGGCCTACAAAGACCATACCAGAATTCCAGAAAACAGTCACAGAGAAGGATGCAGTGGATGTTTTGAGATACCGAAGATTCCGGTACACATTTCCAGGGAGGAGTTCAACAACAGCAAACCAACCCTGGTAATGATACAATGCAGAACAGCCAATCATCATGTTGCATGTGAATGGAATGGAAGTACCATTTCTCCTAGATTCAGGGGCCACAAGGAGCACCCTGAGTGAGGAGTTTTATAATGGTGAAACCACAAATGCTGAGCCTTCAATGGGAATTAATGGGATATTTACCAAAACCTGGAAAACACCAAACTTAACAGTCATAGATCCCTCATATGGTGACCAAACAGTATTTAAACACTCTTTCAGAATTATCCCAAATTGCCCTGTTAATCTTTTGGGAAGAGACCTTTTGAGCAAACTTAGAATAGTTATGAAAATGACAGAGGAAGGAGGAATCATAATGCATTCTAAAAAGATTTCCATTCAAAGGCAATTTTTCTTTTCAGAATCTGATGATGGTGACCTGCCTGGTCCCAATCATAAAGTTCGGTCTATAAATAGCCTAGATGTTGGGCTCATCTCATGTACCCCCTACAAAGCCACATTAAAACCTGGGGCCCAACCAATCATAAACAATATCCATTTTCTAAAGAAAAAGAATATGGGATTGTTCCCACGATAGAAGACTTCCTGAAACAAGGGGTAGTGAAGGAAATGATTGGATGTAAATGGAATACACCAATTGACCCTGTAAAGAAGCCGGAAGGCTCCTATAGATTTGTACAAGATCTTAGGGCCGTTAACAATTTAATTGTCCCCATAGCTCCTATAGTGCCTGATGTGCCATCCCTCCTTACCTCCATACCATCTGATGCAGAATATTTTTTGTTATTGACCTTACAAATGCATTTTTTTCCATTCCTGTGGACGAAGAGAGACATAGCCCATTCTCGCTTTTTGTTTTTGAAATCTCCAAATGACATGGTGTAGGATGTCCCAGGGTTATGTTATGTTGACTTTCCTGTAGTCTACTCAACTGTGCTCCAGGCCACATTGCGGTCCCGGACTCCCCTTCATGGTTATGTCCTACTCCAATATGTTGCTGATTTATTGTTATGTAGCCCAAGCCAAGTAGCCTACAAGGAGGATGATCTAGATCTGCTACATTGGTTGGCAGATAATGGTCATAAAGTTTCCAAAAAGAAACTTCAATGGTGTTAAGAAACTGTTGAATACCTTGGTTTTACAACCACAAAAGGTGAAAGGAAAGTCAGTCACAAGAGAGCTACGGCTCTTGTGGGTCTAGCCCACCCACAGACCAAGAAGGATATGCTGTCCTTCCTTGACATGATTGGTTACTGTTGCCAATGGATACCTGACTGTTCCTACTATGATAACATTTTGAGACAAACCACAGGTACTGACATGCCAGATTGTACAATGTACAAAGGCATGTACAATGCCTTTGTATACCTTAAAACATCTGTGATAACAGCTCCTGGTCTTGGCCTCACTGAGTATAGCAAAGGGTTTCACCGATTTGCCAGGGACAACTGTAAAACCATGGCGGGAGTCCTAGCACAAGAACATGGGGCAAACTGCGCCCTATCGCCTTTTTCTCAAGAGTGTTGCCTATGACGGTTCAGGGTATGTGTGTCTAAGAGCTCTTGCATCCTGTGCTATGGTTGTGGAAATGGCCACATCTTTCACTTTAGTTCACCCAACTACTCTACACACCACCCATAATGTGTCCGTCCTCCTAAAAAACATCCACACTCAACATATGTCCACACAGAGGCTAAGTGGGTATGGGGTAATTTTGCTCTCAAACCCAAATTTGGAAATAAAATATGCCTCCCCACCTCAGGCTCAGACCCAATCTTGAATGCTCTCTTAGGACTTAAAAATGGGGAGGATGAGGTAGTCCCACAACATGAATGTATTGAAGCTATAAAGCTCACCCAGGGAAGATATGTGCAATTCTGGGAGCTCAAAATGTGTTTGTAGATGGGTCTTGCTCAAGACCAAATGACCATACTTATCATGCTGGATATGCTGTGGTCCAGCTCCCTGCAATTGTACTCGAGGCAAATCCAGTCCCATTTCAGTTGAAATAATTGCCCTCACCAGAGCATGCCAACTTTTTGAGAGCCAAGATGTAAACATTTACACAGACTCCAAATACACATTCGGTGTTGCCCACGATTTTGGAGTCATATGGAAGAGAAGGGGATACATTGCAGCTGATGGGGAATCAATTTCCCATTCTACACTTGAATCTAGTCTACTGGAAGCTATTCAGTTACCAAAAGCTATTGCAATATTGCATTGTAAGGCACATATGGGCTAGCAGGATATTATTGCAAAAGGAAATGCCCTTGCAGACAAAGTGACTAAGGAAGTGGATTTTCAACATGTAGCTACCCTCCAAATGCCTACTCTAGCCCCTGAAATACCTTTACTTGACCAAACACTCTCAAACTTACAAGCATATGCCACTGAAACTGACATAAAACAATGGAATATTGCAGGTGTGCAGAAAAGTCCAGAGTTTGGGCTTGTCTGCCAAGAGGGGAGACCATGTATATCTGTAGCTAGTGCCCCATTATTCATTTCACAATATCATGGGGTGGGACACAGAGGCTGGCAAATGACATGTGAATTACTGGATAAAGATTTTTTCATCTCAGGTCTTTCCTCTCTTGTAAAATCATATGTCTCTAGATGCATCACATCCATCCAGAACAACCCGATAAATCCACACAAGGCAAAACATGAACAGACCCTCTTAAATTTTTCACTCTTTGTTATATTGCAGCAATTTGCTGAAATCATTTAAGTTCATTTTTTTTCCTCATTTTTGCACACACAGCAGCCAATATTGACAGAAAAACACAGAATTGTTGACATTTTTGCAGATTAATAAAAAAAGAGAAACTGAAATATCACATGGTCCTAAGTATTCAGACCCTTTGCTATGACACTCATATATTTAACTCAGGTGCTGTCCATTTCTTCTGATCATCCTTGAGATGGTTCTACACCTTCATTTGAGTCCAGCTGTGTTTGATTATACTGATTGGACTTGATTAGGAAAGCCACACACCTGTCTATATAAGACTTTACAGCTGACAGTGCATGTCAGAGCAAATGAGAATTATGAGGTAAAAGGAACTGCCTGAAGAGCTCAGAGACAGATCTGGCCAAGGTTACAAAAAAATTCTGCTGCACTTAAGGTTCCTAAGAGCACAGTGGCCTCCATAATCCTTAAATGGAAGATGTTTGGGACAACCAGAACCCTTCCTAGAGCTGGCTGTCTGGCCAAACTGACCTATCGGGGGAGAAGAGCCTTGGTGAGAGAGGTAAAGAAGAACCCAAAGATCACTGTGGCTTAGCTCCAGAGATGCAGTCGGGAGATGGGAGAAAGTTGTAGAAAGTCAACCATCACTGCAGCCCTCCACCAGTCAGGGCCTTATGGCAGAGTGGTCCGACAGAAGCCTCTCCTCAGTGCAATACACATGAAAGCCAGCATGGAGTTTGCTAAAAACACCTGAAGGACTCCAAGATGGTGAGAAATAAGATTCTTTGGTCTGATGAGACCAAGATAGAACTTTTTTGGCCTTAATTCTAAGCGGTATGAGTGGAGAAAACCAGGCACTGCTCATCACCTGTATAATACAGTCCCAACAGTGAAGCATGGTGGTGGCAGCATCATGCTGTGGGGGTGTTTTTCAGCTGCAGGGACAGGACGACTGGTTGCAATTGAGGGAAAGACGAATGTGGCCAAGTACAGGGATATCTTGGACGAAAACCTTCTCCAGAGTGCTCAGGACCTCAGACTGGGCCGAAGGTTTACCTTCCAACAAGACAAGGACCCTAAGCACACAGCTATAATGAAGGAGTGGCTTCACAACAACTCTGTGGCTGTTCTTGAATGGCCCAGCCAGATCCCTGACTTAAACCCAATTGAGCATCAAATTACTGACAGAACTGGAGAGGATCTGCAAGGAGGAATGGCAGAGGATCCACAAATCCAGGTGTGAAATATTTGTTGCATCTTTCCCAAAAAGACTCATGGCTGTATTAGATCAAAAGGGTGCTTCTACTAAATACTGAGCAAAGGGTGTGAATACTTAGGACCATGTGATATTTCAGTTTTTCTTTTTTAATAAATCTGAAAACATGTCAACCATTCTGTGTTTTTATGTCAATATGGGGTGCTGTGTGTACATTAATGAGGAAAAAAATGAACTTAAATGATTTTAGCAAATGGCTGCAATATAACAAATAGTGAAAAATGTAAGGGGGTCTGAATACTTTCCGTTCCCACTGTATCCATCTACACCATTTACTCATTTACAGATTAATTTCACCCACATGCAAAAATTAGGTAAAAGGCAGTAATATTTACTTGTAATAGTAGATATGTTCTCAAGATGGATAGAAACATTTATAACTACAAGAGAAGACGCTCAAACAGTGGTAACAATCCTCATTCAGGAGATCATTCCTCGATGGGGATGCCCACTACGGATCAACTCAGACAATGGCCCTGCTAAAGTTCAGGAATTGTAGAAAGAATGAATAGAACAATAAAAGATATGGTCAGGATGGCTACAGGTGGAACTTATACCAACTGGAAAAGGGTGCTGCCTGCAATTCTAGCAGAGGTAGGAATGACCCCAATTAACAAGAAAAGTTATTCTCCCTTTGAAATTCTTTTTTTTTTTTTTTCCTTGTCAAAATATTTTATTATGTATTCAGTTGTTAGACAATTTAGACAGAATAAAGAATATACAGTCAGAGTGATAAAGTTCACTCACATATATCCAAAAGCAGTACTATTACAGTCTAAGTTCAAATAAAAAATAAAAAAAACAAATGCTGAGTTATTAATAAAACCTTAATTAATAATACCTAAATATCTTAAAGGATATTCTAATTAAAGATCTTACGTTACCAAGTGTGATCTTAATAACGCAATATATGTAAAAAACAAATTGTACATATGTTTTAATAATTAAATGTGAGTATAGTAGTAGAGAGAAAAAAAGAAAAAAGAAAAGAAAAAAGAAAAGGAAAAGAGAAGAGAGAAAAGAGGAGAAAAAGGAATCTGCGAGATCGAGCCAAGAGTCATCACTATTACTGAAACAAAGGCATTCAGGATGATATCTTCATAATCAACTGCCATGGCAATGGCATTTGTTTATCAAATGTTAGGGGTAAAAAATGATCTGTCCATGGCTGCCAAATTTTTTCAAAATTAGGAATCATGTTTGTTTCAAGAGCTATTAATTTAGCATGAGACATAGTATTGTTCATTCTAATCACTGTTTCATCAATTACCAAATCCGGAGTTCTCCAAGCCTTTGCCAGTGTTTAATTGGCTGCTGTAAAAAGCTGAATCAATAAATTGAATTGAGAATGTGTTAAAATTTCCAGTTTCAGATTAAGAAGAGCCATTACTGGATCTAGAGGGATTTCACTTTTAAATAATTTTTACGCCATATTAAATATTTCTTCCAAAAGATTTGAGCTTTAGGGCATATTCACCATGTGTGAAAGTATGTGCCCAAATCCGAACAACCACGTAAACAATGAGCAGAAAAATTTTGTGTATATTTGGCTACTCTAGTAGGTACAAGGTACCATCTAGTTAAAACTTTATAATTTGTCTCTTCCGCCAATACATTGGGGGAGGTTGCCTCAGTTACCGACCAGATTTGATTCCAATCTGTATTTTCGAATGGTACTTCCAGGTCTATCTCCTATTTCTGTACATATGAAGGTTTTTCTGAATTGGGATGCACTAATATCTGAGAATATAATAGTGATATTATATCTCTGGAATGTGGGGCATTTTTACAAATATTTTCAAAGCTAGTCAATCCATTAAGGGGGGTATCCGAATTTAGAAAGGGTGTGAAAAAATGTTTTTTTTGTAAATACCTAAATAACTCTGATTGGGGCAGGCCAGAGGATTAAAAAAAAAAGAAAGAAAAAGGATAAAGGTTGAAGAATTTACGAATGTATGCATCGTCAAGAGATCAAGGGATACCCACTCTTTGAAAGATTTAGGTGAAACCCATGCTGGATAAAAAGCTGGGTTTTTATAAAATGAAAGAAAAGGATTGTGTAGTGATTGTAGGTGGCTAACAGTTTTGATTTTATCCCAAAGAGAGAGATAATGCTTAGTAATAGCATTTTGTAGTTCTTTACAATCTTTTGGAGAGATCCAAAGTATATTAGATATTGAAAGTGGGTCACAATCTGCTGCTTCGATAAGCACTCATAAAGGAATTTCATAGTTTGCTTGATATTTAGTAAGGCTGGCTAAATGAGCTGCCTTATAATAATTTGCAAAATTAGGAAATCCCAAATTATTAATATTAATTAATTAATTGTTTATTTTGGGGAGAAATAACGTGTATTCCCGTGTTCCTTCATTTTTAAAAAATATAAAAATGAAGGAACACTAGTGTCATTTAAATGTTACAAAGAATTTAACAGAATATGTAAAAAGGAAATCAAGGATGCAAAAATTCAAAACGAATGACAGATTGCAAAAGGTAGTAGGACACACCCCAAAAAATTATTCAAATATATTAATAGTAAAAAGGCCAGGTCTGAGCATGTAGGCCCTTTACAAAATAATCTAGAGTGGGTGACTGGGGACAAAGAGAAGGCAAATTTATTAAATACTTTCTTCAGCTCTGTGCATACAAAGGAGCATGGGGGAGCTTATGTCCATAATGGGGGTGGTAGTGACACAGCCCTGAATGACCCACAATAGCTCAAAAGTGATATGGTCCAGAAATATTTAGACAGAATAAAGGTGGATAAAGCACCTAGATCTGATGGCATCCACCCACAAATCCTAAAAGAATTGAGCTCTGTAATTTCAAAGCCATTGTATCTAATTTTTAGGGACTCATTAATGACGGGAATAGTACCACTGGATTGGTGCAGGGCGAACGAGGTGCCTATATTTAAAAAGGGATCAAAGTCTTTACCAAGTAACTATAGACCCATTAGTTTAACTTCTATAGTTGGGAAGATACTGGAGCGTTTAATAAAATACCACATAGACAAGTTCTTGCTGGAAAAAAAAACATTTTAAGCAACAGACAGCATGGGTTCATGAAAGACAGAAGTTGTCAGACAAACCTGATTTCTTTTTATGAAGAGGTAAGTAAAACCTTGGACAGAGGGGTGGCTGTGAATGTGGTATACTTGGATTTTGCAAAAGCGTTTGACACAGTTCCCCACATGCGGCTCATATGTAAGGTAAAGTCTACAGGCTTGGAAATATCAGTTTGTAAATAGATAGAAAACTGGCTAAAAGACAGAATTCAGAGAGTAGTGGTTAATGATTCGTACTCTGAATGGTCTAAGTTTATCAGTGGTATACCCAGAGGTTCAGTGCTGGGACCCTTACTTTTTAATACCTTTATAAATGATATAGGGTCTGGGATCAAAACTAACATTTCTGTCTTTGCAGATGACACCAAGCTATGCAGTGGCATAACGTCCTTACAGGATGTCTCCAATTTACAAGCCGACCTCAATGCACTGTCTAATTGGGCAACTATGTGGCAGATGAGGTTTAATGTTGAGAAATGTAAAGTTATGCACTTGGGGGCTAAGAATATGCATGCATCATACATGCTAGGGGGAGTACAACTGGGGGAATCCGTAGTGGAGAAGGATCTGGGGGTTTTGTTAGATCATAAGCTCAATAATAGCATGCAATGCCAAGCTGCGGTTTCCAAAGCGAGCAAAGTCCTTTCTTGTATTAAGAGAGTTATGGACTCCAGAGAGAGAGATATAATTATGCTCCTGTTCAAATCATTAGTAAGGCCTCATCTGGAATATGCAGTTCAGTTTTTGGCACCAGTTCTCAAATAGGATACCGGGGAACTGGACAACGTGCAGAGAAACTGATAAGAAGCATGGAGGAGCTCAGCTATGAGGAAAGATTAGAGGAACTAAATGTATTCACTCTTGAGAAGAGGAGAATAAGGAGGGATATGATCAACATGTTCAAATATATAAGGAGTCCATATAGTGAACTTGGTGTTGAGTTATTCTCTTTACGGTCAACACAGTGAACACGGGGGCACTCTTTACATCAAGAGCAAAAGAGATTTCATCTCCAAATATGGAAAGGTTTCTTCACAGTAAGAGCTGTGAAAATGTGGAATAGACTCCCGCCAGAGGTGGTTCTGGCCAGCTCAGTAGATTGCTTTAAGAAAGGCCTGGATACTTTCCTAAATGTACCGTACATAATATAACTGGGTACTAACATTTATAGGTAAAGTTGATCCAGGGAAAATCTGATTGCCTCTTGGGGGATCAGGAAGGATTTTTTTTTCCCCCTGCTGTAGCAAATTGGAGCATGCTCTGCTGGGGTTTTTTGCCTTCCTCTGGATCAACTGAGGGTATAAAATTGGGTATATTGGATTGTAAGATATTTTTTTATTTTATTTATTTATTGTTTTTAAGGTTGAACTGGATGGACTTGTGTCTTTTTTCAACCTGACTAACTATGTATTGTTGTATTCGTGGTTTAGAAGTATCCCACACAAATGACAATGTTCTTTTCTGTATAATTCTCAAGAAATATGCAGGGATTGGAATTGGCAAAACTCTAAATAAATATAATATTTTGGGAAGTATTGTCAATTTGATGGCATTTATTCTTCTAAACCACGATAACGGAAGGTAGGACCAAGATTTCAACAAATTTGTTATAGATTTTAAAATTGAGGGGTAATTGAGTGAGAAAAGATCTGATAGGGATGCTGAAAGATTAATTCCTAAATATGGGATTGACTTTTCGTTCCAAGTAAATGGGAGTCCCTGTTTTGCTGAGGTTAATTCCAAGTCTGAAAGGGGTATATTTAAGGCTAGGTATTTTTTAGGGTTGATGGAGAGGCCAGAAAAAGTAGCAAATTCATTAAGTATTGGAATAAGGTTGGGGCCCGAAATCTGTGGGGAAGAGAGAAATAATTACATATCATCTGCAAACAAATTTTGTGTTGGTAACCACCTACTTCAATACCTGTTATGGTAGGATTAGATCTTATTGTTTGTGCAAGTGGTTCAATTAGAAATGCAAATAATAGAGGGAAAAGTGGGCATCCCTGTCCTGTGCCTCTTTCGATGTTAAACGAATCTGACTTATATCCTGCATATTTGACAGAAGCCTGTGGTTTGTTATATAATGCCATAATCCAATTTATATAATTAGGACCAAAACCCCATTTTTTAATGTGTAATTCAGATATGGTCAAGAAATGGAATCAAATGCTTTTTTGATGTCTAATGATAGAAAGCATGTGGGAATGCGCCATGTTTTTGCAATATAAGCTAGAAGGGTTGCTCTGCGCACATTATCTCCTGAGTGACGTTTAGGCATAAAGCCCACTTGGTCACGAAGTATCAATGATCCAATAATTTTATTAAGACGGGACCCTAAAATTTTTGCTAAAATTTTGATATCAGTATTTAACATAGAAATTGGACGGTAATTAGAACAGGAAGTCTCATCTGAGTTGGGTTTCATAATAATACAAATGATTACCATCAAGGATTCTTGTCTAAAAGATTTTTTGTCCAGTATATTATTAAATGCATCTGCCAACATAGGGGAAATAACGTCTACAAAAGTGCGATAATATAGTGCTGTATATCCATCTGGGCCTGGCCTTTTATTTATTTTTAAATCCTTAATGGCAGCCTTTACATGTTCTATAGTTATTAGTAGGGATGAGCTGAACACCCCCCAGTTCGGTTCGCACCGGAACCTGTGAATAGACCGAAAGTTCGCACGAACTTTAGAACTCCATTATAGTCTATGAAACTCGAACATTCAAAATCAATAGTGCTAATTTTAAAGGCTAATATGCAAGTTATTGTCTTAAAAAGGGTTTGGGGACCCGGGTCCTGCCCCAGGGGACATGTATCAATGCAAAAAAAGTTTTTAAAACAGCTGTTTTTTCGGGAGCAGTGTATTTAATGATGCTTAAAGTGAAAAAAAAGTGAAATATTCCTTTAAATATCATACCTGGGGGGTGTCTATAGTATGCCTGTAAAGTGGCGCGTGTTTCCCGTGCTTAGAACAGTCCCTGCACAAAATTACATTTTTAAAGGCATAAAAGTAATTTAAAACTGCTTGCGGCTTTAATGTAATGTCGGGTCCCGGCAATATGGATGAAAATCAGTGAGACAAACGGCATGGGTACCCCCCCAGTCCTTTACCAGGCCCTTTGGGTCTTGTATGGATATTAAGGGAAACCCCGCACCCAAATTAAAAAGAGGAAAGGCGAGGGGCCCCCAGGCCCTATATACTCTAAACAGTAAAAGTAGAATCTGTTTCTAATTTTGAACTGGTACATTTTTAAAGTGTAGCTCCAGCCAAAAAATCTATTTTTAAGCTTTTTGGAAAACACAGGGAAGAGTTATCACCCCTGTAACATTTATTTTGCTGTCTGTGCACCTCTTCAGAAGATTTCACCTCACTTTCTGTCCCAATAACAAATGTTTTTGGAAAATTTGGGGGTTTTAGTGAAACAAGGATTGGTGATAAAGCATCAGTGAAGAGAAGACACATCTTTCCCATATTAACTCTAATGCCCCATACACACGGTCGGAATTTCCGTTGGAAAATGTCCGATCGGAGCGTGTTGTCGGAAATTCCGACCGTGTGTGGGCTCCATCAGACATCATCGGATTTTCCGACACACAAAGTTTGAGAGCAGGCTATAAAATTTTCCGATCGTGTGTACACAAATCCGACGGACAAAGTGCCACGCATGCTCAGAATAAATAAAGAGATGAAAGCTATTGGCCACTGCCCCGTTTATAGTCCCGACGTACGTGTTTTACGTCACAGCGTTCAGAACGATCGGATTTTCCAACAACTTTGTGTGACCATGTGTATGCAAGACAAGTTTGAGCCAACATCCGTCGAAAAAAATCCTAGGATTTTGTTGTCGGAATGTCTGAACAAAGTCCGACCGTGTGTACGGGGCATTACAGGAGAGAATTTCCCTTCCTAGAGGTAGATTTCATCTCACTTCCTGTTGTCTCCTTCCATTTGCAAGTAGGAGTAGTTTGTAAGTTGAATGTTTGAAAGTAGGGGCCTGCCCTATATACTCTGCAGAAATTGGGGCCTTAGGTGTTGGTGTTGCCACAACACTGTAAGCCCTCACAGTTACTTTTGATGGGCGCAGGAATGGGCCTTGCTGTGAAATATTAGATCAAGAGTTGTAATTACATGTCCCTGTTGAACAGGGGCAGAAAAATTGGGCCTAAGGCACAGGTGCCACAACACTGCAACCTCTCACAGATGCTATAGTTGGAGCGCAGGAATGAGCCCTGATGCAAAGTACTGCAGCAAAAATTGAAATTACACGCTCCCATTAAACAGGGGCAGAAAAATTGGGCCTTGGCCACTGGTGGCGATTCCCAGAACCAAAAATGTTCTTACAAGCCATCAGCATGAAAATTGAGGTAAAGTGGATCGAGGAGGGTTGTCAGCCAGTAATCATCCCTCCCCTTGATACCACGAATACGAGGATCCTTCTGCAGGCTTTGCAGGATCAGGGAGGCCATGCAACGTAGGTTTGCTGAGGCATTTGGTTCAGAGTTCTCTGTGTCACTAAGGACGACATGATCCCCAGCCACCTCCTCCCAGCCACGTACAAGTCCATATGTTTCTTCGGACTGTAAATGATCCCCTGGATAAAGGGGTCCTTGAGAGGTAAGGAAGTCCTCCTCTTCCTCCCTCTGTTCTGCCTCAAGTGCCCTGTCCATTATTCCAAGCAATGTGTGCTCCAACAGGAAGACAAGAGGGACAGTGTCACTGATGCATGCACTGTCACTGCTCACCGTCCTCGTGGCCTCCATTAAAATAGTGACAGGACAGTGCATGCATCCCTGATCATAGCCCACTGGCATGGGGAAAAAACAAGCTCCCCTGACCCTGTCCTGGTGCCATAGTGGCATAAGTACACATCGATGGCCCTCTGCTGCATGTGCAGCTGCTGCAGCATGGCCAACGTTGAGTTCCACCTGGTGGGCATGTCATAGATTAGGCGGTTCTTGGGCAGGTTAAATTTCTTTTGGAGGTCAGCCAGCCGAGCACTGGCATTATACGACCTGCGGAAATGCACACAGACTTTCCTGGCCTGCCTCAGGACATCCTGTAAGCCCGGGTACCTGCCCAAGAACCGCTGCACCACCAAGTTAAGAGCGTGATCCAAACAGGGCACATGGGTTAGTTGTCCCTGTCGAAGGGCGGAGAGGAGGTTTCTGCCATTGTCACAAAACACCTTACCTGGCTTAAGCTGGCATGGCATCAACCACCTCTGAACCTGCCCCTGCAGAGCTGACAGAATCTCTGCCTCAGTGTGGCTTCTGTCCCCCAAGCACACCAGCTCAAGCACCGCATGGCATCTTTTTGCCTGCATGCTTGCGTAGCCCCTTGAACGCCTACGGAGCACCTCTGGTTCCAAGGGCAAATCAGCACAGGAAGAGGCCATGGAGGAAGAAGAAGAGGAGGGGGTGGAGGAGAGAGGTGTGGCAGAATCACCACTAGTAGAATTTTGGAGGCATGGTGGCGGAACAACCTCCAACACTACTGCACCCTGTCCTGCATCCTTCCCAGTTGCCAGAAGAGTCACCCAGTGCACGGTGAAAGGCCAAGACATTGCCTTCCACATGTTGGTAGAGAGCCGGAAAAAGTGGCGTTTGGGAACCTGCCACTGAGGAACCGCACATTCCACAAACTCATGGAAGGGGGCAGAGTCTACCAACTGAAAAGGCAGCAGTTGAAGTGCTAGCAATTTTGCCAAGCTAGCATTCAACCGCTTGGCATGTGTATTGCTGGGAGCAAACTTCTTTGGTGGTGCAGCAGCTGGGGCAGGGAAATTTGCCAGGTACAATCTGATGTCGGTGTACCGAAAGCAGATTGCCCACAAGTACTTGGCTGTTACACACCTAATTCTACACCTTCATTCCTCTCAGTGCAGGTTTCAGAGAGGACTGAAGGTATAGTGGGGTTGGAGATCCCAGCTGAGGAGCAAGGAGAGGTCCACTTTGTTCTGTGTTCTGTGTAGTGTGGGTCTTTTAGGTACACTTGCCAACGAACTGCAAGGCAGGTCGACATATGTCTGGCCAAGCATGTGGTGCCAGAGCGGGTGATGTTTTGGTGACGCAAGATATGCTTGAGACATATGTAGCAAATAGCAGCAGTGGGATCTGATGCACTCGTCTCAAAAAAGGACCACACCAAAGATCTTTTGGAATAACGCGCAGAGAATGGAGAGCCCTGCACATGCAGTCGGTGTGCTGCCCTTAAGCTGGCCCCTGGAGGGCATCTTGCCTCATTGGAGATGTGCCTCCTCTTCCTCCTCTCTCCTATCAATCACCCACGTGGAGTCAGTGACCTCATCATCCCCTCCCTCATCACTGGAGCAAAGCTGGCAGTATGCTGTAGCTGGGGGAACATGACTGCCAGATTGGTGTCCTTCTTGGGCACCCCCTCTGTCTGGGCTCACATTACTGCCTTCCTCTAGCTGGGTACCATCATTGGAGCCTTCAAAATCCTGGCCATCCTCCTGGAGCATGTACCCAACACTGTGGTTAAACAGTTTGGGGGACTCCTCAGGAGGATATGGTGGGGCTAGGAAAGGAGTAACTGATGCCATTGAGCCAAGGGAAGAGGCCGCGTTGGCAGCTGCTTTGCCAGACAAAGTACCCTGAGCCTGGATGAGAGAGGATGAGGAGGATGAGGATGGCTTGGTCATCCACTTTACCAAGTCTTCCGCATGTTGCGGTTCAACACGTTCAGCTGCGGAAAAAAAGGGCAAGTGTGTCCCACGATAAAATGAAAAAACAATCAGCGCAAACCAAATGTGAAAGAACAATATGCAGGCTGAACACTAGGAGGATAACACCAACCTCAGTGACATACAATAGATAAAATAAGTGCAGCGCAAAAGAATATTAATAATCATGGAGTATTGAATAATCTAATAAATCCTAAGAGATAACAAAAGTCCTTAAATATGAAATGGTGAAAGTAGCAGATAACTCTCTTCTGGGGAAACTGGTAACAAACTTAAATCCATGCGGTAAATGTGGAAAGAGATTGCGCTTACCAGATCCAATTGACCCCTTGATTATAGGGGGTCCGAAACAGCATAAATGGGTCCGTGGCAGACTGCTGGGCTTAGACACATGTACCGCCAAGGATCATACCACAACCAAACATCAATACACAGGCTGTTTCGGACCCCCTATAATCAAGGGGTCAATTGGATCTGGTAAGCGCTTTCCACATTTACCGCATGGATTTAAGTTTGTTACCAGTTTCCCCAGAAGAGAGTTATCTGCTACTTTCACCATTTCATATTTAAGGACTTTTGTTATCTCTTAGGATTTATTAGATTATTCAATACTCCACGATTATTAATATTCTTTTGCGCTGCACTTATTTTATCTAAAGTGTGTCCCACGGCCACATGCTGATGAGGATGCACCGTCTCCACGACCAGCACTGTTGCCTCTAGACATAGAGCCTGCTTGCCCTGTTTTATTGGCTTGTGACTGTCTGCCTCTCCTTGTTGGCCTTCCAGACCTACTAATGGCCTGCAGTGAGATGTAGCTGCACAAAGCTGGGATGTATATATCTATACTGAACCTGCAACTAGTAGAATCAACTGCCTGCCTGTAGTATTATTAGTATGAGAACACCAGCAATTGTCTTCAGGTAGCTTTAGGTGCACACTGTGCAGAGGACACAGTACACTAACTGTAAATACTGCAGCTGCCTGCCTGTGGTATTAATAGGATAAGAACAACAGCAATTGTCTTCAGGTAGCTTTAGGTGCACACTGTGCAGAGGACACAGTATACTAACTGTAAATACTGCAGCTGCCTGCCTGTGGTAGTAATAGGATCAGAAGAACACCACCAATTTTCTTCAGGTAGCTTTAGGTGCACACTGTGCAGAGAACACAGTACCCTAACTGTAAATACTGCAGCTGCCTGCCTGTGGTACTAATAGGATCAGAAGAACACCACCAATTTTCTTCAGGTAGCTTTAGGTGCACACTGTGCAGAGAACACAGTACCCTAACTATAAATACTGTAGCTGCCTGCCTGTGGTACTAATAGGATCAGAAGAACACCACCAATTTTCTTCAGGTAGCTTTAGGTGCACACTGTGCAGAGGACACAGTACACTAACTGTAAATACTGTAGCTGCCTGCCTGTGGTACTATTAGGATCAGAAGAATACCACCAATTTTCTTCAGGAAGCTTTAGGTGCACACTGTGCAGAGGACACAGTACACTAACTGTAAATACTATAGCTGCCTGCCTGTCATACTAATAGGATCAGAAGAACACCAGCAATTTTCTTCAAGTAGCTTTAGGTGCACACTGTGCAGAGGACACAGTACACTAACTTAAAATACTGTAGCTGCCTGCCTGTGGTACTAATAGGACCAGAAGAACACCACCAATTTTCTTCAGGTAGCTTTAGGTGCACACTGTGAAGAGGACGCACTACACTAACTGTAAATACTGTAAAAACACCTGCCTGCCTGTCAGTAGGAAGAGAATAACAGGAACATATCTAGCTAAACTGAATACAATATATATATATATATATATATATATATATATATATATATATATATGTCTATCTCTCTCCACCGAAACACACTACACAAGGCCGCCACGCAGGTGGCCTTATATAGTGTGGGGCATGTACTAAACCCCCTGAGCCATAATTGGCCAAAGCCACCCTAGCTTTGGCCAATTACAGCTCTCTGTACAGACGGCGATGTGATTGGCCAAGCATGCGGGTCATAGTGCATGCTTGGCCAACCATCAGCCAGCAATGCACTGTGATGGCGCAGTGAATTATGGGCCATGATGCGCCACTCAAATTTGCCGCGAGCGGCCAGTAACGTTCGCAATTCGACGAACGGTCGAACATGCTATGTTGGAATCCTCGCTGATCCTTCCTGATTGGAATCCTCACACACACTAAGTGATCCCATTCTGTGTGAATTTATCACTTGAAAAAGGTGTGACAGAAAGGGTATAGACATGTGAGAACATACAACAAATAGATACCATAAAGATGTTAAAAGTAAGCCCAGGATGAAGGACAGAATCCCTCATCAGGGTAAAAGTTGCCAACACAGAGACCCCCATGTTATAAATGGGGATCCAGTGAAGGCGAATTGGGGCACATAGGTCTTCCGTTAGTAAAACACCCACCACAAAACATAATAAAAATAAACATCATAATGACCTGTGTTGTTAAACCCTAATAATATTTTGTTAATATCATCTATAAAATGAATATGTTATTCCAATAAAGAGGAAACTTTTCTGTCAAAACATTGGACTGAGGAGTCCTAATATGAGTAAATAAAGGGGGAGACATACCAAACTTTAGAGTTTAAGTTAACAGTAAATCTATTTTATTAGGTTAATTCATACTGAAAATAAAACTTGCAAACCAATAAAAATAACCTGTCCATGGAGATTGGATAGCAGTGTCATTTTATAGTCCCTTCAATAAGTAGCCAATAGAGCATAAGGATCTAATTGGATAGATATAATATAAGCTAATAATTCCAATAATTGGGATATATTAATTTCAGTCATATGACTTCATGAGGAACTTAAGTTTTCCAAACTTTGTTATGAAGTTCTGGAAAAAATTAAAGAGGTGTAATCCATTAAATGATGGGATTAGTTATATATGTGAAGTATAATGCACAGCTTCCAAATTTATCTTCTATTATAAAAGTATGTTTATCTTTTCTGTTTCTGTATCTTTTATTCCATGTTCTCTTTTTGTGCTTGAGGTGGAGATGCATGTCACCTTCTCTTGTGAAGATGTTGATTTCCATTCTTTTCCACTAATTGGGATGGATTCCTTAGAGAGGAGGTAGATGCTGTTCTTCTTTTTTGAGGCAGAAGCAGTATGTGTATTTTCAGTCAATTTTAGGTCTTGCAGTGCTTGTTGGAGTTCTTCCGGTGATCTACATGTATGTCTGATACCTTGATATGAAAACTGCAGGGAAAACGGGAAACCCCATTGATAGGTAATATTGTTACGTTGCAATTCCATTAATTGTGGCTTCATTGCACATCTTTTGGAGACAGTTAATTGGGAGAGGTCCACAAATAGCTGATAGTTGTGACCCTGGAGAAGGAAATTATTTTTTTCTTTGGCAGCAATTAGAAGTTGTTCCTTTGTTCTGAAAAAGTGGAATTTAGCTATTATGTCCCATGGGGGGCCATCTTCTTTTTTGGGCATAAGAGTCCGGTGTACTCTGTTCATTTCAAGCCTTTCCAATGGTAATCCTGGTAGTAGTTCTTGACATAACGCTGTGACTGAGGATTGCACATCCATGACATATTCTGATATCCCTTTGATACGCAGATTTTATCTTCTGGCTCTGTTTTCGTAATCCTCCATTTTGTTTTGCAGGGTAATATTCTCTTCTTTAAGTGTATCAATTTCAGAAATTTAATCATGAGTAGAATTCTCAATTTCTTCCACTTTAAGCTCAAGTGCTGCAGTGCGGTGTCCCAGCTCTCTAATTTCTTTAGTGAGATTTTCAGTAATTTGTTCTGAAGTTTGCTTCAGCGTTTTGTGTAGCATTTTTTCAAATTGTTTTAAAATGCTTTGAGGAGAAGTAGAATCATGTGAGGGAGTATGCGATATAGATAAGTCACTATCTGAGTCCCCTGAGGAAACAGGCTGTGTTGAATTCAGTTTTAGTTTTTGTTTAACACAGCACACTGAGGTGTTTGTGGCAGATTCTGAGGTAATCCGTGCCATTTTGGATGATGCCCCCGCCTGTGTACCTCCCAGCGCTTTGGTTTTTGATTTAATACGGGTTCCTCCAAGCACCATTCTTGTATTAATATGTTCCTCTCACCTCTCAATTTTAAGGGACGAAAGTTCGGCTTTTAAAATTACCACTGGGTTTCCTCTATTTAGCGTGTATTCTCCTCACGTAGCGGAGCTCTAGCCAAACATGACTGTCACGCTAGACTCCGCGCATGTGCCTCCCCTTTGAAATTCTTATGGGCAGACCATTTCCCACTCCCTGGGCCAGACAACCCTTACTGTTAGAAAGAGGGGATCTTGTTCTTATTCAGGACGAATATGTAAGAAAATTAATTGAAACATTGGACAAAATTGACAGAAATCTCGCTCACACCTTTCATTCTTTTTCACAGGAACCAACACACCCCTTTAAGGTCGGTGACCTAGTGGTGGTCCATCAGCTGAACTGAACCAAGAAGCAGGATTATCCTTTTGGACCTCCAACCACCGTGATTGCGGTGATCAGGACAGCAATCCTTGTGGAAGGACAACATTCTTGTATCCATACCAGTCGAGTAAAGAAGGTCAACCAGGACCCTAAGAAGAAAGGCAAAGACAAAGACAGAGGAGGTCAAGAGAGTAGTGAAAAGAGGGTGGTCAAGTCTCTGAAAAAGATAACCTTATTTATTTCACCATAGACTTCTGGGAAAGGTTTCTGCTTTCTGTTCCTGATCACTCTGATTGTGTTCCTACCCACCAGGGTCATAACTAACTGTATATATCACCCAGAGGACTTGGTAGCCTTAAAAGGTGTATGTGGGTCACCTCAAAATCAATCTAATCATACACATATAAGACATAAGAGAGATATACAAACTGAAGGAAATAAGGAAGTTAGTTTCACTGATAAGATGCTTTTATTAAAATGTAAATATAGCTATGCCCAGAAGTCTGGATATGAAAAATGTTGGATAAGTAGTAAACTCCAACTTAGCATTGCTAGAATTCCTTTAATGGCAGTACCTCTAAACTTCACCCCCCTCCTTAATGGCACACCTCTTGTCATCCTTACAAATGTCACAAGAACGCATTCAAATAATACCCTTACTTTCCAAATTATTGGTAGAAGTCATTCCCCAGACTGGTGTTTTAGGAAAATTGGGAAAATCCACAATGGGAGCTGAGGTGTGCCAACAAGCTAAAATCAACTTTTCAATGACTTCAATTGAAAGCCCTTTCTTTCACACTTCAGAACCTGCCCTAAACACCACTCTAATAAACGTTATTAGCTCCACTTCCACTTCCACAGTAGGAAAATTATTGTCTAGTTTAACTTTTTCCAGTCTTTCTGATGAAATGATGACAATATTCAATAAATGACCATTAGCTCTAGGAAACAGTATTAATATCTGCTGTGGGAAAATCTGTCACCCTTGGATCCCCACTGGACCCCAAGGATGGTGTTATCTTGCATCCCTAGTCCCCATCATGGGCATAGTAGGAGATAGCAAGGGAGGACACCTCCTTAAAGCTAGTATGCATCCTAGGTACCCCGTTAAACACAGCAATAAAAGGGAGTTATTTTTTTTAAAAGATATGGCATGGGCTTAGTTCCCCTCATGGACTGGATGTGGAATAGACACAATGAAGAGATTAAATAATTACTTTAAAATTCTTGACAAAATTCTAGACAAAAACTCAGGAGACATTACAAATGAAGAAATGAGGGCAATTAAGAGACAACTTGAGCTCAATGACCTAGCTATTGAAAGCATGAGTGCTGCTCTTACTGGGTTATGTGAGGCTACAGAGGATTATGAATGTTGCACATGGATACACATCACATCTGTTGAAATACCCGATTATTATGATATTATTGCACAACACCGTAAAGAAGTAGGCAAGCTGCAATAGGAAGCCAGGGACATTGCAAAAACATGGAGTCCTTTCGGTAGCAGGAATTTTAGATTTGGAGGAATGTTCTCATGGTTGAAAGATATATCCATAATGTTGATACTTATTGTATTGTTCATTTTATTTTTGTACTTTGATATAAGCTTGTTATGTGCCTGATTGCTAGGGCCATCTGCATCCCAGACCCTTCTTTGGCTAATAAAGCTTACCTCAGTATGTATTACAATAAGGAAGCTACCTATATTACAATGAAGGGAAAATGAGCCATTAAATTATGTCTCAAAGAGGGGATTGTAAGAGAATGTATAAAACAATTCTTTTTCTTTAGAAAGATTTCACTATGTTTTTATGAATATGTATATTAGGGATGAGCCGAACACCCCCCTGTTTGGTTCGCACCAGAACTTGCGAACAGGCAAAAAATGTGTTCGAACACGTGAACACCATTAAAGTCTATGGGACACGAACATGAATAATCAAAAGTGCTAATTTTAAAGGCTTATATGCAAGTTATTGTCATAAAAAGTGTTTGGGGACCTGGGTCCTGGCCCAAGGGACAAGGATCAATGCAAAAAAAAGTTTTAAAAATGGATGTTTTTTCGGGAGCAGTGATTTTAATAATGCTTAAAGTGAAACAATAAAAGTGTAATATCCCTTTAAATTTCATACCTGGGGGGGGTGTCTATAGTATGCCTGTAAAGGGGCGCATGTTTCCCGTGTTTAGAACAGTCTGACAGCAAAATGACATTTCAAAGGAAAAAAAGTCATGTAAAACTACTCGCGGCTATTAATGCATTGCCGGTCCGACAATACACATAGAAGTTCAAAAAGAAAAAGAAGGTATCCCCCGTGGGGTTTTAAAGCAGCAAAAAATTATGAAAATAATAGGTTGTTACTTGAAAGAGTTTTTTTATTAATGGAACTTAACCATAATGGTTAAAATAGGAGCTGTGCTGCAGGAGATAACACAAATGAAGCTGGCACAAGTATTATACAATGATCAAGCGCTAAAATAGGATGATAATCCTGACGCGTTTCGACCCCGTTGGGTCATCTTCAGAGGATTGAGGCGCTGTGACAAAATTTGCGTATTAGAGTTCATGGATGTGACCATAAAAATACAATATAATATATATATGTTTAACAGTATAATTACCAATCACATTGTGTTTGAGCAATTTCTCCTGAGCTTATAGTTCTCCGACGTCTCCCCCACCGGGTCCCGACAAGAGTCCCCGGCCGTCCACCACGTCAACAGGGGAAAAGGGGGGGTTTAATCGTCCATGCGTGTCTTACAAGGAGTCACACCAAGTGGATATCTCCCAAAACTGGGGAGGAGCATATGGGCAAGCGAGCGAGACCTGCAGCCAAAGCATCAAATAACAGACAACTGTACCATCAGTGCGTTCGGTTTAGCACGGATAGAGATATATGTATCATGTGTCATTTTTTGAAAAAAAGAGATAACTCTGTAATTTATTTAATTAAATATTTGTTGGATGTTGTCTGTACTTGGGGTCAGCGATGTATGAATATTCCTATAGTGATGATGGTAACAAAAGGGGGGAAGGGAAGGGGTTAACAAGGGTAAGTAGGACTGCATATAAATATCAGTATATCAGAGTATGTAATGTAATAGGTAAATAGGTAGTGAAGGAAAAAAGGCTTAAGAGGAAAAGGGATCCCCTGGATCTTTTCCTCTTAAGCCTTTTTTCCTTCACTCCCTGATCTTTTTTTTCCCATTCTCCCCTTAACCATCCCCCCCTCCTTCCCGTTCTTTCTTTCCCATCCCCTTCCTTTCCCCTGGTTTTTTTTTTTTTTTTTTCCCTAATAGTCTGCCCGTCCCCTTCTTTCCTCACATGTTCTCCCCACACTCGCCTTTTTCTTTATATTCCTATATTTTCACCCTACTTCGTCACTTGTTTCATGGCCAACACATAGACACCACTATTTACCTATTACATTACATACTCTGATATACTGATATTTATATGCAGTCCTACTTACCCTTGTTAACCCCTTCCCTTCCCCCCCTTTTGTTACCATCATCACTATAGGAATATTCATACATCGCTGACCCCAAGTACAGACAACATCCAACAAATATTTAATTAAATAAATTACAGAGTTATCTCTTTTTTTCAAAAAATGACACATGATACATATATCTCTATCCGTGCTAAACCGAACGCACTGATGGTACAGTTGTCTGTTATTTGATGCTTTGGCTGCAGGTCTCGCTCGCTTGCCCATATGCTCCTCCCCAGTTTTGGGAGATATCCACTTGGTGTGACTCCTTGTAAGACACGCATGGACGATTAACCCCCCCCTTTTCCCCTGTTGACGTGGTGGACGGCCGGGGACTCTTGTCGGGACCCGTGGGGGAGACGTCGGAGAACTATAAGCTCAGGAGAAATTGCTCAAACACAATGTGATTGGTAATTATACTGTTAAACATATATATATTATATTGTATTTTTATGGTCACATCCATGAACTCTAATACGCAAATTTTGTCACAGCGCCTCAATCCTCTGAAGATGACCCAACGGGGTCGAAATGCGTCAGGATTATCATCCTATTTTAGCGCTTGATCATTGTATAATACTTGTGCCAGCTTCATTTGTGTTATCTCCAGCAGCACAGCTCCTATTTTAACCATTATGGTTAAGTTCCATTAATAAAAAAACTCTTTCAAGTAACAACCTATTATTTTCATAATTTTTTGCTGCTTTAAAACCCCACGGGGGATACCTTCTTTTTCTTTTTGACATTAATCGGGGTGTGCAGCACTTTATATCTTCTCAGTATGTGTCTCTCCCCTTTTCACACATAGAAGTTCATTGATAAAAACGGCATGGGAATTCCTCACCAGGTACAAAATTTAAAGGAATATTACACTTTTATTGTTTCACTTTAAGCATTATTAAATATATACATATAAAAGTTAATTGATAAAAACGGCATGGGAATTCCCCACAGGGGAACCCCAAACCAAAATTTTTTAAAAAATGACGTGGGTGGTCCCTCTAAATTCCATACCAGGCCCTTTAGGTCTGGTATGGATATTAAGGGGAAACCCGGACAAATTTTTTTTTTAAAAATGGCGTGGGGTCCCCCCTTAAAATCTATACCAGACCTGAAGTCTGGTATGGATTTTTAAGGGGAACCCCGCGCCAAAATTAAAAAAAAACAGCGTGGGGCCCCCCAAAAATCCATACCAGACCCTTATCCGAGCATGCAACCTGGCAGGTGAAGGAAAAGAGGGGGAAAGAGAGAGCACCCCCCCTCCTGAACCGTACCAGGCCACATGCCCTCAACATTGGGGGGGTGCTTTGGGGTAGCCCCCCAAAACACCTTCTCCCCATGTTGATGGCAACAAGGGCCTCATCCCCACAACCCTTGCCCGGTGGTTGTGGGGGTCTGCAGGTGGGGGCTTATCAGAATCTGGAAGCCCCCTTTAACAAGGGGACCCCCAGATCCCGGCCCTCCCCCCTGTGTGAAATGGTAAGGGGGTACAAAAGTTGTGTGACGCTTCTCCTCTTCTGGCGGTTCTTAAATAATGGGGGGCGGGGCAACCCGGTGACCCCGTCCCCCTCTGACACACGGGGACTTGACGGGGACTTCCCTGTGGCATTCCCCGTGACATCAGAGGGGGGGCATGCGGAGGAGATGCCGGACGAGAACACCGGAGGAAGAACCAGAAGAAGAAGCATTTAAATAAAAGAATTGTCAAAAACTGTCTCTTGTCATTTTTAACATTTTTGACGTTTTTTTTGTGAAATGGTAGGGGTACAAAAGTACCCCCTTACCATTTCACACAGGGGGAGGGCCGGGATCTGGGGGTCCCCTTGTTAAAAGTGGCTTCCAGATTCCGATAAGCCCCCCGCCCGCAGACCCCCACAACCACCGGTCAAGGGTTGTGGGGATGAGGCCCTTGTTCCCATCAACATGGGGACAGGGTGTTTTGGGGGGCTACCCCAAAGCACCCTCCCAATGTTGAGGGCATGTGGCCTGGTACAGTTCAGGAGGGGGGGCGCTCTCTTGTCCCCCCTCTTTTCCTGTGGCCTGCCAGGTTGCGTGCTCGGATAAGGGTCTGGTATGGACCTTTGGGGGGACCCCACACCGTTTTTTTAAAACATTTTGGCCAGGGTTCCTCTTAATATCCATACCAGAACTGAAAAGCCTGGTATGGAATTTAGGGGGACCCCCCCACATCATTTTTTTGTATTTATTTTTTTTTTAATTTTGGTTTGAGGTTCCCCTGTGGGGAGTTCCCATGCTGTTTTTATCAATGAACTTTTATGTGTATTGTTGGACCGGCAATTCATTAATAGCCGCGAGTAGTTTTAAATGACTTTTTTTCATTTGAAATGTCATTTTGCTGTCAGACTGTTCTAAACACAGGAAACATGCGCCTCTTTACAGGCATACTATAGACACCCCCCAGGTACGAAATTAAAGGGATATTACACTTTTATTGTTTCACTTTAAGCATTATTAAAATCACTGCTCCCGAAAAAATGGCCGTTTTTAAAACTTTTTTTTCATTGATCCATGTCCCCTTGGGCAGGACCCAGGTTCCCAAACACTTTTTATGACAATACCATGCATATAAGCTTTTAAAATTAGCACTTTTGATTTCTCCCATAGACTTTTAAAGGGTGTTCTGTGGCATTCGAATTTGCCGCGAACACCCCAAATTGTTCGCTGTTCGACGAACAGCCGATGTTCGAGTCGAACATGAGTTTGACTCGATCTCGAAGCTCATCCCTAATGTATATATGAGTTTTTAGCAAGACTCATCTTTGGTTTACATAGAAGTAAGATTTTGTCAGTTATTTGTGGTTAAGCCATCTCCTGGAACATGCTTCCTGTTTCTGTGAAGACATATGTCCTTATCTGTAGGCAAACATCTGTTTCTCACTTACAAGAGACTTTATCTTGTGGTTTGTGGTTAATGAAACAGAGCCTAAGAATAAGTTTCCTGTCCTAACTGTAAAATATGTTATTGAGAATATGCATGATCAGAATGGAAACAGATGTTTGCTAGAGATGACTTATTCTGATAACATACGGGAAGTCCCTCCTAGCCCCTACCTTTTTCCTTTTGCATCTACATAAATACTCTGCATTTTGTGTTCAATAAACTAGAGACACTCTGATCAACATTCAGCAAACTCTCCATGTGTAATCACTGAGTCTCTCTCAGATCTGATGGATCACTGAAAAGTTCTTCCTGCATTACCTAAAGAGTACACCTGGGTGGTTATATTGACTGTTTCCTCTTCAGTATGGAGCTACACTGGGTTACCAGTAGTTATAGCATTATCTCTATTATTGTTCATTTTACTATTTTGTTAGTGTATTCAGAATACATATTTACATTTAACAATGTTGAATACCTACTTCTCCTTTGGATGATGAGTTTAATTTTTGCTCTGGACACCGCTGGCATAAGACACTTTGGGTTTGTTACTTAGTGAGGAACCACAGTGACCAGAGGGGGACAAAGTATCCAAATAATCTTGAAGTGTCAGATACCAGAGACACCCATCACTCTTCAAGAGAGGGAAGACTTCACTCACCACCTTCCCGGAAGATAAATATTAAACATGTTCTTTAATAAGCTGATTGTAATGTATTTTTAGCTTCAGGGTCACTTTATTATATTGTATGTAGATGTATCGGGCTATAATAATGAATACATTTTGTTGGTGTATTCCAAAATAATTTTTAATATTGGTTAAAGTTGATGAGAGTATGTTCTCAGTAAGTTCACATTTTGTCAGGGCTGGGCTCAGCCCTTCCTTCTCAAAGCTGGCCGCTCAGCTGTCGGCTATTAGGCAGCTCCTATCTCTCCACAGTGAATCACCTGTTGATGATATCCTGCTCGTCAGTCCTGCCTACTTAAGCTGCCCAGCCCAGATGATCTCTGCCTTCACCTTGGTCACATCTCTAGAGATGCTCTCCTGTGTTCCTGTTAAGGACTTGCTTGGCTGACATTCCTTCTGGCTCCAGATCCTGCTTGCTGTTCTACTATGCTCATCTCTGGCTCCCTGACGTTTTGGCTTGTCTGACTATCCGTTCCGGTTCCTGAACCCTGGCTATGTTTTGACTACATTTACTCTGTTTACCTTTTTATTATTATTATTAAACAAGTGTGATTTAACTGTACGTCTGTCTCAGTCTGATTCATGGTTTCTGACAGATTTTATGTGATAACTTAATATCATTTAAAAGGAGATTTTCTTTATAGGACCTAATAAAAAATCTTTCTCTTTGTATAATTTTCTTTAAAAACCTCTGCCACAAGGGAGTATTCGGCTTCCCCATACCATGCTGCAGAGACAGCACTCCTACCCCACACCTTGCCAGATCCTGATTCCAAAGGAATCCAGTCAGTTCCAGAAACTTCCAAAGCTAAAAACAGGTTCCAGGTGCTCATCAATCAATCACAGGTTTTATTCTGAAGAAGACATTAAACATTAGAATTATGATAGCTTAAAGTAAAAGTCCACCCCAAAATTAAAATCCCTGCATCTACAGACATTGACGATGTAACACTAACCTACAGTATTTAGCCCTGTGAATAAAAAAATCTGTATATGTACCTTTTCTGCAAGCGATCCAACCCTATCCCATGCTCAGCTGTCAGCTGCAGGTTTGCTCTGGAGGCAGGTGCAGAGGAGACTTCCGACAACAGAAGCCCCATAGTAACTCTATGGATGACGTTGCTTCCCATTCATTTCACAGTCGTTGTTGGCCATGTCCTCTGCAGAGCTTCCGCTGCTGGAGATCGGGTCAGATCAGCTTCAGAAAGGGTATGTATAGTCATTTTTTTCTTTACAGGGCTAGATAGGTTAGTGCTAGAATGTGCCTGTCTGTAGATGCAGGGATTTTAATTTCACGGTGGACTTCCCCTTTAATATGTTTTGAAATTAATGTTCTTACTCATAAGGGCCCCATAATAGGGTATGTCTGCCATCTCCAAGATCTTCTAGTCAGACGTGTCAAAGAAAAAGCTAAAAAAGATAAAGAAGTAACAATCCCCCCGATCCCTCCCTATAACACTGCTGAAAAAGGTGTTAGTTTTTGTTTTCATTTCATTTGGGTCATTCATTATGATCGAAATTTGTAAATTTGAAAATTTCATAAATCCCTAAATTTGAAAATTTGTAAATTCAAAATTTGTAAATTCGAAAATGTATAAATTTTAAATTTGAAAATTCCTAAATTCGTGAATTAAAAAATTCATCAATTCATACATTTGAAAGTCCATGAATTTCGTAAATTTGTAAATTTGAAAATCCGAAAATTAAAAATCTTAAAATGTGAAAATCTGAAAATAAGAAAGAAAATCTGAAAACTCGAAAGAACGAAAATCCGAAAATTCAAAATAATAACTAACTAACTAATAGTAACTAACTATTAAATTATAGGAATTTTCTTCAAATTTGGCTGTTAGTGAACAAAACAAATACAAATTTATCAAAAGTTACAAATTATCTGAAATAACAAATGCCCCATCTAAACAAATAGAATGAAATGAATTAATAATAATAATAAAAAGTTATTATTATTTTTATTTATTATTATTAATTTGTTACATTCCATTCATTTAGATACGGCATTCGTTAGTTTGTATAATTCGTAACTTTGGATAAATTTATATTTGTTACGTTCAATAACACCCACATTTGAAAGGACATTCCAATATCTATAATTTAATAGTTAGTAAAAGTTATTATTAGTTAGTTATTATTTCAGATTTTCAAAATTTGCGGGTTTTTGGATTTTTGCTCTTATTTTCAGATTTTCGTTCTTTTGAATATTTGTTATTATTTTAGGATTTTTGAATTCTTGGATTTTTGAATTTCCGAAATTTTCGGATTTTCAGATTTTCAATTTTTGAATTAACGAATTTTCGAATATTCAAATTTACAAATTTACGATTTTACAAATTTTCGAATATTCAAATTTATGAATTTTCGAATATTCAAATTCATGAATATTCGGAAAAATCTGTGGATTTTCGTTAATTCGGATATTTTCAAAATTCATTAAAAAACGAATTTAAAATTAAACAAATTGCACATTTCTACAGTATATGCAGTAAAGCATATTTTGTTATACTCACTGTGGAGTTGGGGCTAATCCTCTACATTGTGTAAAGAGGCTGTTTGACCCTGTCTCCTCTGATCCTCCCCCCTATTCCTCTGTCCCCAACAAATCTCCTTATAGAATATAGGCTAGAGGTCAAGCTGCACATGCTCAGTTTGGTGTGTATTGCTAGAGAGTTTTTTTTTCTTTTCTTAGGAGAGTGATTGTGATCAGCACAGGGCCAATCAGAACTGTCCAGACAGAAGGCCAGGGGTCCTGCAGCCTCATAGGACAGTCAGAGGAGAATAAAAACTCCTCATACAAGCTTTAACCAGACACTGATAGAAGTCACAAGACTGCTCTAACTGCTGGTGAAAAAAGGTATTTAGCAGTTTATATTTACTAAAACAATTGCATTTCCATGTTCTGTGTACTGTGGGAGACCAGATATAGTGAATGCAGGTTCCTGGGTTTAGTAACACTTTAAAGCGGAGAGCCACTTAAAAGTGGAACTTCCGCTTTTCTGTCTCCTCCCCTCCATTTGGTGCCACATTTGGCATCTTTCAGGGGGGAGGGGGGAACTGGCACCTGTTTTTGGCCCCCTCCTTCTTCCTTTGCCGCCGGACCAATTAGGAAGCGCAGCGCATGTGCAGTAGGGAACCGGCTGTGAAGCCGAAAAAAGGCTTCACTGCCGTGTTCCCTTACCAGGAATGGCAGCGGCTGCACCCGACAGCCGATCCGAAGATCTGAAGATCGTCTGGGGTGCCGACATTGCGGCCTCCCTGGACAGGTAAGTGTCTATATATTAAAATTCAACAGATGCAGTATTTGTAGCTGCTGGGTTTTCATTTTCCGTAGGGGGGGGCGGGACCTCCTCTTTATGTTGATTGGACTGGGATCCAATCAACCCAGATGCTGAATAGAAATGTTTTTATGATACTAGAAATTGAATATTTTTTTACATGTGTTAAAACATTTCAGCATGCTTCAGTTACCTGTCTAAATACTGAGATACAAAATCATTTTAGGCCTTTAGGATTACTTAAAACCTCCAACACATGATATACTTTCTGAGATCCTCAGACCCTATAAATAAGAAGGGTGGCAGCTGGAATTCTGCATGTCAGACGATGTTAGTGCAGCTGTATATTCAACCCGTAGTTTTAGCAAATAATGCACTTAAATTAGTTGTAATGCACACAAACACAATTTAGTTCTCAATTTTTAGGGTAAAATATAAAAGATGGGGTTCCATGGAGTACATAGATACCAAACATGTAAAGATGTGAAATGCCAAAACACTATGCAATCAAAAACGGTCTATAAGCAATGCTTTAACAGTGTTTACAGCTCATCCATTGAGAATGGATAATAAAAGAATGACTACATTTTAGATGATGTTATTCACACCCCAACAGACGTAGTAACATATAATATGTGTGTGGCGCAATTGTTGTTTTTGTACGCAGACATAGCTACACACAAGTTCATATGGGGGTGTACATGGGGATGGGTTAAAAAATTCTGATTGTTTCTCTTTATTATATTAAATATTAAGTTGTTAATCTTTTATTTTTTTACTTTATTTTTTGCTATAACAAGCAGGCCAATGCCCCCCATATGTAATAGCATAGTGCAGGTGACATTCTCTTCACGGAGATGAGATCAGAGAAATGATTGGAAATGGATGGTAAACCCAAAGCTGTGTTATAGAAGCTCCTAGCTGGGGGTCTGTGTTATACAACCCAACAACTTCTGAACAACCTCATTAATATCTTACTCTCTCATTCATACATGCTGATTGGCTTCTATGTTGGATGTTGCTTTGGGACCTCCTTAGTAAGCAGTTTGTGGATTGCACCTTTCAAGAATTTAGATAATTTATTGATTTATTCTGATTATGTATGTTTCCTAATATATATGCTTTGATGAAGGCTTCTTAGCCAAAACGCGTCAGTGTAGCCTGTACCCGTGTACCCATGTAACCAAATAAGGGACTTTTATTCAAGAGCATCCAAGTCGCCAGCCCTTTTCTGATTCAAGTACTGCATTTTGGGGCCTGAACGTCCTGGCTAGAGCACCGGATCGCAGTTCATAGATCATCATATTGGCAGCGGAGCTGGGGTATCATTTTGCTTCTTGTGCCCTAATATAGATCTGAATAAAACATATTGGGGCTCTAAAGAAAACATACATTTCTTACTAAATGGATTTTGGATAATTAGTTAATTCAGGGTGCAGGGCCCTGCTAGTTTTTAGGGTTTTAGATTTTTATTGTGTAATAAATATGGAATAATAAAAGTGATATGATTGTATTTAATAATGCAGAGTTGTGATTTATAATGTTCTTAGTGGTCAGCCTTGGGTTTAAAATCCATTTAAAGGGGGGCGTGGTTTGCCTTGAGAGAAGATGGCTGCTTAATCCCTCGGCTCCCGCTCACCACAGTCTTTTCTTCAGCCTAACCTGGGGACCTGCGAATTTTCTTCACTACCCACTATGGGAACTTCCTCCCGCGGAAGCTCGCAGTCACGATCCCGCTCCCCGAGGGAACCTACCGGCCGCACAAACCACACTATACCGGAGATCTTCCGCACCCAGAGGCCTAACAGGGCGGCTCCTCTTCCTGCCTCAACTCCTTCTCAGGAACTGACAGGAATTCTCCTCACTCCAACCGATCCCCACACTTCACAAATGGAGAACAACGGCACTTCTCTCCGTCAACCGAGTCTGAGGGATCTCCAGGCTGTGGCAGCGGACATCAAGGACACTCTGTTTTCGACCATCTCAGACTTGCGCCATGAACTACAGGCTATCTCAGGGAGAATGCAATGCGTCGAAGATGATGTAGCACTACAAGGCTCAGCAACAAAAGCAATTCACTACAAAGTGAACTCCCATACCATGCAACTTAGAGATCTTCAACGTCATGTTGAAGATCTCGACAATCGCGGTCGCAGACATAATCTTAGAGTGAGAGGCCTACCCGAATCCGTGGACCAAGACCAACTCCTCCAAGTTGTCACGGGCCTCTTCAACCAATTCCTCGATAGACCCCATCTCACTCCGGTGGCTATGGAACGTATCCACAGAGCGCTTCGTCCCAGAGGCAGAGACGCAGACCCCCCACGAGATGTCATCTGCTTTGTGAATGATTATATAATCAAAGAAGAAATCCTCAAGAAAACATGAGAAAAACCGCAGCTGGAATATGATGGATGCCATATACACATCTATCAAGATCTCTCAGCGATCACACTGCAATATCGCAAAGACCTCCGGCCCCTACTAGATGTTCTGTGGAACAATGGAATCCGCTACCGCTGGAAGTTCCTGTTCGGCCTTTCTGCCTCCCACCAAGGCCGCTCGGCCTTACTGAGAGTTCCAGAAGACCTCGTTGGATTCTACCGAACCCTGGACATCCCACTTGTGTCGGTCCCAAACTGGTATGAGGAATTCAACATCCTACCCCATACCCATCACCCTCCAGAAGAAGAACCGATGGATGCTCACAATACCAGCTTCCGCAGATGCAGATCGCCCTCACCGATCAGACTCTATTCTTCAGTGGGACCCCTTCAACCACCTCCTAGCCCCATGACAGCGCCTTTGCCTCGCAGAGCTCGCCGAGACCGTTAACTTACCTCCATGCTCTTGAATACACTATCTTCACCAGACGACACCGCTGACGGCCCTTGCTCCACTTATACCACCTTCTCCTTTCTACACGTACCTAGACATGTCTCGACTACCTCTCCCACACTCAACAACGTACCACGAAGGAACCCCTGCCTCTTCTGAACACTTCTGCAGTATCGCCCGAGACCCGATTTTCATGCCTGCAAAGATCTCTCCCAATTACACATTACCTGCCTCTGCTGATTACACCAGCAACTGACTATGGACGCCTTAAACTTTTCCTCCCTGTCGTTCTCCCACTTGACAGAACACCGGCCCGGACTAACCAAGCAATATGCGCTGCAGTTACCGTTCTACACGACAACCTGTTCCACCCCTGTGGAATACATTCCTTGCTTTCTTCACAGATACTTGTCTGCACCGATGCTTTACGTCGACACCAGGACCTACAATGTATGTACTACCGGACTCAACGCATACGGACCCTGTGTACCCTGTGAAAGTTCTGAAGGGTAACATGTTAACTGTTAAGGTTTATTGTTAGAAGTTATAAGATTTAAGTGATTACTACCTCCTGTTTCGGGAAGACACTGTCGTGATACACCACACACTGACAACATATCAGAGCCATATCTTTTACACAATCCTTATACCAATTTATTCTCCCTCACACTACCTAACTCCTTGAGCCACAACCCACCCCCTGCAGTTTGGCTCTCTACTGCCATCTACTGACCCTGAGTCAGGGATATCTGTACTTCACTAAGCCTCACACCCTCATTTAACCTCATATATCATCACAGCAGAGATCAACAATAAATATATTATGCACGACCAACGCTCACCCTCGCACTGAATATAACAGGGTACAATGCGTATTAATATTATTAATATAATTATTGCAGTCCGTTACTCACCTATGTGATCACACTTACGTAACTTCAGAGAAGTGACCCCCCTTGGCTATGCTGCTTATACCTGGGTTTGCCACATATACCTACAATCCTCCCACACTCAGGATCAACTCAATTTGCTTTCTGTTTAATGATTAACATATCTCTGGAAACCTATCACCGCACTGTACTACGCCCATCAACATTCTACGGAAAACACACCGTAACGCTCGGAAGCCTTGCTATGCTACCTAGGTCCAGATCCACCTGCTTGTGCTTCCCCTCCCCACTTACACACTGACTCTACCTCCCCCCCATACAACACATCACGAATTCCTTCACTTTTCAATTCTCACAGCCCTTCAACTCATAGACTGCCGAACTGCATCGGATGCAGAATTCACGCTATATTTACCGCTCCCCACAGCAAAACGTTCTATTTCCAGGAACTGCTCCTCCTATTCCCCATACAATCATTGCTATGAGTGTACTCTCTCTACCACTAGACCACATATTATATACCTCGTTGGGCTCGATGCCTGCAAACCCTTTATAAACTGAATACATCCTGCAGAGTAAGTTGTTAAGATTTATAGATAACAGGTTTAAGTTGAACGATTTAAATGATCTCTGCCTTCTGTATAGAGAAGACACTGATACATAGCAACACACACTGACATCACTTGAGCTAACAATTTCTTTCGTATTCCCGGGATCTAATCCACTCCTCTCAAACTGCAGGAATTTCTGAACTTCAGTTCTCTACTACCATCTACTGGTTTTTTGTTTCAATATTTTTATTGAAGAATTAAGTACAATATTGACAGTCATTGTCATAAGTCGTATTCAAATTGCAATATAATCAAGATAAGTACATAGCAGTAGTTATTCGTTAATCGAGATTTAAACATAAGAACTGTGATAGGTGATGAAGGTAAGATATGTGTGTGGGTTATCAATCCCATGCACCCCATAAGGGCTCATGCTGTGACATGGGTGATTAGGGAATCCTTCATTCTCCTTGGTGTAAAGATAGTTCAAAAAAGTAAATTATTTAACAACGTATGATAACTTGAACAGTTCTTACCAAAGGATGGTAGTAACATAGAAGTGTAGAATGTAGAACTTTCAAGTGTGAGGATGTGAATGGACCAGTATATGTCCAGAATCCTTGGAGAACTTGAGAGTACTCGTGGTAGCATGTGTACTTGCAATAAACTGTATGTAACGTGTAAGATAGCTTAGTAAAGAGGGTAGGTGGAACAAAATTAGAAATAAAAAGGAGGGGAGGGGAGTGGAGAGGGGGGTATGGGACAAGATGAGTAGGGGAGAGAGGTAGAGAGCTGTGCTATATATTCAGTGAGCAGAGTAACGAGGCTCGAGCATGTGTTAGTAGTATCAGAAAAATTATCAGGTAAGTTTTTGTGTGTACCAATTCGACCAGGGGTGCCATAGCTTGTGGATTTTGGAGTATGAGGGTTTTCCTTTTGACATAATTGATTCATACGCGTAATGGGAGTGAACTAGTGTAATGACTTCGGACAGCGATGGGGTTAAGGTTGTTTTCCATCGTCTAGTTATGAGTAATCTGGTAGCTAGGAGTATGTGTGTAATCACTAGTCTGAAGGGTGGTGGCAGTAATGAGTAGGGGAGAGAGGTAGAGAGCTGTGCTATATATTCAGTGAGCAGAGTAACGAGGCTCGAGCATGTGTTAGTAGTATCAGAAAAATTATCAGGTAAGTTTTTGTGTGTACCAATTCGACCAGGGGTGCCATAGCTTGTGGATTTTGGAGTATGAGGGTTTTCCTTTTGATATAATTGATTCATACGCGTAATGGGAGTGAACTAGTGTAATGACTTCGGACAGCGATGGGGTTAAGGTTGTTTTCCATCGTCTAGTTATGAGTAATCTGGTAGCTAGGAGTATGTGTGTAATCACTAGTCTGAAGGGTGGTGGCAGTAATTCAGTAGTCAAGTTCAGTATGGCCAATTGTGGGGTAAGTGTGATGGGAAGGTGACAGATATCTTGTATAAGGTGTTCCACCTCTGTCCAGAGGTCTTTTAAGGCTGGACATGACCATAGAATGTGAGATAGGGTGCCTATGTGATTACATTCTCTCCAACACTTGGATGAGGATTGTGGTTGGAATTTGGCCAGTCTCTGTGGTGTTAGGTACCATCTTAGGTGTATTTTATGCATTAATTCCCAGAGAGAGGTGCAGCTAGTGGATTTATAAATGGATTGTAGGGCCTTTTGCCATTGATGTTCAGAGAACTGAATCTGTAAGTCTTTTTCCCAGTCTGTATATGGTTTAGATTTGTGGAATACTGTTTTTTCTTGTAGTGTAGAATATATTAGTGAGGTGCCTTTGGTAGGCGTGTTGTCAGAGAAGTAGTAGTTCCATATTTTAAGTGGCACTGCTCCTTCCAAACGTGGGTGGGCTGAGAGACATTACCATCTACTGGTTTTGAGCACATCCTCTCTACATTCCTACACACTATATGCCTTCATTCATCTCCACATACTGAAACTAACATGACTAACAATACATTTAACATACATCACCACACCTGTTATTACACTAAAACACACTAGCGGACTGCACTTACTTTTATACTCATCAATACTCGTACTTCCCCTACGAATCTACACGTACATAAAATTCGAGATCTGAACTTTTCCTGCAATGTTGTATTTGCCTGGGTTAACTACACATACCTTTACCCACAACACACAGGTTATGTTCTATTCATTTTCAATAACTAACCACTTTATACAAACACTGATGTATTTCTATGACTGATTGCTATCACACATGATGTGCTAACCTGTTTACTTAGCCTTGAGCTCGTTATACTGTATAGACCACTTATCTAGAAATTATTGTTAATATACTTATGTAGCAAAGTTTATTAAGGTTACCCTTCTTTGTGCTTCTCCCACCTCACTGATCTGACCCTACCAATAACCATCACCCAAATAATCAATCCCTCCCACTAGTTCTAAGGTATAGCTAACTACTAATATTGTTACTCAACTGACTTTCTCGCCATTACAAATTATCAGCCATCCTATCGCCCATATGACTTCACTCTGCCAAGTTCCCCAACAGGAACACTATATACTTGTCCCCCCAGTTCCACCATATAAATAACATAAGACTGTTGGTGAGCTGGACCCCATTGACAGACTTTCCCACCTACTGTAGAACATCTCTCGATTGATAGACCAACCCCCGCACAGTGGTTACACGTATCTTATCTAGCATCTCCTTTAAACGAACCTACACACACCACTGATCCTATCCGGTTAGTAAATTTTTGTGATCCTAGTCACTGAACTAAGTGATTGAGATCACATTCATTACCGGTATTGTTGACCCCCCCCTACACCTGCTCCCCGACCCACCTTGCCCACACGCACACACCCTTCAAACCATCCCAACACCTCCACCAACGCAGCACATACTACCCTCCTAAATACATCCACACATCCATACAATGACGAATCCATCCAGCATCACGCACAGCACCAAACTAAAACTAATCTCACTGAACGTAAAAGGCCTCAATACGCCTGAGAAACGTTCCAAACTACTCCTCACAATGCACCGCAACAAAGCTGATATTATTTTCCTTCAAGAAACTCACTTTCGATCCAACTCTACGCCAAAGCTACAAAATCACCGATATCCCACGGTATTTCATGCTACCAACCCGTTACACAAAACAAAAGGTGTCTCAATACTCATTGCTAAATCCTGCCCCATTCAAATCACAGACTCTTTAATAGATGTGGAAGGCAGATACATATTTCTCAAAGGATCCCTTCTCAATAAAACGCTCACAATGGCTAATATATACGCCCCCAACCGCGGTCAGGTACCTTTCTTTCGGAAAATTACGAATGCACTCACAACCTTCCAAGAAGGAACCCTCATCTTGGGAGGGGACTTCAATGTTCCACTTAACCCTATCCAAGACACATCTACCGGCTCCTCCTCACTCCCATACTCGGCCCTTAAAACAATTAAATCGTTCTTCAATCAGCTATTACTGCATGACTCCTGGCGCACCCTGAACCCAAATGTTAAAGACTTAACATTTTACTCCGCTCCCCACGACAGATATTCAAGGATAGACTACATCTTTCTAACGCAAAAAGATCTATCTTTAATCCATCACACTTCAATCGACCCCATGCTTATCTCCGATCATCACCCCACCTCTCTAACACTTAAAATCCCAAACACGACACCCCGCTCACAAACATGGAAATTGGATCCATCATTACTGACTGACCCCTCCATCAAGACTGAGGTCGAATCTAACCTCAAACATTTCTTTCAAGAGAATGTTTCGACGGACACGTCCCCACTTACCATCTGGGAAACACACAAATGTGTAATCAGAGGAATCCTAATCGCGGCGGCGGCTAAACGCCATCGAACATGCAGAAAACAATATTTAGACCTCACCAAAAAAATCCATAGGCTAGAAACTGCTCACAAACAATCCCAAGCCCTCTTCACTATGACTGAACTGATTCAAGCTAGAAAAGATCTACTGGATATCTTAGACAACCAAATTCGACGCAAATATATCCTCTCCAAAAAAACGTTTTATGAATATGGCAACAAAGCCAGTAAAATGCTAGCTCGGGCTTTACAAGCGACAAAAGCTCACACAACGATTCACTCCATCACTGATCCAACAGGATGCAAATTTACCAAAACCCCAGACATTGCAAAACAGTTTGTCCAATATTATAGTAAACTATATAACCTCCACCCATCTAATTCCTCCTTTGATAAAAACAAACGAACAGAAATGATAGTCGATTTTTTGCAACAATATGGCCCTACCCCTATCTCGACCTCCGTGGCCCAAGATCTGGCCTCCCCTCTAACCAGAGAAGAAATAGACCTAGCCTTGAAACAACTAAAATCGGGTAAAAGCCCCGGCCCCGATGGCCTGACAGTCGGATACTATAAAACTTACGCAGAAACGCTCACCCCCTTCTTTTTAAAAGCCTTCAACTCCTTCGCAACCCCTATGACACCGCCTCGAGACCTTCTCACTGCCCACATAGCTGTAATTCCAAAACCAGACAAAGACCCCTCCCTAGTTACCAATTACAGGCCCATCTCGCTTCTTAATGTGGACTTAAAATGGTATGCGAAGACCTTAGCGAATCGTATATTACCAATATTACCCCAACTTATAGACCTGGACCAAGTTGGCTTTGTTCCGGGAAGAGAGGCGAGAGATAACACTCTAAAAGCTCTTAATATACACCATTGGCTCACATCTAGTCGTTCAAGCAGATTTATGCTCTCCCTCGACGCGGAGAAGGCGTTTGACAGGGTGGCCTGGGACTATATGTTAGAAACTCTACGGATGATAGGTCTTCCCCCAACGATGCTCAATTTCATATCGGCCCTTTACTCTAACCCTACTGCCAAGGTCCATGTAAACAGCCACCTGTCGGACGCCTTCTCCGTGTCGAATGGAACCCGTCAGGGATGCATCAAACGACGCACATACAAAGTAGCTGCCTTCGCGGACGACATACTCCTCTTTCTTACTGACCCCCTCATGACAATACCTAGCCTCCTTACAGACTTTAAAAATTTTCATACCCTTTCTAACCTCCAAATAAATTACTCGAAATTGACAGCCCTGAACATCACCCTCGCCCCTGAAATTTCTCGACAATGCCAAATCAACTTCCCGTTCTCGTGGAACGCTGAAGCAATCCTATATCTAGGTATTCTCTTACCGACCTCCTTGAATAACTTATACACCCTAAACCATGCGGCAATTTTACAAAAAATACAATTGGACCTTAAAAAATGGTCCACAGGACTATTTTCCTGGTTCGGTAGAGCCGCGATAATCAAAATGAACATTCTGCCCAGACTTCTGTATATTTTGCAAACTATCCCCATTAAACTTCCGAAAACATTTTTCTTAACCTATCAACAGGCCTGTACATCGTTCATATGGGCCAAACTACGCCCGAGACTAAGCTACTTGAGACTAACCGCCCCCAAACTTTTAGGGGGCATAGGTCTTCCTGATTTACGCAAATACCAACAAGCATGCCATCTCACAAGAATTATAGATTGGAACATACACTCTACACTTAAAGACTGGATCCACATAGAGCAATCATTCTCAGACCTTCCATTGTCTCACCTCCCCTGGATCACTAACTCTAATATCCCCCCTGAATCCAAACACCACCCATTAATTAACCCCACGTTGACTTCCTTCCACACTACCTGTAACCTCCACAAAATCTCTTCACCTAATGGCCCACTGACCCCACTGAGGATGAACCCAGATTTTTCACCAGGGATGCATCCCACCTTCTTAGCAGACCATTGGCCCTACCCGACTGTACGAGCAGAGCACTTTTTCGAAGGAAATCATTTCTTATCCCAAACAGCGCTAGCGTAAAAAATGAACACGAGATCCTTCCCATTCTGGACTTACGTCCAACTGAGACACTTCTTTAACAAACCTAAACCCAGACCAGACTGGTCCAGACAGACCACCACATTCGAAAACCTATACTCCAGTGGGGAACCACAAAAACACTTGATATCCCAGACATATGCACTCCTATTCACATCCCGCACACCAACAAAACACTGGACCACCAGACAATGGGAACAGGACCTCTCGATACACCTTACCGAAGCAGACTGGGAGAAAATCTATACCTTGACCCACAAAGGATCCATTAATGTGCAAATACAGGAAAACGCCTTTAAAATACTATCAAGATGGTACAGAACACCGCTGACGCTGCATCATATTGACCCGTCAATTACCCATACATGTTGGAGGTGTAAAACTGAGATTGGATCGTTCTTACATATTTGGTGGTCCTGCACAAAAATTCAACCCTTCTGGAAAGAAGTACACAAACTGATTAACCAAATAACGACATACACGTTAGACTTCAATCCTGCATCATTCCTACTCCATCACTCCAAATTGCCACTGTCGACATACCTACGATCTCTGGCCATGCACATGGTGAACGCCACCAAGCTATGCATTCCCCTCAAATGGCGCTCAACAGACCAACCATCCATTGCAGAATGGTTTACACGCATACAAAAAATGATGGCCATGGAGGACCTCATACATCAGGCCAAAGAAACACAACCTAAGTTCATCAAAACATGGACATGCTGGATACACTTTACCACCACTGATGAATACAAACAATACTTCACATAAAAGCTGTATAGACATTGTAACGCTGCTTAGAATAATGCATACCTACCTTACCCTGGATAAAATCTGTCCCTTTCATTTCTCTTTCCGTGGCTGACGAATCCGAAAAACCTCAAACTCAAGACAAAACACACAAATGTAATACCTTCTGCTGACAATAATCACAATAATCCACTTACTACTACTTTCCCAACTCATCCCCTACAAATCCTCTCTACAAACACCTACCTACGTCTACAGTCACACAAACCTAACTTTAAAACAAACTTTAACGGGTGCACCTCATGACAAGATAATTCACGCTCCCACCCCCACCCCCACCCACCCTATATCAACCACCATCCTTGATAGAATATAAAGCTAGAGTTCTAAGACTCAGTAACAATATTTCAAATGTATAGATTCTTTAAAGCTTTACAGAATATCTACTCTAACTAAATGATCTACTACTACGGTTTATATGTAATAACTCGACTTTATCACTCACAAGAACAGCGGCTGCCTCCGCAAACATATACTGTACTATATTTGAATCATCCTTGTGCTGTGCTCTCCGTTTTCTATATTCTTCCTTGTCACTTCTGTTTCAAAAAACCAATAAAAAATATTTAATAAAAAAAAAAAAAAAATCCATTTAAAATAATTTCTCTGATCTCATTTGATGTCCTGGGACTAGAATCCAAGGTTGACATATAATAATATGATTTATTGTTTATGTACAGAAGCCCTTGAGTGAATAGGAGATACTGTATGAGAGTGAATAAGAGATTCTGTATAAGAGTGAGTAAGAGTAAGTGAGTAAGAGATTCTGTATAAAAGCGAATAAGAGATTCTGTATAAGAGTGAGTAAGAGATTCAATATAAGAATGAATAAGAGATTTTGTATAAGAGTGAGTAAGAAATTCTGTATAAGAGTGAGTAAGAGATTCTGTATAAGAGTGAATAAGAGATTTAGTATAAGAGTGAGTAAGAGATTCTGTATAAGAGTAAGTAAGAGATTCTGTATAAGAGTGAATAAGAGATTCTGTGTAAGAGTGACTATGAAATTCTGTATAAGAATGAGTAAGAGATTCTGTATGAGAGTGAGTATTGCCCCGTACACACGGTCGGATTTTCCGATGGAAAATGTGTGATAGGACCTTGTTGTCAGAAATTCCGACCGTGTGTAGGCTCCATCACACATTTTCCATCAGATTTTCCAACACACAAAGTTTGAGAGCAGGAGATAAAATTTTCCGACAACAAAATCCGTTGTCGGAAATTCCGATCGTGTGTACACAAATCCGACGGACAAAATACCACGCATGCTCAGGATAAATAAAGAGATGAAAGCTATTGGCCACTGCCCCGTTTATAGTCCCGACGTACGTGTTTTACGTCACCGCGTTCAGAATGATCGGATTTTCCGACAACTTTGTGTGACCGTGTGTATGCAAGACAAGTTTGAGCCAACATCCGTCGGAAAAAATCCTAGGATTTTGTTGTCGGAATGTCCAAACAAAGTCCGACCATGTGTACGGGGCATAAGAGATTCTATAAAAGAATGAGTAAGAGATTCTGTATAAGAGTGAGTAAGCGATTCTGTATAAGAGAGAGCAAGAGGTTCTGTATAAGAGTGAGTAAGAGATTCTGTATAAGAATGAGTAAGAGATTCTGTATAAGAGCGAATAAGAGTTTCAGTATAAGAGTGAGTAAGAGATTCTAAATAAGAGATTCTGTATAAGAGTGAGTAAGAGATTCTGTATAAGAGCGAGTAAGAGATTCTGTATAAGAGTGAATAAGAGATTCTGTACAAGAGCGAATAAGAGATTCTGTATAAGAGTGAGTAAGAGATTCTGCATAAGAATGAGTAAGAGATTCTGTATAAGAGCAAATAAGAGATTCAGTATAAGAGTGAGTAAGAGATTCTGTATAAGAGCGAGTAAGAGATTCTGTATAAGAATGAGTAAGAGATTCTGTATAAGAGCGAATAAGAGATTCTGTATAAGAGCGAGTAGGAGATTCTGTATAAGGGTGAGTAAGGCATTCTGTATAAGAATGAGTAAGAGATTCTGTATAAGAGCGAATAAGAGATTCAGTATAAGAGTGAGTAAGAGATTCTGTATAAGAATGAGTAATGCCGCGTACACACGACCGGACTTTACAGCATACTTTGCCCGGCGGACTTTACGACGGACTTTCTGAATGAACGGACTTGCCTACACACAATCAACCAAAGTCCGATGGATTCGTACGTGATGACGTATGACCGGACTAAAACAAGGAAGTTCATAGCCAGTAGCCAATAGCTGCCCTAGCTTTGGTTTTTGTCCGTCGGACTAGCATACAGACGAGCGGACTTTTCGACCAGACTCGAGTCCGTCAGATAAATTTGAAACATGTTTCAAATCTAAGTCCGTCAAACTTTTGAGAAAAAAAAGTCTGCTGGAGCCCACACACGATCGAATTGTCCGACGGACTCCGGTACGCCGGACCAAGTATGCCGGAAAGTCCGCTCGTGTGTACGCGGCATTAGAGATTCTGTATAAGAGCAAATAAGAGATTCTGTATAAGAGTGAGTAAGAGATTCTGTATAAGAGTGATTAAGAGATTCTGTATAAGAGTGAGTAAGAGATTTTGTATAAGAGTGAGTAATAAATTCTGTATAAGAATGAGTAAGAGATTCTGTATAAGAGCGAATAAGAGATTCAGTATAAGAGTGAGTAAGAGATTCTAAATAAGAGATTTGGTATAAGAGTGAGTAAGAGATTCTGTATAAGAGTGGGTAAGATATTCTGTATAAGAGTGAGTAAGAGATTCTGTATAAGAGTGAGTAAGAGATTCGGTATAAGAGTGCGCAAGAGATCTAAATAAGAGATTCGGTCTTAGAGTGCGTAAGAGATTGTAAATAAGAGATTCGGTATAATGCCCCGTACACACGGTCAGATTTTCCGACGGAAAATGTGTGGTAGGACCTTGTTGTCGGAAATTCCGACCGTGTGTGGGCTCATCACACATTTTCCATCGGATTTTCCGACACACAAAGTTTGAGAGCAGGCTATAAAATTTTCTGACAACAAAATCCATTGTCGGAATTTCCGATCGTGTGTACACAAATCCGAAGCACAAAGTGCCATGCATTTCTCAGAATAAATAAAGAGATGAAAGCTATTGGCTACTGCCCCGTTTATAGTCCCGACGTACGTGTTTTATGACACAGCGTTCAGAATGATCGGATTTTCCGACAACTTTGTGTGACCGTGTGTATGCAAGACAAGTTTGAGCCAACATCCGTCGGAAAAAATCCTAGGATTTTGTTGTTGGAATGTCCGATCAATGTCCGGCCATGTGTACGGGGCATTAGAGTGAGTAAGAGATTCGGTATAAGCGTTAGTAAGAGATTCTGTAAAAGAGTGAGTAAGAGATTCTGTATAAGAGAGAGTAAGAGATTCTGTATAAGAGTGAATAAGAGTTTCTGTATAAGAGTGAGTAAGAGATTCTGTATAAGAGTAAGTAAGAGATTCTGTATAAGAGTAAGTAAGAGATTCTGTATAAGAGCGAATAAGAGATTCAGTATAAGAGTGAGTAAGAGATTCTAAATAAGAAATTTGGTATAAGAGTGAGTAAGAGATTCTGTATAAGAGTGAGTAAGATATTCTGTATAAGAGTGAGTAAGAGATTCTGTATAAGAGTGAGTAAGAGATTCGGTATAAGAGTGCGTAAGAGATTCTAAATAAGAGATTCGGTATACGTGTGAGTAAGAGATTTGGTATAAGGGTGAGTAAGAGATTCTAAATAAGAGATTTGGTATAAGAGTGAATAAGAGATTATGTATAAGAGTGAATATGAGTTGGAAGAATTATAGAAATGTCTTTAAAAACCACTTTTGGACTGCCGCACGCCGATATAGTCCTAACTTTGAAGAGGGATATCTTTGTTATGACAGCAGCTAGCTGCCATAATCCAGTTTCTGATAATAGTAGTCTCGCCGCGATTCGCCGCAAGATCACTTTTATCAGCAGCGGGAGAGGGCCCCCCGGTGTTCAAACCACACATGTGAGGTATTGCCGCGATCAGTAGAGCAAGAGAATTATTTCTAGCTCTAGATCTCCTCTGTAACTTTAAACATGCAACCTGTAGAATTTTTTAAACATCGCTTATGGAGATTTTTAAGGATAAAAGTTTGTCGCCGTTCCACGAGTGGGCGCAATTTTGAAGCATGACATGTTGGGTAGCAAATTACTCAGCATAACATTATCTTTCACAATATAAAAAAAAACATTTGGCTAACTTTACTGTTGTCTTATTTTTTAATTCAAAAAGAGTGTATCTTTTCCCAAAAAAGTGTGTGTTTGTAAGACTGCTGCGCAAATACGGTGTAACAGAAAGCATTGCAATGACCGCCATTTTATTCTCTACAGTGTTAGAAAAAAAAATGTATAATGTTTGGGGGATTCTAAGTAATTTTCTAGCAAAAAAACCTGTTTTTAAGTTGTAAACAACAAATCTCAGAAAGAGGCTCGGTGCTTAAGTAGTTAAGGAGACATCTGGGTTTTTTAGACTCTTATGCCCTGTACACACGGTTTTCCGACAGAAAATGTGCGATCGGAGCTTGTTGTCGGAAATTCCGACCGTGTGTGGGCTCCATCTGACTTTTTCCATCGGAATTTCTGACACACAAAGTTTGAGAGCAGGCTATAAAGTTTTCCGACAACAAAATCTGTTTGCGTAAATTCCGACCGTGTGTGGACAATTCTGACGCACAATGTGCCACGCATGCTCGGAATAAATTCCGAGATGGAACTGCTCGGTCTAGTAAAATTGGCGTTCGTAATGGATATAGCACTTTCGTCATGCTGCAATGCTTTAAATTGTTTAATGCAGCGCACTCTGTTCTTCTTTATAATGCTAGAAGAATGAAGTTGTTTTGCTGCTCATATTCACACAGAGTTCTCACAAACTTCTTTCTTTATTATTTATCATGATTTAATCAATATAATATTTTTATGTGCCACATCTCCCGAAAAGAATTAAATTTTTTGGAGTTTTTAGATTTTTTTTTAATTTTTTGAAATCCTGATTTTCGTGTTATTTTTTGTATTTTTTTTTTTAACCTCCAGAATAGTTTTGGGTGTGTTTTGTGTGTCACGTTACCACAACACGATTATTATCAAGGAGGTTGCTCGTGTTGGTGTCTCTTGTTAATTTCACATTGTATTTTTTAAATGTTCCTGCCTCCTCACAAACAAACTGTCCTTTTTGAAGGAAAACACACATAGGCGAGTAAAAAAAAAAAAATTATTAAGGGGTCATAAACAAAGAAAGAGGGAGGCATGCTGGAGAAACAGCAGAAATTGGCGAAGCCTTTGGCCCCCAGGGCACACATCAACTATTTTACTGCAAAATTGGTGGCCTGAGGAGTCCATATATAAGAGAGTACAATCTGGGCCAGAAATCCAAGAGATCATGAACAGCAGCAGATGACATACATGTCCCCAGGCTGTGGTCATACAAGAGCCTGCATCTTTTGTCAGACCAGACTGAACCCAGGTCATCACTTTCTTGTCTTCCTTACACGCTTCCTTACAGGCTGTGTCTGTGGTGTTGGAGTTGTGGCAGGAGGAGGAGGAGGATGATGCAGCTCACACAGGTGGGTATCGGGTGTGATTTTGCCCCCTCACCCCCTTAGTTAATGTTTTATAAAGGATGTCCTCACACATGAGGTGTTGGCCCTCCTGCATGTCCTGCAGTTTTGTGGCAGCCATGCAGGCAAAGGCCTCTTCACGAGTGGGGGTGGCTCTGAGGGATGCAGAAGCCTCCTGAATCAGCCTGAGTGCTGAATCCTCCACGTTACTCCCCTTTCTTGGTCTTTTGTTTGGAAGGTGGAGGAGAGTGACCTTGGATTCTGTGAAGCTCCTACTGGGCTCGGCCAACTCCTGGCTGCCACTTACCCCAGAAACCTCCTGGCTGCCACTAACGCCCGCCTCCTCCTGTGTGCCACATTCCACAGCCTGCTCCTGGCTGAGGTCTTCCTGTGTATGAAAAAGGGACATAATTTTAGTTTTTTAAAGAAGAAAGAGACCTCCATCATGTCAACAAGGATAGAACAAGGAAAAATATCCCCCCTCAATGGGACTTTGACAGACCACCAACTCTTATGATAAAAATAATATGTTTTTAATGGTATATAATAAAAAGACGTAAAAGCGTCTACACGATTCAAAAATACATTCCATAAAGAAACAAAAGAAAAGATATACAAATATGAATCACCATGTCATATGTACTCTACTAAGGGTGGTATACCCTAATACGCAACGCATTTCCAGTATTCTGACACCTTCATCAGGGGTTTCACTCCGTAGCAGAGGCTAGTCGCCACGTTGCGGTACTTGGTGATGGGGAGAAGCCTGCAGGACCTCAAGTTCTCAACAGGCATCTCCCCCCAGGCTCTGGGAATCATTATCCCAGAGACCTGTTCTGCCATCATCTAGGTCCTGCAGAAGGATTATATTAAGATAAGATGTATCCTTTAACATCACATTTTATTGTATTGTATTTTATTGTATTGTATTTAATGTTTGCTAATGTAATATATTTCTTTCCTTATTCCCTAATTACCATGATTGTAATATGCTGTGAATGTCCCCTTTGTCCCGGTCACGCTGGAGTAACCAATTCTTGGTCCATGAACTCCTCCTCGCCCTGTTCATGGACTGGGCTTGGGTCAAAGCAAGAACCCCAACACCAAGCCCCCACACAGAACAAACTCTACGATGAGTACGTACACGCAACATGGCTATAAAACGGTCGGCTGCTCAGAACGAAGTAACAGAATACACTGAAGAACAGCAAGGCCTGTGAAGAGCGACCTGAAGATCAGTAACAAATGGACAAGAACACAATGACAAATCAATGGGAACTGCATGCACTGAAGACCAGATACAAACCCACAAGCACAAACTGAAAACCAGAAATACGATCTGAAAACCATGAGTCTGAAAAAGCACGAATCGTCTCTCACCAAACTTTTACTAAACAAGATTAGCAAAAGGAGCCCAAAGGGTGCCGCGCTTAGTACTGAACTGCCCTTTTATAGTCTTGTCATAAGTGGTGTACATCACCGCATTCTTGACGTTCGGAAATTCCGACCACTTTGTGTGACTGTGTATATGCAAGACAAGTTTGAGCCAACATCCGTCGGAAAAAATCCATGGATTTTGTTGTCGGAATGTCCGATCAATGTCCGACCATGTGTACAGGGCATTAATGTTACCTCTGCACTCTGTAGGAACAAAGCACAATCATGCTCAAATATCTTCTTCCCTGGCCATGGAGGTTGGGGAATGACAACACTGAACCCAGAAGGGATTAGAGCACATCACTTCTGGGTCCATTTTTTACATGAAAATGAGGAGAATGTTCCCTCATCTCCTGCTTACCTCAAACCTGACACTCACCTTGGAGATCCTGGGCACCCAGGTGGGACTGGTAATCCCTAGACACAAAGTTGGGGGGCAGACCAGGAGGTAATTTTTTTACAGTTTGTGTGGAAATGATTAGACATCTTGACAGTCATTCAAATCACTTCCACATGAAAGCTGACAAAAAAAAATTATCAAATTGCCAGGTGCTATAATGAAAACGAGTCTGTTTACAGGTCAGTGCTGTCACCAACATAAGCATTATGTTGGTGTAAGAGAAAGGGTTAAACCAATTTCTCTCTGACCTCTGTAGCTGAAGGCACCATGGAGCAATTTATCCTCAAATTCTTGAATGTAACCATTATTCGGGGTTCAGCACTCTGCTCTCCCCTCCTCCTATGTACCTGATCTATGGTTACATTAGAGATTAGAAGTCTGGCAACCTGGCAACCTGGCAACCTGGCAAGTAACTCCTGAAAGGTGGATTGGAATAAAAGTACTTCTGCTGGAAACTGTGAGGATTAATTACTCCACAGTGTCTGTACCTACAGAGATGACTAAGGCTGGATTCACACCATCCCCACATCCAGCTCACAGCAGGGGTCTCGTGCATCCTGGTGCACCATTTCAGGATCTGAACTTTGGGTTGAATTCCGAACTGAAACAGACCAAAAGACGCACAGTTTTTCTGCAAAACAGATATGTGAACTGGCTCTATAGAGAGCCAGTCAAAATCTCCTGCTATTGCGAATTGGATGCGGCTTGCGAATTGGATGCGTCAACTCGCATACAATTCACAATGGTGTGAACCCAGCCTCAGAGTTTATCTGAACATCCTGAACTCATTCACTAGACTTAAGCAGGCACTTGACATACTGTTCAACATTGAAAAATGATGACAAGAAATGAAACAAGCAGCACAATGAGATATAAGTAGAAATGTTTGCTGAAACAATATTCAAAAAGGCAAATTTATTAGGAAATTGCATTCAACACAAATGCTATATGGCAAAATATTTAAAGTCACCTGACCATCACACCTATATTGGCTGATTGGGCATCCCATTTCCAAATTGTGATCATTAATATTGCATTGCTCCTCACCTTTGTGCCTATAACTGTCTCCACATTTCTGGGAAGACTGTTCACAAGATTTGGAAGGTATCTGTGGGAATGTGTGCCCATTCGACCAAAAGAACCTTAGTGAGGTTAGGTACTGAAGTTGGATGAGAAGACCTGACTCACAATAAGGCTGAGGTCAGGACTCTGCTCATGACATTTGAGTTCCTCCACACAAATCTTCTCAAACTATGTCTTTATGGAGCTGGATTTGTGCTCAGGGGGACAGTCATGCTGGAACAGAAAAGGTTGAAAGAAAACAATTGCCTACATACACTGTAGAGCAGGGGTGTCAAACTCAGTTTCATCTCGGGCTGCATGAGCAGTATGGTTGACTTCAATGGGCCGGTTGTATCTGGGGTGTGCTAAGTACAGAGTGAAGGGTTCAGGAGTGTGTTACACAGAGAATGCAGATATCAGGATTACACTACATACAGAATGTAGAATTGGGGGGTGTGTTATGTACAGAGTGCAGAGTTCAGGGATGTACTATTCACAGTTTGAAACCTCACCCCCCCCCCCAAGCATCCTCACATCTTTCTTTCCTACCAGGCCTGACTCTAGTACCTCCCTGTGTAGGCAGCTTTGCCTCACCTTTGATGGAGATCATTCTCTCTCTCAGATTCTGGAGATCTGTCCCCAACATGCCCCACTATGAATGCATGCAGGGATCTATAAGTTCCAGGAGCCGCATAGAACAAAGCTGTCCCTTGAAAACATAGCAGTACTCTGTGTTTACAAGTGATAGTGAGGAGAAGAAGTGAGAAGGGTGAGAGCTGGAAGTGGCAGAATGGAGTTCCGCCACGTTCTGGCTGCAAAACTTGGTGCTAAGGCCACATGACAAGGCCTTGCAGACCTGATTTGGGGCCTTGTGTTTGATATCTGTGCAGTAAAGGAATGAATGACAATAGAGGGATGGATTAAGCTGTTTCTGGTACTGTATTACATTTGTACTGGATTGAACTTATACTGGCTGGTGATCTTGAACCTTGCTTTCCTAACACACTCCAATCAGTATGTGAAAGCAAAGTGGGAGCAAGCTGCTAACTGCAGGTGTTGGTTACATTGTATGATGTTTTAATTGGTCACAGCATTTTGCTTGTGCATGCTAGGGGGCATGTAACAGCAAGAACAAAAATTAAACTCTAAAATAGCATCCCATCCTGTAACATCCACCTTCCATCCACTTATGTGCAATAGGTATACAGAAGGCGGTTAATATACACAAAAAATCGAAATCATGATGATAATATCCTTTATGATGATGATGATGATGATGATGATGATGATGATGATGATTGTAACATGACTGAACCTGTTTAATCTGGTCTACAGCATTATACATTGAATCAATGTGTTACCATTCTTTTCCCCAGCATTGTCCCTCTTGTGTTCAGATCAGGTTTTAAAAGCAAAATGTAGAGTTTTGGAGAAAACATACACAATAATATTCCAGCACTGGAGGATAATATGGCAAATATCTCCACAGCCACCATGTATTTCCCTCTGGTGCTCAGATAGGCTGGGATCATGCCAATCCAGACACTGCAGAACACCAGCATGCTGAAAGTGATGTACTTGGCCTCATTAAAACTGTCTGGTAATGTCCTCACCATGAAAGCCAGAACAAAACTCACAGCTGCTAGAAACCCCATATAACTCAACATAGAGTAGAACCCAATACCCGACCCTTCATTACACTGAATGATGATCTTCCCAGAATAGGAGTGCATGTCATACTCTTAAAATGGTGGAGAGATGGACAACCAGAGAATGCAATTTATAACCTGAGTGGATGAGCAGAATAACATGACTGTATTGGGAAGTTTGACTCCCAACCATTTTCTACAAGAGCTTCCAGGTCTGGTGGCTTTAAAAGCAGTGAAGACCATGAGGGTTTTGGCTAGGATAGTGGATGCTGAGATAGTGAACGGAACTCCGAAAGTGACTTATTGCAGCATATAGGTAATATCCACAGGACGGCCAAGGAACAGGAATACAGACAGAAAACTCAGTATGAGGGAGAAGAGCAGAATGAAGCTGAGGTTCCGGTTATTGGCTCTGACTATAGGAGTGCTCTGAAACCAAACAAATAGTCTAAATAGTCTAAATAGTATAAAGAGAGATGTTGTAGCAAATATGACTGAAGTTATAGAAAAAAATAAAACTAGAATATCCTCCTCGTATGATAAATACTCATTGACCTTGCCAATACAAATATTTTTAGCTTTGTTAGGCCATTCATTCTCAGGACACTTCTTGCATAGTTCACTTTCTGTAGGGTAAAAGTAAGTGAAAATAACATTAGGCATGATACACCAAGAATGCAGCTATTTGACAGTATTGAATATTTTTTCTGTAATTTCCTTAATTTAGCTTTTTTGGAGTTAAGTTGTAACATTAAATATGAAATAAAATCCATACAAAACAAGGAATGTTGGAACAATATATATGGTAAATATCTCAAGAAGGCTTTAGTCATGAATAAAGTGTGAATGATGCCCTACTGAAAATAAAAGAACCTTCAGCCTCAGTGATGGTCATGACATAGTCTATCTGTAACCTTAACATGTATGTAACAATAAAATTTCCTTATGTTACCACTTTTAGGCTCTTCAATGAAATCATTTTCCAGATCATTTCTTTTAGATAAGTGCAAAACTGTTGGAGGCTTTCCCATACAGATAGTAGGAGGAAGCTGTTTCCCAGGGTTGCTTGAGAAAGCCTCCAAGAAAAGTGTAGCAATCTTTCCCAAAAAAGGGCAGAAAAGGACCATCAGTAATCAATAATTTTGTATGTTTTAGGGATATGTTCAGCCTGCAAAGTGTAAAGTGGTTACAGAATCACTTTAAAGTACTTTTTCATTTTCTAATTCAATATCAGAGTTTCGATTTAGAGAACAATAAAATAGGGGCGTGTTTTGCTGGCAACTTAGATGGCCGATTAAGACCGGAGCTTAGCAGCATGGAGAGACATCCAAAGGGGATAATAGCCTCACCCTCACCTCCGACACAGCCTGCCTATCACCGCAACTTCTTCCCAACCCGAAGCAATGTCCAGGAAAAGGAAGGAAGCCCGTTGTCCTCGGAAGCTGACGTCTTTCTTTATCCGGCCATCAGCTAGGAAGACCCAGGGCCAAGATGGCACCACCACCTCCTCCTCATGTGCCACGGCTAGATACACGGACCACCCCAATGATGACACAGAGCAAGCAGAGGTAACAGATGCACAGCTCTCCCCCAACAGCTCCCCTCTACACAAACCAGGATCCTCCAGCCCAGCAAAGGCCTGCATGACACTGGAGTCTCCTCCATTAGCTCCTATAGACACATACCAGGGGATTAATCCCTCACAGCCCAGCACAGCTTTAGAACTATCTATCACTGCATTGCCTACCTCGGGCCATCCAGTGCTTGACTCCACTATGAAAGAAATGCTGGTGTCACTGCAATCTTCCCTGATCACTGAATTCTCCACACTCTTCCATAAATCAGAGCTGAGCAATATGGGCAACAGAGTCCATTATGTGGAGAATAAAATGGGAAAATGTACAGAAACCATGAATGATCTGGTGGATGCATATGAGGAGAACAAAGCAGACAAAGATTGGATTAGGGCTAAGCTTGCTGACCTTGAGGACAGGTCCAGACGTAATAATGTCAAGCTGAGAGGGGTACTAGAGTTTGTCCCACACCAAGATCTGCTAACATATTCCCACAACTTGACGTCTGCTATCCTCCCAGAAGCTTCACCTATGGATCTTACAATCAACAGGATCCATCATATCCCTAAAGCCTCCCATTTTGCGGATTCAGTCCCTAGGGACATGCTAATGAGAGTCCACTTCTTTCAAACCAAGGAACAACTGCTATTCACAGCCAGATCCATGTGCTCATTACCAGCACCACATACAGATCTTCAAATATTCCCGGATCTATCCAAGCACACTCTCCAACTTTGATGACAGCTAAACTCTGTCAAAAAAGCACTACAAAATCACAATATCCCTTACAAGTGGTGTCATACAGCCACCCTCTTAGTCACTCACAATGGCTCATCACATGCCATCTCATCTCTTCACAAAGGAATGCAACTTCTCCATACCATTCACTCCAGAATCACCTCACAAGTCCAGTACTCCTTCCCTACCACCCAGCCAGGCTCGTTTCAGTCACCATCATTTGGGCAGATATAAACACAGCTCCTAACATTACTTCATAGAGGCTAGTCCAATGACTATGTCATATTCTCTCCATGCCCTATGCTATTTTTCATTCCTCCAGCGGTCTAATCCCCTGTTTAACCTGTAGCATAGCAGTATCACCGATTTGAGTTACTGCTACCCTGTTCTATTCTCTTTTTGTGTCACGCCTCAGAGTAGGCACCAGTTCATATTTTTTATTTTTTATTTTCACTAACTACGGTTATTCTGTTCCAGACTTGAATTACTTTCCAGTGCACAAACTACTTACCTGGAGCCAACAATTACCCGCAGGCTCCACTTCAAGAACAGACTTCCTATACTTAACTGTGAGTGTTGATATTTTTTCTCACACTTCCTGCTCCTGCAATAATCCCGTACGCTACATCTCACCATGCCTATTGCATTGGTTTCCATTAATGCCAGGGGCTTAAACCACCCTGCAAAGCGCAATTCCCTGTGGAAAATTGCCTAATCCCATGGATGCGATATCCTGTACATGCAAGAGACACACTTCTTGCAATCAGATACGCCCTATTGCCAAAACAAAAATTTCCCACATATTTTTCATTCAAGTTTCACTTTAAAGAAGAGAGGAGTAATGATTTCTGTAAAAGACTCTTTTTCAACTTCTTCACCAGATCTCAGATGACAACGGTCGCTTCCTCGTCCTTGTCTGCTCCATAAACAACGTTCTCTATACCCTTCTAAACGTTTACGCACCTAATAAACATCCAGCCACTTTCCTCACCAAAACTCTCCACAAAGCTTGGTGACTTCAATGTGGTACCAGATACCCAATGAGACTCCTCCTCCCCAACCAAGCGATACAAATGAAAAATGTCTTGTATTCTCACGGCCTACATGACGCCTGGCGATGGTACCATGTGGAGCAAGGAGACTATACATATTTCTTTCCTTACCACAATTCCTATTCAAGAATGAATCTATTACTTCTAGATAGAGAGCTGTTACAAAAATTTACAATCTTCATAGATTCACACTATAACTTGGTCGGACCATGCGCCAATAAGCATCACATTCTCCTGCCCAACCGAACAGTTACATTTGGAGAACTATTAACTACTTGATCCAACAACCTCAGCATGCCGAAACAATATCCAACCAACATTATTAATTGTTTACCTGCAACAAAGGCTCAGTGTTCGATTCAAGTGTAGCGTGGAACTCTCATAAAGCATTTATAAGAGGTGTACTGATTCAACTAGGTTCTCGTGAAAAAAAGAGAAGGACACAGCGCATAGACACTTTCTTGACAACTTTGAGCATTACTAGCGCAAACTCAGAGCTACTTCCTATTCAACCTCTAATATAGCTGGGAAGGTTATGGCACAACAAATTAAAGGATACAGGGCCAAGTCGAGAATAGCATCTATATCTATATCTATACCATCCTTTCTCCAAGGAGAAGCTCTACAATCCTCAAAGCATAGTAGATGCTTTTATCTCTTACTACTCCTTGCACAACTTTAGAGAGGACAGCTCCACCCACCAGCCCTCTTTAAATGAAATCGATTAATTTCTGAGCCAAGTCAATCTCCCAACTCTGTCTGAGGCTCAACAAGCCTCACTAAACCCCCCCGATATCCATGCAAGAAATTTCTTCCATGATCCTAGCTCTTCCTTCCAATAAATCCCCAGGATGCGACAATCACACCAGAGAATATTTCAAACAATTTCAATCAATTCTGTGTCTCCTTATGTCTTCAGTCTTCAATAACACTGCCCCCTCCTCTGCCTTTCCTCTCAAAACACTTCTAGCTCTCATAATAACCTTGCCAAAACCAGGGAAAGATCCTACCTCCCCACAAAACTTCAGACCAATTTCACTCCTAAACCTAGACTTTACGCTAAGCTAATTGCCAACAGACTTACTGCCATCCTACCGAACCTAATACACCAGGACCAATCAAAGTTCACAAAAAAAGTCAGACGTCTTTTGCCACCAGATGACTGATCAACATAATGCACCATGCTGGGGTCTCCTGAACTCCTTCTCTGCTTCTGTCTTTGGATGCGGAGAAGGCATTCGACAGAGTCCATTGAAGCTATCTCCACAGAGTCCTACTTAAATTTGGCTTTCAGGGTAGCATCCTCACTGCAATTCTCCCCTTTACACCTGTCCTTCAGCCAGGGTGTATACCTCTAATATGCTTTCACTCCCTTTTCAAATAACTAATGGTACCAGACAGGGGTGTCCCTTATTGCCAATCATTTTTAACCTCCATATGGAACCTATGGAACATATATGCTCCAATCCCCTCATATCAGGTTTTATTATTGGCAAAGAGTCTCATAAAATCGGCTTATTCACTGACGACATTGTTCTAATGCTGAACAAGCCTAATTCCTCCCTGAACGAAGTCTACAAAATGCTACAAGGGTTCAGCAGGGTATCGTATTACAAAGTAAATGAATCCAAATCAACCATTCTCAATCTACACTTAGATGGTACAACAAGATCCATTCTACAACAACCGTATCTTTTTACTTGGGCGGAAACCGTTATCCCATACCTAGGTATCAAACTGACCAAATCAGTAAAGGGATTATTCCAAGTTAACTATTCCCTTCCTCATTAAGCTGCAGCGGGACCTCAACTCACTTCAAAAGCACAAATTCTCCTGGATGGGCAGAATTGCAGCTTTTAAAATGATGGTTCTACCCCAGCTCCTTTACTTGTTCAGGTCGCTCCCTATCCCTGCCCAAATCTTACTTCAATACATTACAATCCTTTCTCAGTACTTTTATTTGGCACAACAAAAAACCTAGATGCAATTACCATATCCTCATTAAACACAGATCAGCAGGGGGGTCTTGATATATAGATTTTAGAGATTATTATACTGCACCTTGCTCTCGCAGCTAGTAGACTGGTTTTGACTAGGGATGGGCAAAGGGTTCGGCCCGAGCATAAGTTCGGGCCCAACTTTGGTTGTTCGGACGTTCGGCAAACACCGAACAATATGCAGTGTTCAGGGCAATTTTGAAAGCCGCCGGAACACTGTTAAAGTCTATGGGACACCAACATAAAAAATCAAAAGTGCTCATTTTAAAGGCTTATCCAAGGTATTGTCATAAAAAGTGTTTGGGGACCCGGGTCATGCCCCAGAGTATCAATGCAAAAAAAGTTTTAAAAACCGCAGTTTTTTCAGGAGCAGTGATTTTAATAATGTTAAAGTGAAACATTAAAAATGAAATATTCCTTTAAATATCGTGCCTGTAAAGTGGCACAGTTTTCCCGTGTTTAGAACAGTACCACAGCAAAATGAAATTTCTAAATCAAAATTGATTGCGGCTGTAATGAATTGTCGGGTCTCGGCAATATAGATAAAACTCATTGAAAAAAAATGGCATGGGATCCCTCCCCCCAGTCCATTACCAGACCCTTTGGGTCTAGTATGAATATTAAGGGGAACCCCAAACCAGAAATGAAAAAAAAATTGCACGGGGGTCCTCCAAAAATCCATACCAGACCCTTATCCGAGCATAAAACCTGGCAGGCCGCAGGAAAAGAGGGTGGGGACGAGAGATCGCTCCCCCCTACTGAACCGTACCAGGCCACATGCCCTCAACATAGGGAGGGTGCTTTGGAGTAGCCCACCAAATCACCTTGTCCCCATGTTGATTCATTACAGCAGCGATCAGTTTTGAATGACTTTTTCCTTTAGAAATTTCATTTTGCTGTGGTATTGTTCTAAACACTGGGAAACTGTGCCACTTTACAGGCATACTATAGACACCCCCCAGGCACAATTTTTAAAGGAATATTTCATTTTTATTGTTTCACTTTAAGTATAATTAAAATCACTTCTCCCGAAAAAATGTCAGTTTTTAAAACTTTTTTTTGATACATGTCTCTTGGGGCAGGACCTGGGTCCCCAAACACTTTTTATGAGAATAACTTGCATATAAGCTTTTAAAATGAGCACTTTTGATTTTTCATGTTCGTGTCCCATAGACTTTAACGGTGTTTGTGTTTTCTTCCGAATTTTTTGACTGTACGGATGTTCTGGTGCGAACCGAACCTGGGGTGTTTGACTCATCCATAGTTTTGACCCTCACCATCCACTAGATAGGGCCAGATTGAATCTACATATGTTCCAAAGAAAAATCTTAAACAATGGCTCATACATATATTTTTTAGCCCTCCCCTACCAGTGGCTCTTTCACCTTCTATTATAACCTCAATGTTCACCTGGCAGAGACTATTTGAGGTTCAATGTCCTATCTCGCAGCAAATCTACCTAAATATTGGTGTGTTAACTCTCCTAAACCCTGATACTTCACTACAAGTGTGGATGGATCATAGTAAATACAACCTCCGAGATATCTTCTCTATAAAACCTTTTGCCTTTCTTCAACAAGAGTTCCAACTACCACCCAGCACCATATTCACTTACATCCGAGTGAAATGTATCTTCAAACCTACTTCTCCCCATTATGCTGTACCTACACGTTGTGGTGTTACCTTAATGCTACCTCCACTACTCAAAAGGTCATTATATACTCTATCCTTAATAGAAAAAATTCCTTTGTTAAACCAAACCTTTCTTACAACGGAAACCCTATTTAGCAGCAATGTTTACTGACCACCAGTTGTCCATTGTCCTCCAAACTATTTACAAATCCACATGTTGTTCTACTCTATAGGAGCTAACGCAGAAAATGTCCCTTAGATTATATTTCACCCCAGCTAAGATTTCAAAATTCAACAGGCAAAGCTCCCCTCTGTGTTGGAGAAACTGTGGTAAAGTTGGTGATCTCCTATACATCTTATGGAGCGGTCCAACTCTCTTTACCTACTGGAATAAGATCTTTCAGATCCTATTTTCGGTGACCTGCACCCAAGTTCTCCCCTCTCCGCACCTAGCTCTATTAAACTAAACCATAGATTCTTTTGATCCCCAGTCAGGAACTCAGTTACGCATATTCTCCTAGCTGTCAGACTTCACCATAAGGCTATGGAATAATTTGCAACCACCTACCATATGCGACACCTTGGATTTAGCACACAAACACTGCTCGTATAAACTCATGCTTGCCTCTAGCAGGGGCTCATATGGGAAGTCGCTTTCCTCATGGAATCCCTGGTTGCAATGGCACCACTCTCCAAATTAACCCCTCTAACATGATCTCCATATCAGAGCCACTTAGAGCTCTTTCAGTTAGTCCCACCTGGATTAACCACCTATGGATTCCTTCTGCCTTAATTAAATCAGGATTTGTCACTGGGCCTCCCCCTAGCGGTGGTTACCACTGTTCTGCTCCTTTTTCTTTATCTTTTCCTGATACTCATTATTACCTATATACTGGTTATATAATAATTTCTATGTTTGTATAACGTTTGTTTGATTTTTATCTTGTTGTTATACAATGCTTTGCACCTATGTTATTCTCATGACTTCTTTTTGATGTTCTGTAATGTTTTGCCTTGAAAAAATTCAACAAAAACTATTGCAAATTAAAGAAAAATAAAGCTTGCCAGATTGGTTTGATATTTCTCCTTCTGAACAAGGAGCACAATTATAACAACATGGGTGATATCCTTCTCTTACGGATTTTCTGAACCCTGGAAGACATTCCCTGGAGCATCGACCATTTGGGACCTAAGATAATATGGAAAGATATTAACTATTCAAGAGCAAAACTACAGATATAATAGTTTAAGTAAACTAGTGAATCATAAATGACTTATGCGCTGCCACCTTATTGAAAGTTAAGGTTAAAGTTAAATCTCAGCTGAATGGAGAACTCACACGATCTGTAATGCAATCAGGTAGAGCAAGGCGATGTCACTTCCGGTCACGGCCAATGTTCAAAAGAGTGTGGTGAGCTCTTTAAAAAAACGTAAAACTTAATTTATGTTCTTGTTACCAGTGGTTTTTAAATGTGAGTGGCTTTCTTATATCAATAATCATCATGGGTAGACCTTTCCAATTTCTTGGAGCACGACTGGTTACCAGTGATGGAGGGAAGCCAATTAAATGGACCATTGACAGGAGAAGGATAAAAGTGCAGCATTGTTTATTCTGGCCATATTACAAAAGCTCTATTGACCTGTATGAGTATATGGGTCAATATTGAAAGTGAGCAGTCACTACACACAGAAGTGGAGTGGAACAACAAAACTACAACTTGGAGAAATTTCCCCAGGGATTTCAGGCACCAGCAATTATTTATGTTTTTGTTATGTTTTCATTTACACAATTTGGACTGTATCTATTGTTTCACAATGCAGGCACTGGGTTGTGGCATATTTGTGTATATATTGCAGGTAGGACAACTTTTTGTAGATTTGCAGCACTGAGATTGTGGTCTTAATTACACATAATAATATATATTTTTTTTTTGTCTTATGAGTGTGATACTTCTGGGAAGTATTGATATTTTTTCTAGATTGCAGCACGTAGATGCTGGTCTCAATTCCATATTTGCAATGGTTTATGTTGATTTATGAGGCTGGTATTTTTTTTTAATATTATATTTGGTGTTTTTTTCAGGAGAATTTCAATGTGCAGCACTTGTGCATTTCGTTTAAAATTCAACATAGAATATTCACTTTTAATTAAGAAAAATCACATTCAGACAATTTGTAGATTATATATAATTGTTATTATCAGTTTGTTCTACAACATTTTTTTCTCGTATAAATAGTGTAAGTAAGCTAAGCTTCTGGTGTTTAAAATTATTTAGAATGCATAGCTGGGTAGAAACACATGGACCATTCTGGAAGGTGGCCCTTCATTATGCCGCGTACACACGGTCGGACTTTTCGTCTGCAAAAGTCCGACGGACGCCGACGGACCAAATACGGTGGACAATCCTATCGCGTGTGGGCTTCCCTGGACTTTCAGCGGACTTTTCCAGCCGCAAATCTGACGGACCTTAGATTTGAAACATGCTTCAAATCTTTACGTCGTAACTCTGTCGGACCCAGAAATCCGCTCGTCTGCATGTTAGTCCGACGGACAAAAACCGACGCTAGGGCAGCTATTGGCTACTGGCTATCAACTTCCTTATTTTAGGCCGGTGTACGTCATCACGTACGAATCCGTCTGACTTTTGTGTGATTGTATGTAGGCAAGTCCGTTCGTTAGAAAGTCCGCCACAAGTCTGCCAAAAGTCCGTCGAAAGTCTGTCGGATGGACTGTCGGACTTTTGTAGCCGAAAAGTCTGACCGTGTGTACGCGGCATTAGCCTGTATATGCTCTGAACCAGAAGACAGAAATAGACATCTAGCAGAATCATTTCATTAGAAAGGTTACAGCAACAAAACTATCAGTACAAGCATAAACAAAAAGAGAAAATCTCCTACAATACAAAGAGAAGAAAACAAATAGCCGTGTACCTCTAGTAAAGAAATAGGAGTGCAGCACTGGAAAATAATGTGTTTACAAAAGTGCAAGTAAAAGTAATGTACAATAAACAAAATATATGTGATCATGAATCAAAATACAAAAAGACCATCCAGTGAAAAAAACAGTCCATATGTGATAACATTAAAAAATGTGTATAAAAAATCAAAAATTATAACCAAATATGTAACAAAAAAGATGCATAAATATGGAAAAGAAGGAGTCCATGTATAAAAAAGTGCCCAAATGAAAAAATTATTACTTTTTCTGTGAAGGACCCTAGGTCTGTATTTTCCACCACTTGTGCAGCCCGCCACCTTAAAGTTCATTGGAGGCTTACCAGAAAGCCTGCGACCGCCCTTCTCAGGGGGTTCAAAACAGGCTTAGTAGAACCGATAGAGATCCTGCTGGAAACCTCACTGACTTCCCTCATGGACGATCAGCTGGTATAGATGAAAAGTGTATAGATATTAGACATGTCTAATATCTACATACCAGCAAGAGATGAAGCTTTCTAAGGAAATATAGCAAAAGTGCAGTGGTCACCCATCGGTGTGCAGTCTCCGTTTCCTTGGTCTTTTATTGATGTGCGGCACCTGTCTTCTGTGAGCGTGCTAAGGCAGGCACTTTTATAGTATAGTATATTTATAATATAGATTGCATGGGTTGGGAAAAACTTCAGTTTCTTCTTTGGTTTAAACACTGAAGTTCTGTAAGTGACTGCAAGGCTGTAAGTAGGGAGTGCAGCTGATTGAAGAGTAGGGCTGTAGTACGGTAAAGAAGAGGGAGCAGTGGCTAAGGGGGATATTTGTGGGATTGTTGCAGGCAACAGAGGGAGATGGGTTAAAGGCAGGATAGGTGTAGCAAGTGGAGACAGGGTACTGATACTTAGTTGGTAGCAGGGTATATTGGGCTGAGACTGTGGTTGGGTGATGGAGAGAGAGAAATTTGAGCAAGCAGGTGTCTGGCAGCAGGAATGGGTTGTTGCAAACTGACTGAGGCTGAGTGCAATACATCTGACCATGCCTGTAGGAATGGTTGAACAAAATTCAGTTTACATGCTGCCTGTCTGACAAGAGACTGCACTGCGTTAACACACTCCACTAGCACCTGTTGGGAACACGCTGAATAGTGCTCAAAGAAATATGCCGAGTCATCCTCCAATAGCCTCGCTTGAGAAGGCGTACTCTGCGATACCAATACAACTAATTCCTTAATTACCCATACAACATACACCTACAGAATACAAAAAACACCAGACGGTAGGGTTTTCTTTGCAATTCTTTTGAGCAGCTTGTAAACCATACAATCTCTCTTCCCACACAGGCTTGCCTACCGCCCTTCAACACAACCCAGACATCTCTCCAGGTATATCCAACCATTTCCTAAGAGACATTTGGCCTTATGAACAGGTTTCCACAGAACGCTTATTTCACAGGGGCTCTTTTATATCCTATGAGGCACTACAGACCAAGACACATAACTCCACCTTACCTTTCTAGACTTAGGTCCAACTAAGACACTTTTTTAAACACTCAAGATATCCCCCTGGCTGGTACCAGGGGGTACCACCTGCACACCAGGGGGTATCACCTGCACACATCATTTGAAACTATTTGCTCCAGATCCAGAACACAATGGCATATGATTTCTTTATTATATGCCCCCCTGTTCTCTAAGATCACCTCAAAAGCAAACAAAATGTGTCAGACCTGGGAAAGACAGCTTGACATTAATCTCACAGATGACAAGCGGGAAAGCATTGCCACTTACACACACAAGGGTTTAGTGAACATCACAGTACAGGAGTTAGGCTATAAAATACTCTCAGGATGGTATAGGATTCCCATGCTTCTCCACAAATTTTCACCCTTGACATCACCCCTATGTTGGAGATACGGATCCAAACCCAGTACTTTGCTATACATCTGGTGGTGCTTGTCAAAACTGCAGGCATTCTGGACCATGGTGCATGATGACATATCCAAGATAATCACCTTTACACTTGACTTCACTGCAGCCCAGTACTTGCTACATCATACCTCTCTCCCAAAATCTATTTACTAAAAATCGTTAGCTTTCCGTTTAGTCACCGCAGCCAGATGGTGCATCCCCTCTCAATGGGGCACCGCCACTCCCCTTACAATACATGATTGGTACTACCGTGTCAGACAAACAGTCAAAATAGAAAAACTGATCAGTGTCGCTCCAGATAACCCATCTAAATTTACCCACACATGGGTGTGCTGGATCCATTTCCAAAATTCTCTGAAAATTACAACATCACAAACAACACCTGGACACCCAACCACCAACAGCTCAAACGCATGACCGGTCTTAACCTCAAAGCAGACGAAGATGATGTGGAACTCTGTCGCCCCCACTTCTATGTGTAAACACACCTTGGCTTGTCTAGCTTAACATGCTCTTCCCCTACCCTACAGTCCTTGGACCTCTCTTGCACATCCTTTACCTTCTCCATACCCCTTTACATTCCCCCCAACCCTCTCCCCTATTATTTCCATAGTTACAGTATATAGCTTCTAAACCTCATATAGCCATCTACGTACCGAACACTGCCTTGGGATACGGTAATAACAAGTTATTCCCGTAATAAGACGTGGCCAATCAGGAAAAATACCAAGTTATATATAGATATTGTTAATGGACAACTTGTGTATTATTCTCTGTGTCCCCTTATGCCCTATACACACGGTTGGATTTTCCGACGGAAAATATGTGATAGGACCTTGTTGTCGGAAATTCCAACCGTGTGTGGGCTCCATCACACATTTTCCATCGGAATTTCCGACATACAAAGTTTGAGAGCTTGCTATAAAATTTTCAGACAACAAAATCCGTTGTCAGAATTTCCGATCGTGTGTACACAAATCCGATGCACAAAGTGCCACGCATGCTCAGAATAAGTTAAGAGACGAAAGCTATTGGCTACTGCCCCATTTATAGTCCCGACATACGTGTCTTACATCACCGCGTCCAGAATGATCGGATTTTCAGACAACTTTGTGTGACCATGTGTATGCAAGACAAGTTTGAGCCAACATCCGTCAGAAAAAATCCATGGATTTTGTTGTCGGAATGCCCGATCAATGTCCGACCATGTGTACAGGGCATTAGTCTTCTAATGCCCCGTACACACGGTCGGATTTTCCGATGGACAATGTCCGATCGGAGCGTGTTGTCGGAAATTCCGACCGTGTGTGGGCGCCATCGGACATTTTCCATCGGATTTTCCGACACACAAAGTTGGACAGCAGGAGATAAAATTTTCCGACAACAAAATCCGATCGCGTCAATTCCGACCGTGTGTGGCCTGTTCCGACGCACAAAGTGCCACGCATGCTCAGAAGAAATTCCAAGACGGGACAGCTCGTTCTGGTAAACTTAGCGTTCGCAATGGATACAGCACTTTCGTCACGCTGCAATGTAAAAAATGGTTTAATACAGCGCACTCTCTTCTTCTTTATAATGTGACAAGAATTAAGTAGTTTTGCTGCTCATATTCACACACACTTCTCACAAACTTTTATTTGTGTTTTTTTAGTGGGATTCCCTCAATATATTGTTATTAGTTGTCACATCTGACAGTTTTATATTTTTTATGTTTTTTTATTTTGTTTTTAAGCCTTTTTTTTTCTTTAATGTTTGGATTTTTTCCAAGGCTGATCTTTGTTCAATGTTATTTTTATTTTTACTCCAGAATATTTTTGTGTGTGTTTTGTGTGGCAAGTTACCCCAACACCATTGATATCTTTTATTATTTAATCTCAAGGAGATTGTTTGTTGTTGGTGTCCCTTGTTCATTTCACATTGTATATTAGAAATGTACCTGAATCCTCACAAACAAACTGTCCTTTTTGAAGTAAAACACATAGGAGAGTATAATTCAAAACAAAAATCCTTTATTAAGGGATCAGAACCAAACAAAGAGGAAGGCAACACTGGATCAACAGGAGAAATTAGCGAAGCCTGGGACCCCCACGGCAGACATCAATTATTAAACATCAAAACTGGTGGCCTGAGGAGTCCATATGTAAGGGAGGGCAGTCTGGTCCGGAATTCACAGAGACTTGGATAGCAGCAGATGACATCTGTGTCCCCAGGCTGTGGTACCACAAGAGGCTGCATTTTTTGGCCGACCAGACTGGACCCAGGGCAATCACTGTCTGGTCTTCCTTTCACACTTCCTTCCGGGCTGTGGCTGTGCAGTTGGAGATGTGGCAGGAGGAGGAGTAGGACCTGGAGGAGGAGGAGGACTGGGGGGACCTGGAGGAGGACTGGGAGGACCTGGAGGAGGACTGGGAGGACCTGGAGGAGAGGGAGGAGGAGGAGGACCATCCCAAAGCTGTGTGTGAGGTGTAATTTGGCCCCTCATACCTTTCTCCAGAGCCTCTGATATGAGGGCCTCACACATGGCTTTTTGGCCCTCCTCCATCCTCTGCATTTTATATGCTATGAAGGCAGCAATATTCTCCTGCCTGGTGTGTGGTGCTCCCAGGACCTCTGTAGCCCTCCAAAAGAATCTGATAGCCGCCTCCTCTAGGGCACTCGTCCTACTGCCACTTTCTCTTTTCAGGGGGGGTGGAGGGACCTGCAGATCAGCCAGCCGGCTCGGCCCGGCCACCTCCTGGCTGAGACTTCCCTGTGTATGAAAAAGGGACATAGTTGTAATGTTTTGCATCATCAATCACAATCCTAAATTAGTACTCCAAACTAACATCTAGGTAACATCATTGATTGGACAAGCAGAAATATTTAGAGGAATGCTATACCTGGCTCAATCTGGGCTCCTCCACATGCGGCCTGGAAGGCCCAGGTTGGGCATCAGAAGCCTCAGCCAGGGGGGAAGGAAGCGTGGAAGGAAGACTGGAGAGTGATGACCTGGGTTCAGTCTGGCCTGCCAGAAAGTGCAGCCTGTCGTAGTACAACATCCTGGGGACATAGATGTCACCTGCTGCTCCGGATCTCTGTGAATCCAGGACTTTCTTGCGCTCCCTCAGATATGTGCTCCTCAGGCCACCAATGAAAATCTTTAAATAAGTGATGTCTGTCGTGGGGATCACCTGCTTCACAATTTCACACAATTTCTCCAGTGCTGCCTTCCTCTTTGCTTGGTTCTTGAAATGGGGGTGGGTAATCTCCCACAGACAGGGCAGCTCACTTAGCATATCAATGAATATCATGAAGTCAGTATCTCTCATTAAGATATCCATGTTCACTGCAAGACACAACACAAGACAAAGCCTAATGTCAGACAAAACTCTCCTAATCTTGTTACAATATAGGCCTCAATCTAGAAGCAGTATAGGCACAAGTTTGTCTCTTACCTTCGTTCTTACGATCGGCGCGTCCAATGCTCCTTCCTCCGCTCACAGATCGTACGTAATACGCACGCGTGTTACGCTTTATACACACTGCGCATGCGTGTAACTCCGCCCGCCCCTGACGTTCTTTCTAGTGTATTCCCCGCCCCTTTTCGTTCGGCGCAGTGGGCGAAGAGCATGATGGCAGAGTTACAGCAGGTGCGGGCTAATTATAGCAACGAGGAGGAGGAGGAGGAAAGGCCGGATCCAGGCACGTCCCGATCCAGAAGGAGACGTTTTAAGGCCACAAATATGTCGTTTGGGGAGATGTTGGAGATGGTACACATCATGAGGAAGTCCGACTATGACGGAAAATATGGGCCTTACCCCAACCCCAACATCCGAAAGGCAAAAATCATTGGTAAAGTGGTCAGGAGTCTAGAGCGGAATTTCGGGGTACAAAGGTCTAAAGATCAGCTCAGGAAGCGGTGGTCGGACCTGAAGTTGAGAGAGCCAGAGCAGTACCGAAAGATCCGGAGAGTGCTGCAAAAAAGTAAGTAGTTGTGCTGTGTTCCTATTCTTTCTGTCTTTATTACGTTCATTCTGCTCCATATGCTTTTATTAATTGTAACGTTTAAAAGGGCAACTTTAATGTTCATGGGCCCATTATTCGTTCGTATCAAACATTTTTATTTCGGCCTCTAGAACACCATTGTTTAGGCCATATGCATTTTCACACATTTTTTGGGGCCTACTTGGATGACAAAGATTTGTTTGTGTAGATGAGTTTGTTACTAGAATGAAATGACAACTAGATTGTGTGTAAAGAGAGGACACTGAGCAGCTGTTTTCACATCTGGACACTGGAGCACTAGTGTGGGACACAAGAACACCATTTTTATTAGGGGGGGCACACAGGTGCTCCAGTGTATACTATAGGGGGGCTACATCTGTGAAGCTTGTACCAAACAGGTAAAGTATTGCAGCTTGACAAAGGGCAATAAAAAAAATATACATCTTGGAACTCGGCTAAAATAGACAATTGTACCCCACTTCCAAGCAATGTTTCCTATTTCTAGTTCTGCCCTCAAATATCTGTGTGCTAATTATACCATTTTTGTTTTACATAGGGGAGAAAAGACTCGGAGGACACCCCTCATCCGAGGAGACCACAGACCCCCCACCTATGGAAGAAGGTGAAATACCCCCAAACGAAGAAGAAGAGCAGGAGGAAGAAGAAGACGTGGTGGAGATTGGCACCACAACAGGTGAGTGTCTGCGACCACAGGCTCAGGTAAAAGAGATGGATGGTGGCAGATTTTTGAGACCTTTTTTTTGTTCTTTATCTCTTTTTAGGTGATCGTGATGTGAGGGATCCTGAACGCTTTACTTCAGAAAGTGCCCAGATACTTATCGGGGAGATCATGGAGTGTAATCTCCAATTGCAAAACATCCAGAACCAAATCAGTGTTGTTATTAAAAAAAATAATAACATCATTGATGTTTTGGGGCGAATTTAAACCCCACAAAATCACCTGTTTTATTAATGTGGTCCAATCTTCAAAAAATTTTTAAAATGTTTAGAAAAGCCAAATTTGGAGGATGCACACAGTGTGCCAACATGTGCTATCTGCCATCACGGGAGATCAATGGACGCGTTTTGGGGGTGCAACACCTTCCTCAATTATAAAGTCGCATTGAGGAAGGGCTTTCTCCCCCAAAACACGTCCCTTGATCCCCCCTGATGGCAGATAGCACATGTTGCCATTCGTAAATTGGTGTGCATCTTCCAAATTTGGCTTTTCCAGGGGTGATTTCCCCCCATCTGAACGCTAGATCAAACCCAGTTCCTAAATACTGATGTCTGATCTAGCCTTCAGGTTTTACCTAATGTGAACTTTGTAAGTTCAAGTTTTTTGGCTTTCTTGTTGGTTTTACACAGGCCTGTTTTATCTGAAATGGATATTTTGATTTTTCATAATGCTACTGCAAACATTATTATACAACAAACATGTTGGTTTGTTTTAAAAACCTTTGGTAAATGCGCATGTGATTGTGCAGCTATAAAAAAGTGCCTTACTCAAGAATGTGTGGATTATTGTCTCAACACTACCACACTTTTGGGGTGATGTAATTGTTGTTTTATACACAAATGGGGGTTATTTCCTAAGGGCAAATCCTCTTTGCACTACAAGTGCAGGTTCAGTGCAGTTGCAAGTGCACTTGTAGTGAAATGTGTTTTTGCATTTAGGAAGTACCAGCCAACACTGTTTTTCATAAGGTTACCCAATCACGACATTTTCTGCACTCAACACATTTCTGTCAGGGTCAGCTAAAACAAACACAAGCAGTAAATGTCCACCAAGAAAAAGGTGTCACAGATTGTCTGGCATATTGATAGCCCCCCTACCCGCAAAGAACTCCAGGTATCGTAACCGGACATCACGGGCATTCAGGGAGGGCAAGCCAGGACGGCCGCTTTCAAGTGCCGTCATTGTTGATGTATTTGGGATTCCGGCCTCAGGCCCAACTGAGCCAGCATAGTTGGCTGAATGTTTTTGTAGAAAATTATGGAGAACACAGCAGGCAAGTATTATATGGTTCAGTTTATACTCCGCCATATGGATGGGTGTCATAAATAATCGGAACCGGCTGGCCAGGATTCCAAATGTGTTCTCCACCACTCTTCGGGCTCTGGCAAACCGGTAATTAAAAACCCTCTGTTTCGGGGTGAGGGTCCTCATCGGGAATGGCCGCATCAGGTGGTCCCCCAGCGCAAATGCTTCATCAGCAACGAACACAAATGGGAGACCTTCAACATTGTCCTCTGGAGGTGGCAAGTCCAAGCTGCCATTCTGGAGACACCTGTAGAACTCCATCTGGGCGATGACTCCACCATCGGACATCCGGCCATTCTTCCCCACGTCCACATACAAGAAGTCGTAATTAGCCGACACCACCGCCAACATCACTATACTATTAAACCCCTTGTAATTATAATAGTACGACCCCGAGTTGGGTGGTGGGACGATGTGGACGTGTTTCCCATCAATTGCCCCTCTGCAGTTAGGAAAGTCCCACCGCTGGGCAAAGTGGGAGGCCACAGTCTGCCATTCCTGTGGCGTGGAAGGAAACTGTTGAGGAAAAAACAATAAACATTACTATTTTTTCACAGAAACATGGCAAGCAGATTAGACACAAACATTATGGGTCAACCTCCAGATAGCATTTATTAAGGGGAATTTAACAACAACAAAGTATAAGGTACACCTATCATATTCCCCCTCCCCCCCTCTCATGGGCCATTTCTAACATTATAGGGGGGGGGGAACTCTTGGACAGGTAACCCTCTTCACTTCATTGAGAGATGAATGCCTAAATACAGGGTATTACTTGGAACAGCCCCTCCTTAGTTACACTATTGGCAGCCCACTGGACAGGTAAGAAGTGTCATAATACAAAGATATAAATACACACTGTACACATTTGAGCACATTTGGACATTCTGCTATTACCTATCAAGATCATAATAGGATACAAGAACTTTAAACAGTACCATTGGAAAGTATACAGGCAGGCCCTTGCACTACATGCTTTGGGGAATTCATCCATAAATCTGAGCACTAAAGAGGTGGGTATAGTGTGTATGGGTTTGGCAAAGTCAGCAGATAGATGATTGAAGATAGAGAATTGGGATCAGCTGACTTAGCAGTTGGGGGAGGGAGGGTTACAAAAAATTTGGGGACACCACAAAAAAAAGCCTCTGCCACTCTGCCTGAATTTAAATCAAAAATAACATTTCCAAACATTTTAGGGGGTGTTTGGGGTAAAGCACTACTATGGAGCTGATAAAATACATTGTTAAGTGAGTACATGAGGTGAATATAGGGCAGGAGACACCATGCTGGGGAGGTTATTGAAGGGCAAATATGTATGAAGGACCTAAAATAATAATTACATAAAAATCCAGCATGCATGAGGACAAAGGGGACATTCACAGCATATTACAATCATGGTAATTATGGAATGAGGGAAGAAATACAATATATTATCAAACATTCAATACAATAAAATGTGATATAAAAGGATAAAAATCTTACCTTCATATACTCCTTCTGCAGGACCTGTATGATGGCAGAACAGGTCTCTGGGATAATGATCCCCAGAGCCTGGGGGGAGATGCCTGTCGAGAACTTCAAGTCCTGCAGACTTCTCCCTGTGGCCAAATACCGCAAGGTAGCGACCAGCCTCTGCTCCGGAGTGATGGCTTGCCTCATGCAGGTATCCTGCCTGCTGATATAGGGGGTCAGCGAAGCCAACAAACGGTGAAACACGGGGTCCGTCATCCGGAGAAAGTTCCTGAAATCATCAGGATTATTCTCACGCATCTCACGGAGCAAAGGCATATGACAGAACTGGTCACGCTGAAGCAACCAATTCTTGGTCCATGAACTCCTCCCCACCCTGTTCATGGACTGGACTTGTGTCAAGGTCAGGACCCCAACACCAAGCCCCCGCACAGCACGAACTCTACGAGGAGTACGCATACGAAACATGGCTAGAAAACGGTCGGCTGCTCAGAACGAAGTAACAGAACGCACTGAAGAACAGCAAGGCCTGTGAAGAGCGACCTGAAAAACAGCAACGAGCGGACAAGATCGCACAGAAAACTCCAATACGAACTGACTGCACGCACTGAAGAGCAGATACAAACCCACAAGCACAAACTGAACGTCAGAAAACGATCTGAAAGCCACGAGTCTGAAAAAGCGCGAATCGTCTCTCACCAAACTTTTACTAACACGAGATTAGCAAAAGGAGCCCAAAGGGTGCCGCGCTTGGTTCTGAACTGGCCTTTTCTAGTCTCGTCGTACGTGCTTGACGTCACCGCGTTCTTGGCGATCGGAAATTCCGACAACTTTGTGCGACCGTGTGTAGGCAAAACAAGTTTGAGCCAACATCCGTCGGAAAAAATCCGAGGATTTTGTTGTCGGAATGTCCGAACAAAGTCCAACCGTGTGTACGGGGCATAAGTCAGCTAATTTATTTGTCTATGGCATGGCTAGAAACAGGATTATTATTATTATTATACAGGATTTATATAGCGCAGACAGTTTACGCAGCGCTTTACAACATTAGGGCAGATAGTACAAGTACAATACAATTCAATACACGAGGAATCAGAGGGCCCTGCTTGTTAGAGCTTACAATCTAGGAGGGAGGGTCAAGTTATACAAAAGGGTAATAGGTGTGGGGGATGAGCTATTGGAGAAAATAGTGTAGTTGTTAGATGGAGGCAGGATAGGCTTCTCTGAAGAGGAAAGTTTTCAGGGATTGCCTAAAAGTGGATAAATTTGGAGACAGTCTGACAGATTGGGGTAGGGAATTCCAGAGGATAGGCGAGGCTCGGGAGAAGTCCTGGAGGCAGATATGGGAGGAGGTGATGAGGGAGCTAGAGAGCAGGAGATCTTGGGACTAACGGAGAGGGCGATTAGGTTGGTATTTTGAGACTAGGTTAGTGATGTAGCTGGGGGCAGAGTTGTGGATGGCTTTGTAACTTATTGTTAGTATTTTGAATTTAATTTGTTGGGCGAGTGGTAGCCAATGGAGGGATTGGCAGAGAGGGGTAGCAGACACTGAGCGGTTTGTAAGGTGAATGAGTCTGGCAGCAGCATTCATGATGGATTTAAGACACAATACGTTACCTATTTCATGTAATGTTCCTATCAATATTGGAAGCTATGTACTTGGTTACTCATGTTATTTTGTTTTGTTTTATCTCTCTGTAAATCCCCAAAAATGTATTGGAAAAGAAAGACAGTGTATATTTTTAGCACTGACCACAGTGTTCATGTCACAGGTTCCCACAAAGTGTCAGTTAGTGTTAGACTGCCCGCTATACAATTACAGGCCAGCTATAAATTGCTGACTGCTGCCATTCCTAGTATAAAAAAAAAATCCATTACATATACCATAATTTTTAGATGCTATAACTTTTGTGCAAACCAACCGATATGCGCCTCTTGGAATTTTTTTACCAAAAAAATGAACAGGGTAAAATATTGACCACAATTTACGAAGAAATTAGATTTTTTCATATTTTATTGGATATGTTAGCAAAAAGTGTTAGCATGATAGCAAAAAGAAAAAAAATGTTGTTTTTTTTTTTTTTTTTTCTTCAAAATGTACAGTCTTTTTTTTGTTTATAGTGCAAAAAATCAAAAACCCAGTGGTGATCAAATACCACAAAAAGAAAGCTCTATTTGTGGGGAAAAATTATATAAATGTAATTTCTGTACAGCGTTGCATGATCTGATCGCGCAATTGTCAGTTAAATTAATGCAGTGCCAAAAAGCAACAAAATGAAGGAGTGTAAATCTTCCAGAGGTTAAGTCAGGGGTCTCCAAACTATTGCCCTCCAGTTGTTAAAGAACTACAATTCCCATCATGCCTAGTCATGTCTGTGAATGTCAGAGTTTTACAATGCCTCGTGGAACGTGTAGTTCCGCAACAGCTGGAGGGCCGTAGTTTGGAGATCCCTGGGTTAAGTGATTAAAGGGAACCTTTCCCAAAAAAGTATCATATAGAGGACTTTTTGTCCTCATGGGATAAAAAATACAGTGTAAGAAAATAAAGCTACATCCAAACACTTAAACCCCCTAAAAAAATCCTGCCCCCCCACCACACATACACACATACAAAAATAAACACAGATGGCAGGGGCACTTGCGCACAAAAGCTTACATTTTGCTACAGTGAAAACAATAATTTTAGGCCTGTTAACAGTTATCTGGCATGAGTGGATTGTGCATGCAATGTCAGCCTCCAGCAGACAAGTCCTTCAGCTTTCTGCCCATACATCTGTACAGGCTTTTTGTTAGAAAGCTGGAGGACTTGTGAATAGACTATGAGTGCACTGATCAGCACAATCACAGTCCATTGATACTACAATTTTGCGATGGCAGACAGGATTTTAGTAAACAGGTAGTTTATCCATTCACAGATTTGGATGGAGCCTGAGCTGATTTTAAATATGACTGCGGTTGCGGGGGGGAACCCCTACCCACTGGTGGGGGAACATGTGCTGTAACATGTTACACCCTTAATATGAAAGTGCAATGTAACATGTTCCAAAAGATGAACTTAGCCTCTAGTCTTTAACCCTCCAGGCGGTAATCCCAAGTGTGACTCTGGGTTAAATTTCAGTACCATTAGTGGTAACCCCGAGCCACACTTGGGATTGCATTGCAGAATCCTGGTACAGGTAACTTACCTTTCACCAGGATCCTGCGATGTCCCCCCCACTGTGTCCCCCGCCGGATCCTCAGCCCGATGCTCTGTGTTCCGGGCTCCGTTCCCTGCGAGCGCTGCGAAGCACGGGGGCGGAGCCTGGTGGCAAATTCAAAAAGTAAAAAATACATAACACATACAGTACACTGTAATTTTACAGATTACATTACTGTATCAAATCATTTCACATCCTTTTTGTCCCCAGTGCTTTGCCAAGTGCCCTGAATGCAGTTTTATTTTTTTCTCATTCAAAGTTTTATTAAGAGAAGATTAAGGTGATAACATGCATATTTTGTAAATCACAGATGCAACTGCGTATGTTTTTCCAATACAGCGTAAAAAAGCATAAAATAGTCCAGAGGTTTACTTTAGGCACTTACAATCGTGTAGCTTATACTATGGTTACATTAAGAGTATCTGTAGTAGTATCTTATGCTATACATTCTTAACATCTGCTGAAGTACTTATAGCTGGATGTGTACTGTAGGTAGAGAAAAGAGGAAAGGAAAAGAAATGTAGAAAAGGATGAAGAGGTAAGTCTTAGATATGTTTCTAGTTGTCTTCACAGAGACTGAAGGAGAACTTCGGCATCAGAGATCATAGGTATCATTATGGGGAGTGGCTATTCATGACCTCCCCATAAGTTTGAGAATATTTAAAGCTAAACCATGGTTGCCATGTCTTATGGAATCTTTCCACATTGCCCCTTTCCTGGGCCAGGGTGTCCTCCATCTCACAAACATCACGTACTCTGAGCAACCATTCCGAAATAGAGGGGACCCTGGATGAATTCCAGTGCAAGGGAATTAGTGATTTGGCTGCATTAAGCAGGTGTTTGGTCAGAGAGTGCTTATATCTTTTAAGTGAGAAATTAGTCAAATGTAGTAGGCAGCATGCTGCATTTAAATTCAGCTTAGTTTCTGTGATTAATTTGATTAAGTTCCGGACGTCAGTCCAGTAGCCTTTAATCAGATTGCAGTGCCACCAAACACGTGTCAAAGTGCCTATTTCTTGCTGACATCTCCAGCACATCGCTAAATTTTTGGTTATCCCATTTATGAAGTCTGTCAGGTGTGTTGTACCAGTGCATCAGCAATTTGTAGCTCATTTCTTGTTGTTTTGTGTTCATAGAGCATTTCTGTGCCATTATACATGCATACCTCCATTGTTTCTCTGATATCTCCACCTCCAAGTCCTCCGACCACCTCCTCCTATGTGCATCTTCCTCCATACCATTCGGGTTTTGTAGCCAGGTATAAGCAACTGAAGTGGCCCTATCCAGTGGGGATTTGCCGTGGCAGATCGATTCCAAGCCAGTTAGAGGTCTGATCATATCTCGAGAGTGTCTAAATTTGCTTAAATAGCTTTGAATCTGAAAGTATGTCCATTGACGTAGGAAAGGTAGATTACTCTCTGATTTAATAGATATCCAGTCTTTGAATTTGTCTCCCTGGAAGCAGTCTCCCACAAGCAGGGGGGATCTGTCCGTTAAGTGTTGTAGAGTTGTTTTTTGCTCTCCCGGTGCAAAGTCAGGATTGTCCTTCACTGGTGTTAATGGGCTGGGAAGTGTTGTGATGTCTTTTGGTTTAGCTAGAATATTTAATATCCCTAGAGTGGTTCCTGTTATGGGGTGTCTTTTTAAGATACGTGGGTATTTATTCCGTGGGATCCAAGGTGAATAAGCAAGAGGAATTGGGCTCAAGTCTGCTTCTAATGAAACCCATTCTTTCTCATGTTTGTGGCAGTGCCAGTCGATGACCCTAGCTATATGTGATGCATAGTAGTAGTGTTTGAAGTTCGGTAGTCCAATCCAACCTAATTCCTTGGGTTGTGTCAATTTGGCTAATTTTATCCTTGGTTTCCCATGTTGCCAGAGGAATTTCAGAGTGATGGAATTCAATGTTATAAAAAATTTCCGTGAAATTTTTACTGGTAAAGTACGCATAAGGTAAAGAAATCTAGGCAATATCACTATTTTGATGATTGCTGCCCTCCCAAACCACGAAAAGTAGCCTAAATTCCAATCTCTAAGGTTCCTCTTGCAATTCCTAAGAAGCGGGGAGTAATTCCTCTCGAAAATGGAATGCAGTTGGGGCGTTAACCATGTCCCCAGGTACTTAAGTGCTGAGGATTCCCACCTAAATGTTGAAATGGCTGTAGTCTGTTTAAGAATCATGTCTGGCAGAGATATATTTAGGGACTCAGATTTCGTGTACTTGATTTTTAGGTTCGATAAATATCCATAGTTGGAGAACTCTTTTAGTAAATTAGGGAGGGATATTAATGGATCTGTCAGAAAAAATAAGAGATCATCAGCGTATGCTGCAACTTTGAACTCCCTGTCCTTCACCTTAAATCCATGAACCGCCATATTTGATTGGATTTTTCTAATAAAAGGTTCCAACGAGAGAATGAACAATAAGGGTGATAGCGGGCACCCCTGTCTAGTCCCGTTTGTAATATGTACTTTCCTTGATAACGTGCCATTGATTTTCAGGTGTGCCGACGGGTTCTGAAACAACACAGATATCCACAACATCAAGCGTGTCCCCAACCCCACATGCCAACACACTGCCAGCATGTAATCCCATGCTACTCTATCGAAGGCCTTCTCTGCATCCGTGGAAAGGAGAAGGCCCTCGATATTTTGCATTTTCGCTGCATGGATCAGAAGTAAAGCTTTGGTGACATTGTCTTTAGCTTCTCTACCCGGAACAAATCCGACATGTTCCAAACCTATCAGCCCTGAGAGGAGTGGACCCATCCTCAGTGCTAGAACTTTTGCGAATAGTTTAACGCCAAGGTTCAATAAGGAAATGGGTCTGTAGCTAGTACAGTCCCCAGGGTCCTTACCCTCCTTCGGTATTATTTCAATGTGTGCCGAGAGGAATTCAGGAGTTATCCCCCTCGCTGAGGAAAGGGAGTTCAAAGCATTTCTGAGAGGATCTGTTATAATGTCGATGAAAGTTTTGTAGTATATTGCGGAAAAGCCATCTGGCCCTGGACTCTTACCTGTCTTAAGTTGAGCGATAGCTTATCTTTTCAGTTCTAGGGATGAAAGGGGTTCTTCTAGTAGATCAGAATCAGAGTCGCTAAGGGTTGGTAGGCCACTTTGGGTCAGGTAGTCCTGAATAATTTGTGTCCTATTCCCTGTCATGTGCGGTTGTTTGTGTTGTTGGGGCAGGTTGTATAGGCCTGTATAAAAGTCATGCAAATGTTCTGCGATCGCCTCCGACATCACATCGAGTTTTCCGTTCTTGTTTTTGATACCTGTAATGTGATTGTCGAAGTATGTTCCCGTAACGCTCTTGCTAAAAATTTGCCTGTCTTGTTTCCTGATTCGTAGTAAATTTTGTTTTTGAAAAAAAGCATGCGTTTGGCTTTTGTGTCTAGTATCTGTTGTAATTATTTTCTAGTATCTAAAAGTTTTATGGCTGAGTCCGTGGAAAGGGACTGCTTGTGTAGTCTTTCTAGTGTGTTAATCTGTGTTATCAGTGTTTTTATGTGAGCTTCTCTCTCCCTCTTACGTCTAGAGCCTATTTTAATCAGTAACCCTCTTATGGTGCACTTGTGCGCTTCCCACACCATCAGATGATCTGCGTCTGGGATGGCATTTTCCCTAAAAAACTGTGCCAGATTGGTGGTCAACTCTTTGATGAGTGAGGGGTCGGCGACGCGTTCAGTCTCCATGTCGGTTGTCATAGTGCGGGGCCCAGTAGGTTCATGGTAAGGGAGATAGGTGTGTGATCTGATATCGTCTGAACACCTATGCTTGTCCCTGTCACTCGGGCAAGGTCTCTTTGCGACACAAATAGGTAGTCCAAGCCTGCATACCTTGAGTGTGGAATGGAAAAGTGTGTATAGTCCCTCCCGTCTGGGTTCAAAAAGCACCATGTGTCTATCAGCTGCAGGGATTGCAAGAGGGACTTGATCTTTTTAAGAATTTTGTAGGAGATACATGTCTTTCCATTGGAAGTATCAGTGAGTGGGTTTAACGGTATGTTGAAGTCTCCTCCTAAGATCAAGCATCCCGATGCAAACCCCGCTAGCTTCCTGACAATGTTTTGGCAGAATGGTACATGTCTTCTGTTTGGAAAATAGACGTTCGCTAGTGTTATTGGAGTACCTCCATAGGTACCTTTTAAAAAAAAAAATCTACTTTCCGGGTCGCATAGTTGTTCAGCTAATTCAAAGGGGGCCTCTTTACTGATCAAAATGGAGACTCCCTTTGACTTAGAGTCTGGGTTAGTGGCGTGAAACGCCCTTGTAAAGTATGAGTTTGTGAGTTTTGGTACATGTTGTGTTTTAAAATGGGTTTCTTGGAGGTAAACAAAGTGTGGCTTACCTTTTTTAAACTCCCTCAGAATGCTGGAGTGACGTTCTGGTATGTTAAGACCCCTAATATTGTGCGATATCACAGATGGGCAGTGTCCCAAGGAGGAGTAGGCCATGGTTGGAGGTAAGGAGGAGGTGCTCGAATTACCGGTCTGCAGGGAAAACACAACTTTGATACAGAGATTAGTATTTAAATCAGACACCTGAAACAACAATCCTATGATACTGCTACTGTGCACCTAGTAGAGGGTTGTGCAGTAAGAGATAAAGAAGTGAAAAGAGAAAGAAAAGATGTAGTAAGAAATATCTAGAATATGAATGAAGTGTTGGAGGTCCGTCTCCCAGAAGAGCTAAATGCTTTGTCCGTGAGCGGAACCAACCAACTCTGTGTATTTTATTTCGCGTCTTACTCAGGAGTCACGAGATACGCTATGGGGTTAGGGGGAGGCGCTAACAACCAGGTGTCAGCACACTTATTGATTTATGAAAAAGTGTAAACAAGGAAATGGACTTGAAAAATCGTCCTAAGTACTGCACACGCAGCCGAACTATAATAATGAAAAATATCAAAAAAGATTCACACCCGACCATGGTGTGTGTGTTTAACCCATGTTAACTTGCTAATATTATCCCTTTCATGACTAAGCCTATTTTTTTAATTTGGTGTTTACAAGTTAAAATCCGTATTTTTGTTAGAAAATTACTTAGAACCCCCAAACATTATATATATTTTTTTAGCAGAGACTCTAGAGAATAAAATGGCGATTGTTGCAATATTTTTTATCACGGTGTTTTAAACGCAAATTTTTGGAAAAGTGACACTTTCATGAATTTTAAAAAATCCAAACAGTAAAGTTACCCCAATTTTTTTGTATAATGTGAAAAATGATGTTACGCCGAGTAAATAGATACCAAACATGTCACCCTTTATAATTGCACGCACTCGTGGAATGGCGACGAACTACGGTACCTATGAATTTCCATAGGCGACGCTTTAAAAAATTTTTACGGTTACCAGGTTTGAGCTACAGAGGAGGTCTAGGGCTAGAATTATTGCTCTTGCTCTGACGATCGTGGCGATACATCACATGTGTGGTTTGAACACCGTTTACGTATGCGGGCGCGACTTCCGTATGCGTTTTTTTCGCTGCGCGAGCTCGCGGGGACAGGGGCACTTTAAAAATTTTTTTTTTTTTTTTATTTTATTTATTTTTGTACTTTATAAATTGTGTTTAAAAATTTTTTTTTTTTTTACTTTTATTGCTGTCACAAGCAATGTAAACATCCCTTGTGACAGTAATAGGTGGTGACAGGTACTCTTTATGGAGGGATGGGGGGTCTAAAAGACCCCCCATCCCTCCTTTACACTTCAAAGTATTCAGATCGCCGAAAAATGTGATAAAACGATAATTCTCCCGCTCTACAAGACTCTGGTCCGGCCGCACCTGGAGTATGCTGTCCAGTTCTGGGCACCAGTCCTCAGGAGGGACGTACTGGAAATGGAGCGAGTACAAAGAAGGGCAACAAAGCTAATAAAGGGTCTGGAGGATCTTAGTTATGAGGAAAGGTTGCGAGCACTGAACTTATTCTCTCTGGAGAAGAGACACTTGAGAGGGGATATGATTTCAATTTACAAATACTGTACTGGTGACCCCACAATAGGGATAAAACTTTTTCGCAGAAGAGAGTTTAATAAGACTCGTGGCCACTCATTACAATTAGAAGAAAAGAGGTTTAACCTTAAACTACGTAGAGGGTTCTTTACTGTAAGAGCGGCAAGGATGTGGAATTCCCTTCCACAGGCGGTGGTCTCAGCGGGGAGCATTGATAGCTTCAAGAAACTATTAGATAATCACCTGAATGACCGCAATATACAGGGATATGTAATGTAATACTGACACATAATCACACACATAGGTTGGACTTGATGGACTTGTGTCTTTTTTCAACCTCACCTACTATGTAACTATGTAACTATGTGTACTTTTTTAAATTCGGCGCCATTGGCAGCCGAGTAAACGGGAAGTGACGTCATGACGTCGCTTCCGCGTTTACAACAAGAAGGCTGGAACGAAGCCGCTCGCAGCTTCGTTCCAGCCCGCCCTCAGCCGCCGAAGGCAGCCGAATGGACACCGGGCCTCCCGATCGCACGGGAGGCCCGGTAACAGCGGCAGGAGGCGGCGGGAGAGGGGATGTCCCCTCCCGCCGCTCCGGTATAACAGCCGAGCGGCTTTTAGCCGCATCGGTTGTTATACACGGGTAGCCGATCGCCCGCTGTAAACAACGGTACCGGGATGATGCCTGCAGCTGCGGGCATCATCCCGGTATAACCCCGGAAAGCCAAGTACGCATATCTGCGTACGGTCGGCGGGAAGGGGTTATTATCAATCAAACATGGTCTGCAACCATTTTATATGAACTAGGAATACCTTCTTATATAATAACATACTATCTCAAGAATATATAGTGGAAATATATAAATTTTCCCAATAAGTGCTGGTTAGATCCTGTCGGTTACCCGGGATACTCTTAAAAGGCGACCAAATATCTGTCAGTTCAATCATTAAGTATGCAGGGTTAGGAATAGTTTCCAAACCATGAACAAACCATGCATAGAGTGCAGCAAAGGTCCTTACAAAATGGTTGACAGTGATTTTGGTGAGGTGGCAGTCCTGGATGACTCAACTGCAAGCATTGGCGTATGACCTGTGCCCCATTGTCCAATCCTGTGAGAGAGGTTCGGCAGTCAATGCTGAGAGCTTACGTATCCAAAAGTCAGGGTGGACCATGCTTGGTAAATATAGTTAGGTCAAGGTTAGGTTGGCTGCAACAACCAGCAGATATCCTGCACCTAAAATCCGTGTGTTCTCAAAGGGTGTCCTGAATTCTGCTGTGCTCATGTAAAACAAGAGCCCATGTGATGTTGCTAGGGATCTGTAAGAAAATATGACCAAGGTGGTCCATATTCAATAGGGACAAGTCACGTAGCGATCAATTTTGTGGCAAAGTCAGAGTCTGAGTATGCATTATTCAAGCTGGGAGGTATTCCATCAATCAGCGGCAAATCGTAGTGTTGCAGGATAATGTCCAGACTGACGTAAGGTATTATATTGTGTGAGTTAGAAAACGTGCGATGAGGTTACATCACTCATCCTCTTGTTCCCTGCGAGCCTCATTCAGCCTCTTTGGAGTTCCTGATTTGAAGCTGCCTCCGCGGTTGTGTTTGGGTTTTTTAGACTGTCTCTTGTCTGGTGAGGCAAAGGGCGAAGTCGGTGGGGTCCTTTCCAATGGAGGCTGCAGGAAATCGGCATACTACTCTGGTAGATTGATCTGGCCCAGGTCCAATGCTTCACAGAAGCCTGGGAGATCCGCTGGTGTGCGTAATATGCACTGGTGTCCATTGTATGTGACCGTAAGGGCGAATGGGAAGCGCCAGGTATATCTTAGGTCTCTTTCCCACAGTTTCTCCACCAGTGGACGTAAGGCGCGTCTATTTCTCAGCGTGATCTGGGAGAGGTCTTGGAAGAGCATTATCGTCTCTCCCTTAAAAATGATTTGATAATTTCTCCTTGCCTTGCTCATTATTTCTTCTTTCAGCACAAAGCTTTGCAAGCAATAGATTACATCTGTTGGGGGTGCTGTGTAAGGTCCTTTAGGCCTAAGCGCTCTGTGTGCCCTTACAAAGTCAATTTCTATGTCCTCCTGCCTTTCAAGGAGGCTGTTGAACACTCTCCTAAGTGCTGGAACAATCTGGTCAGTTTTCACTGATTCAGGGATCCCCTTACTCTTATATTGCACCTCCTTCCTCTATTGTCAAGGTCCTCAATGTGTCTATTCATTTCTATGAAGTGTTGTGACTGTGTAACTGTGGTCCTCTCAAGTTTGTGGGTAGCTCGGTCTCTGCGCTTTCCCTCTGCCTCTGTCACCGCCATTTTCTCATTAAGGACAAGCATGCTCATTTTTAGGTCAGTGATAGCAGCTGAAAAAGTGGCTTTGATGTCATCCGCAAACACTGACATATCAGAGAACGTTAGGGGGTGATCCGTTCTGGACTTACCCCTGTCCGTGCTCTCTGCAGCCGACTGCGAGTCCTCATTGCCGTCATCCTCCTGGTAAGTCGACGCCATTTTAGGCCTAGTCCCGCTGCAGCGAGCCGCCGGCTTGGATTAAAAGATATCCGTGATGTTCTGTGTCACCAGGGACACCGAGTTGTGGCGCGGACGAGACTGCGGGATTGGATGTAGCTTCCTGCTCGGCATCTGAGTGCTGTGTGTCGGGTGTATGGCTGTGAACAGCTGCGTGTGCTGCAGAGCTCCTTCACTGTGCTGCAATGTCTGTTGCGCGCCAAGCCACGACCCCCTGCATGCAGTTTTATATTATATATACTGTTCTTTCTGCCTGGAAACTTGAGATTGTCCATAGCAACCAAAAAGTGTCCCTTTATGTCAAAAGTGGTTTTAGACCAGCTAGAAAACAGCGATAGTAAATTAGAACACTTGCAGAATTGAGCGATATAGTGATTCGTGCGGAAATTCATTTTATTATTATTATATTATTTTTTTTTTTATAATTATTTATAGTTATTTATTATTTTATAATTTATAATTTTGTGTTTCAAACTTTATCAAACCAGGGATGTCGACTAGACTCTTGTTTGGACAGAATTAAGTGTTTTATAACTAAAAATTACAGGCCTACAATATAAAATGCCAAATTTCTATCCAAAAAAATGTACCGCTTTGAGATTCAAAAATCTGATATAATCATACCACCAGGGAGGTTAAAGTATTACCTGTGGAAGGTTTAAGGTACTAAAGTTTGTCACCATTACTGATATACTGGGTATCTATTTATTCAGTGCAACCTCATCTTTTATATTTTACTAAATAAGGGGATAATATATTACATTTGTTTGTCCTAAAATGAACTTAGTGTATCTTTTTACTAAAAACAAAAGATTGCATTTGGTAAACCATTGCACTAATATCATGTGACAGAAAAAGATGATACAGCAAGCATTGTTCCTCCAGGGTCTCTGCTTTCAGAAAATATACTGTTTGGGGGTGATTTTTTTAAACATGTGTGCAAAAATAAAAAAAAAAATAGCTCCAAATGTGAAAGGGTTAAACACCTCTAAACTAAACACCAACCTAAATTGGGGGTAATTTTTGTGTTGAAAGACGTGTCCGGGCACTTTGTGTTGACCAAGCTTTAAAAGATACGAATAAACTTTCATTAAACGTTCTCACCTTATACTTTAGTGTGTGTGGATTTATTTCAGTTTTTTTGTAATTTGTTTTAAAAGAGAAATCCATGTCATGTAATGCTTGAGCCAAAATGTAGACTGAGATAAACACTCTATGGGATATTTTCTCATTAATAAAATGTAACCCAGGTGAAAGTGTCTCCACACTGCAATTCCTAAGAGGTAATCCAGTTATGAGTGGAATAAGGACATTTTTTATTTGGTTTTTTGAAAAGCATCTATATGTAGATATGATGATATCCTCCATCAGTGGGTCATTTAAGTGGCTGGATGGATTAAAACTATCAAAATATTCCTGCAATCCTGTTATGCAGAAATAGGGGTACATAAACATTAAGCTGCAGTTACTAATATAAAAAAAAAACAATTCCACTCATTGACCAAGAATCTGGTAGAATAAATGTTTTCTCCATGTAATAAGTGACACTATTCAACAAAAACTTGTAATAAGTCATACTAACTGAGCCACAAATAATAAGAACTTCCGTAGTTGAGGTCTGCAGCTCTAGAGGAATTTTGTCATAAATCTCTTTAGACACCAGAACCGTGAATTCAATACAAATTCCATGATTAGATAAATGTTTGCTGAGTTGTCGGATCTCTCTCTCTCCGTATTCATCATCAGATGTAAGGATCCCGACCCAGTTCCACTTCAACCTTTCCAGTAACTTTGCTATGGCCACATATTGCATCTCATCATCCGGCACTGTCCGGAAAAAGTTTGGATACATCTTTCTATTACTCAGTAAAGTATCTCTGGCTCCATAACTAATCTAGAAAGAAAGAAAACAGTCTGTATGAATAATGTGGAACTTTTAACATCTAAATGGAGAGAAGAAAATCTTAGAATATATTTTAATGTTTTTTTGGAGAGCAGCAAACAGAACTTGTTATCTGAACTGTCTACAATAGATCTATGAGCAGATTTTAGTGGTGCTTTTATTTCACTGGACCAACCAGATAAAGATGCAAGAGTAAATTTATTATTTCATAAATGATTACAGCCATCAGTGAAAGCTGATAATATGATATTAAGGAGGAATTTATCAAAGCTGGATCAGCCAGAATTTGGAGCAACCGATCAGCCTCTATCTTCAGCTTGTTTAGGTAAGCTTTGAAGATGAAAGATAGAAGCTCATTGGTTGCCGTGCACAACTGCCCCAGATTCTGGCTGCTCCAGTTTTGATAAATTCCCCTCTTATGCCCTGTACACACGATAGGATTTTCCGACAACAAAATCCATGTTTTTTTTCCAACAGATGTTGGCTCAAACTTGTCTTGCATACACATGGTCACACAAAGTTGGTCGGAAATTCCAAACGTCATGAGTGACATACAACACGTACAACGAGCCGAGAAAAATGAAGTTCAAAAGCCAGTGCAGCTCTTCTGCTTGATTCCAAGCATGTGTGGAACTTTGTGCGTCGGAATTGTGTACACACGATCTGAATTTCCGACAACGGATTTTGTTGTCGGAAAATTTGAGATCCAGATCTCAAATTTTGTGTGACGTAAATTCTGATGGAAAATGTCCGATGGAGCCTGCACACGGTCGGAATTTCCGACAACAAGCTCCCATCGAACATTTTCCGTCTGAAAATCTGACCGTGTGTATGGGGCATAAGAGTTCTTCCCCCTGTAATCCCACCTAGGGATCTCCCGCTCATCAGTTTACTGGACAGGCACTCCCGCTGCAAGACTGATTTTGGTTTTAGGTGGAGGTGAACAACCAGAAATTAGGCGTCTACTGAAGAGCAACAAATTGCTGTATGAAGAGCATAAGCCATTGTCAGTTGTAGATCGTAGCTGCTGGGAAACACTCCTGGAAAAGTAGGACATATAAAACAAGCAGCAAAAATTTCTAAAAGCGCTTGCATCCACAATGCTGTCTCAAAAAGGCATGTGGTCACTGGTGAAACCACTACTTATAGGACCAATACTTATGTAAACCACACATAGTGTGCTCAATGTTTATTGATAAAGGTTAAAGGTTTTAGGCAATGCCAGTGCCAGAGGTGTGTATGAACAGTGGGTAACCTGCGCACCATTGAGAAAGGGCCAAGATGTGTCTCACTGGGGATGGATGGCAGTGATGGTAAATAGCTAACTGGAAGGTGACAACCAGAGGAGTTGATCTGCCACATTGTCGGGAGTCTCGGGACACACAGGAAACCGGGACAAGGAGAAAGGCTGTCGCCAAGCCATAACTCTGGGAGAAGATGGTGTCATTGTCTGGCCTCTAGTGATGACGTCACTCGCTAAGCCGGAAATGCCATGGGAGGAAGCCGCTGGTGAACCACACACCTGGAGCGCCTGGACAGCAAGCTAATGCCAATTGTCCTGTCACAATGACGACATGTTTTGCGCGCCTGCGTTTTGTCAAGTCACGTGACAGGATGGACCAAAGGGAATTTAAAAGGCCTGGGCATCAAGGGTGGGAGGGACTGAACAAGCATTGGCATATCTTGAACCTTTCTCCCTGAAATGAAACTTGTATTTAGTAACAACTCAGAACTATATCTCAAATCAATTATGCATTAATCGATACAGCTACTAATTAATTAGGAGGTTAAGAATGCATATTGAATACAAATTCAACAACAATTCATACATATAATAAGTGAAAATTAAAAAAATGAAAAATAGAAAAAATATAAATAAATAATGGACAACCAAGTATAAACGCAATTAACAGCTCATCTCCTGCATACCCTTTATGGACCAGAGCAAATTTTACGTCTCCACTATGGGTCTGTCTATTCAACTATAACTCTCTTTTCTTCAGATAACAAAGTCATATAATATACAGGTTTATATACAGTATATATATATCCGTTTTGGGCTAAAAATGTGAAATTGTCTTGCAAAAAATAGTTATAGAAAAACTTTGTAAAAAAATGTATCAATCCCCAAAAACTACTTTGACAACAACTACAGTACATACAAGATTCAAACCTACAAGGCTTGATACTCTATATACTGTATACAGTATAAATGCTAGAATTATGCAGTGCTTCCATATTTACAATATATCCATCCCACCACCATGTGCACAGTAATCTCCCCGACTGCTCAATGGAATATGAAATAATACAAAAAATCAATAACAAAACAAACTTGTGTAAAAAGTCCTCTTTCAATTATATGTGGGATTCAAGATCATCCAATAGATAGTCCTTCTCCCCACAACCCTGGCCTAGTGGTTGTGGCGGTCTGCAGGCAGAAGGCTTATTGGAATCTGGAAGACCCTTTTAAAATAAAGATGGCCTCCAGATACCAACCCCATCATGTGAATGAGTAAGAGGGACATAGTAGTAAATATTTATGTGAGGGTGGGGGTGGGGGGGGGAGAACGTGTCACAATCAAATAAAAAAAAATTCTTACACCACCCCCCATTATATTGTAATAGCCAAAAGAGAAGGGAGAAAGAGGGAGAAAGAGAATCCCAAGTTCCTAATGAAGGAGCCTAGAGTAGGGGGATGTTTGGTGTGTCATATAATGCACAGAAAAGTAGATATGAAAAAAAAAAAAAGGTTACAAAATCTTAATTAGTGTATAAAATATAATGGTCCACTAGGCTCTACACTGTGTAATTTACAAACCTATATCATACATATATTGTGTAGAGGTGACCCCATTTCATTGTGTGGATTGGCACTTTCACCCTGGGTTTTTCAAACACAGGCATGCTGATTACACACCTGTGGGCTGGGTTCATATTCACCCCAGGGATAGAGCTCAGAGCTCCCACTTGCAGACAGCTCCACCCAGGCAGACAGGAAGTCTGGCCAAGGAGTCAGGAGGACTCCGGCCTACAGACACGAGGTCTGTGTATGAGTGTCAGGAAGGCACCCATGTTCTCTAGGAGAGAGAGGCTGCAGCTGGCAGCGTGAGCATACACTCTGAGGAGCTATCCTAAGGCTTAGGCGTGAGGCCTGAAGCAGCGGTGCAAGTAAGCCAGGAGGCTAAATGCGTGAACAATACAGTAATTTTGGGACCCCCTGTGAGGGAAATTGCTGTTATTTCTTTTCATTTCATTCATTATTTTGTTTCCTTTTACTAAAAGTGGGATACCATGCCTTTAAAATGCAGTCTGGACTGACGTGTTCCTGAAACCGCATGCACCACTAGAGTCTAATCACCCCGAACATTCTACAATATATATATATATTCTGATAAAAGATATATATATATATATATATATATATATATATATATATATATATATATATATATATATATATATATATAAATATATCTTTTATCAGAATGTGTATATTTTTTACACTAATAAAGATTTTGTAACATGTAACATTTTATATATTTACTTTTCTGTGTATTATATGACACACCAAACAGCCCCCTACTCCAGGCGCCTTGATTTGGGACTTGGGGTAAGGGTTCTCTTTCTCTCTTTTGTCAATTAAGAGGAATATAGTACCCGTACTTATTCACACAAAAATGTAACCTAGAGATAAAAACACCCAAATGTTAGACAAGTCCTTTAAAATAAAAAAAAGGACCCAAGAAAAGCCCCATCATTGTAAAGCCATCATTATTTCTGATGTCTGCCGCCTGAGAACTTGTCAAAACTAAAAATCCAACAGACTCGGTGCACATGACAGGGAAGGGATGTAGATAGCAATGACATCATTGACCAAATATTGCCATGGTGAGAGATTACCGGCCGTGTAAGCCAATTACATTGGTGACTTTGGCAGTTCCTAGCTTCCTGAAATACTACTACTATATAAGGGGGGCTGAATGGGCAAAAGTTCAGGCATTTTGCGCAGCTTCATATCTGCTTCAACACTCATTAAGGTATACTCGGATTTATCCTGTTGTTTATTTCTGTATTAGGGCCCTAGTGGTGATTTCTCTTTCTTCCCTTCTAGTCACACACTGTTCACTTTTTGCACCCCGGTGCCCCACCAGTGTCTCACGATGGTCTTGCACACACTCCATGCACTACCCCCTTTTGGGTCACTTTTCCTATATCAAGTACACATAAGTATTTTATCACCCACTCTCCACTTTTCTGTATCTTTTTCAATTTCTCACAATTTTGGTATTCTAATTGGGCTGACATATATCACCCTGACCCTCCAGTCCATTACTTCGTTTAACCATTAAACTTACCTACCCATCTATTTTTCTATATTTATTCATTATTGTTTAGTAAAAATATAGTTGCTAAGTACCTAGAGGCTGCTAGCTGCATATATGGAATGCAGTTAGATTGGTGCCTGGTAGCCGGTCAATTGACCACTTCTTTGGCTAACTATATATATATTTTTTTGAAATAATCTTTTTTTTTTATATATAGGGACATATTGTTTAGTTTGTTCTTTTTGGATCTGCGTACAGATGTGGCTTTTTCCCCTTGACCGATCACTTGGCCCGATGGGGGGCGACCCCCTAGTGTGACTTCTCGTAAGCCACATCGGTGGACTATTGCCCCCTCTTTCTGGTTGTGGTGCCGGTGGAGGTGCCCTGGGACCCTCTGGGGTGAGAGAGTGAGCAGCTTTTAAAGGGATCCATATGTAGGAAGTCTCCTCTTTATTTATTGGGCATACACTGTTGGGTAATTATATCAGGTGTATACGTTGTATATTACTGTCATCATATGCAAGTGCCCTGTTACATGTGTACTTATATCATATATCTCTCAACAGACTGACCCTCTGAAGAAGACCCCTAGTATATGGGTTGAAATGCGTCTGCTTTATTTTCTCATATTGCTGACATTTTTGTCCAATGCTATTATGGAAATATGTCTGTATAGTGTATGTCGTTTTTAAAGGTTCAAAATACTTCCTACTGGAGCTCATTTCTTAACTTTCATGGTATGTGATTTTTTTGTATAATAAACTTTTTCAACTTTTTACATACTTTGACTCTATATTTTTATTTTTGCTGCCAGAAAACCCCACCTTGGGGGATTTTTCTCTCCTTTTCATTTGTCTATATCAGGGGTGAGCAGCATTCCTTCCGCTTCTTGTGTGTCCTTTTTCTCTTTTTCAAAGTTCAGGCATTTGTCCAAATGCCAAAACAGCCAAAGATTGGACTGAACCATTGGCCCATCCCAACACAGCACTGCCTTTTTTTTATTAGATGCTTTGCCACAAGGGCTTTTTGTCCCGCTTTGACTCACCTCACCATAAGATGACTAGCTGTCCTAACCTTATGTAAAATAGGAAATTTTGGTTTTCTTACCTGGGTGTAACCATATAGATTCAGCAGCTGCGCCATTTGGAGAGTGGTGTCAGAATTGAGATCTCCAATGAAACCAGCCATGGTGCCCTGTTCCATACAGGAATAATTTGGAGCTTCCTTTGTATGTCCAGACAATATCTGTAGAACGTCTTTTAGAGCTTTATTTACATGTCCACAAGAATCATACACATGGTATCCCAGAGTTACGTTGGGAAGAATATCTGGACTGCTGTTTATCTCATTAATAGCAAATATAAAAGCCAGGAGAAGTCTGTATTCCCTCTCATAAACCCTGCATAAAATGGATAGTTTAGCATTGGTCTACAGTACAAGGATTGAAGCAGAAATTCTTTATGCCAAAATGTTTCAACTGTAGAACTATGGTAGAATTGGTGGCTGTGTGCATTCCTCCTTGAAACACATAGTGAAATTCAATTATTCCTGCATTTACAGTATATGAGTTATAGCAGTGGTTGGCATTTTAGGAGGCATAGAGGACCTACGGTTCAGGCCCTGACCCCACCAAGTAAACGCATCTTATCTTCAGTAGATGTACAATAATGCTACAGAAGAAGGTCAGAGAATGCAGACTTACTAGAGGAAAGGGTCAAAGACTACGAACCTGCAACAGGGCTGGTTGGAGCCTGCAGACATGCCATGGGAGACAATTTGGGGGGGCATGTACCAATACCATCATAAAGTTGGTTGGGTTATTGATTCCCTTATATTATTTTCTCTTGTGACCAGGTTAATGACTAGTGATGAGCTTCCAGTTTGGTCTGAACCCAGGTTCGGACCCAATTTTGCCTGTTTGGAGGTTAGGCACATGGCTGAACTAATTTTGGGTGTGGCCCGGTAAAACCTCTGGCACCAGCTGGAAGTGATACATTTGGCATCAGTATTACTACCGCTACTAAACATGACCGCTTCCCATCTAGCTGGTTCTTAGGAAACCGACAGCTGCCAACATAATCTGCTCTGTCACTCATTCGTGTTGCTGGGATGGATCTGGAGTGTTGGACAAACTGATGATGGATTTACGTTGTGGGATTTTTTTTTAAATAAAGGACTTGTCAAAAATGTTGGTGTGTTTATTTTTTTACCTTTTCTATGAATGAATAGGGGTACTGTGTACCATTTACTCATTCACATAGGCAAGAGGGCCTATATCTGGGGTTTTTAATAGGCCCCCAACATGCAGACACCCACAACCACCAGGCCAGAGTTGTGGGAAAGAGGTTCTTCAGCTTATCATTCTGGTGCTTTGTCAGTGGGGACCACCTGGCAAGGTACCCCCCATGCTGAGGACTTGTGGCCTGGTATAGTTCAGGTGGAGAGGCTGAATTCATACTTCCCTTTTCCTGTCCTGACAGGGGGCATGTTCATATATGGTGTCAGGTGTGGATTTTGGGATAAGGGTCATTTATGCATCCTTAGGGGGAATTATACACATTTTTTTTTGTGTGGGGTCCACCATTAACGTTTATACCAGACCCCCACCTGGGATAAGAGTCTGCTATAAATTAGGTGAATCGGCAATTTAAACAGCATTTGTTAAATTTTTAAATGTTAATGTTGCTGTAGTAGGTTGTATACATCATTCAGATGTCCCCCTTCACTGACAGGGTCAGGACATCCCCAAGGCATGTTAGTTATTTTTTTTTTCCTGTTCGCTCTGCCTATATTACCTCAATGAGTCTAATTAACCCCCCAAAACCACCACCACAGTTTTTTGGTTTTCATCTTTGACAAAGAGCTACGAGGAAGTAAACAAGCTAGCAACATCTATTGACTCTATATATCTTCATATAGCCCTATCTTGGGACACCCCAGATACAAAAACCGAGATTAAAGTTTGCTTCCGAATAGTAAACAGGAACCTAGGTTCCTTTCTGGACCTTTCTTCTCCCTATGACCGTCTACATGGCTGCTTAAACCATTACTCCATGGGCTCCAATTGTTACTACAAGCATAGATAATATTCAATTCAAATTTAAACAGTGACAGTTTGTCATTCAGTTCAGATTGATGCATAGACTCCTGAAAATGTCAAGATTGATGCATCCACTATAACACGTGATATGTAAATTATATCTGTTGAACAAACACATCTGTCTATTATCACTGATCTTGTTTTTTATATTAAAAAATGGTTTTAAAATAAAAAAATAAATAATGTTTAAATTTTATGAATTTTGTGTTGAATTGCACTTTTAAAGTCCCCTAATATTTCTCTCTTTGTGCCTAAAATTTGGGATGCGATGCTGAACATTATAAATCATTTAATTTAGGACCAAAAAAGTGGTACCAAAGTTGCATCAAAGTTGCGTGAAAGTTGCAGCAAAGTTGCACTTTAAAGTCAGTGCAACTTTGAAGTAGTACAAGTGTGAATGGAGCCTTATGCCTCATACACACAATCAGATAATCGTACAACTTATCATTTGCATCTAGTTGCATAATACTAATATCGAATTCAACAGTGCATTATGCTCTCTATGATTTTTTTAGTACGATTTTGTTAAACCTTCCTGTTTGCATAGTATTCATGTATCAGAAATGATGTCAAATAATTGTGACCCCTATGCCACGCCTTTTGGCTATTTCCTTTCATATTGTTCTCCCATGTCTTTCCGGGTTATTTTCATGTTTCTGATCATGCGTGGTGTTTGTCTATCGATTTTTAGGGGACGCATACTGTACTGATTAAACTATTGCCGTTCGCTGCGCTGTCCGAGCAAAGTTTTCGTGTTTTTCCATTCAGATATTGTTGGACGAACTGTCTTAATTGGCTGTCGAAAGCTGTGTACTAACGATCAGACTATCGTGCGATCAATCTACTTAGGGATACAACTTACCTCCCCAAGTTCGAGAATGCTACCACTCAATTTCTCGGTAATCATACCTCAAATCTGGAGTTGCCTCATGGGCAGGTCTTATTTCTTTGATAAAAATGTTTTTACTTCCACGTTGCCCCTTCTCTACTCCCTGATGCAATTTAGGAAAATTCAAAACCTCATGCAAAACTTAATCTGTAATTCTAAGAAACCACGCATCAGAACGGCGATCTTGCACATGCCTACCAAATTTCAAGGAATTGGGTTCCCAATGTCGCCAATAACTACAACACAACTATCTTATCTCAATCCAGACCATGGTGGACTCCAGACCTGAGATTACCTTGGACTTAAATCCAATCTGCTGCATCGGGGGGGGGGCGTGGCTTGGACATGGCCGAGTGAGGAAGCAGATCTCCAGAGCTCCTCACAGACCACAGTTTAATCAGCGTGTACCGGGGGGAATACCACACACTCACAGAGCTCACTGTTATGTCTCAGTGCCGGAGATCCTCCTCGTAGCAGCAGGGCTCCGACAAGCAAGGAAAGGGCTCCATAAACTCCAACTTTGGCAGCAGCGGGCAGCTGCGTGACAGGACATCCAAGATGGCATCCAGGAAGGGTGGTGGAAATGACGCTGCAGCAGTGACCAGAGCATCCCAGCACCATGCTGTGTCCCCTATACTGACACCCCTTCAGTAAGAGACATGGCTCCCCCTGCATCCTCAAGGTCTTCAGCCTCCCAAGAGCAGGCATTTCTGAGCTGGTGGGTGACTGGGACCTGAAGCAGCATATATGGTCCCTCCCCACAAGGAATGACCTGGATAATTTTGCCTCTACAGAAGAGAAGGCCTTCAGACAAGATATTGAGCAGCTGAAGGCAGACACCACTCACCTGGGCTCAAGGCTGGAAACTTTAGAGCAGACGGTAGAAGAAACCATCCCTGCTATCACTCAGCTCAGGGATAAGTATGTGACTCAAAGAATTGAGACCCTTATATCACAGCTAGATGACTACGAAAACTGCAGTCGCAGCTCTAACATCCGCTTACGGCAGTTGCCCAAAGCAACAGCAGCTAAGGACATTGTTCCCACACTGCAAGGCATATTTAAGGAGATATTGGGCCTCTCCCCTACTGAACCTGTCGAGATTGACAGAGCACACAGGGCCCTCCGACTCCCCTAGCCATATGCAGAAAATCCCCATGACATAATCTGTAAACTACACAAGTACACAGTCATGGAGCAAATCATGCAGTACATGCACAAACGCCCCCTTTTTTTACTTTAATGGTGCCCGCCTATTCTTTTACCAGGATCTATCCCCCCACACCTTAATGCAACGCAGGGCGCTCCACCCTCTTCTGGAAGCCTTATGCATAGCTGGTATTCCATATTGGTAGGGGTTCCCCTTTAGTCTACAGGCAAGGCGAGATGGAAAATCTGCTACTCTATGCTCCAAAGAAGATCTCCCGCACTTCTTGTCCCAGCTGGACCTGGAACCCATGGACTTTCCGGACTGGGGGCATTCCCTGGATATACAACTACCACCAACATCTCAACCTTGGCAACAGGCTCGATCTAACCAGTGCTCTCGGGGCTGCAAATGCTCTTCCTCCACTGCTACACAGGGTAACTGAGGCACTCTCAGATTTGAGTATGGTTCTTCCTGCAGCCTATCTGTACTCCCTGAACTTCTCTGTTACTTGACAGTGACTTTACAGAAATACCTGCACTTAGACATGTGCACACTGAAATATTTCGTTTCGAAATTTTGTTTTCGTCCGAAAAATAAATTTATTTAGTTACTCCCAAAATTTGTTTTTATTTATTTTGTTTTTCGTTAAAAATTGCATTTGTCCGAAATTTAGGTCAAATCTGTTTTCGAAGGCTTATGGTGTCTGTCGAATGTTCAAAGAAGATTCGACGGAGCAGCTAAACTGTATGACGCCGTATAGTTTACCTGCTCCGTCGAATCTTCTTAGAACTTTCAACAGACACCATAAGCCAAAGTACGTGTGTACTTAGTTTTAGCTATTTTACTGCTCCTCCTCTTTGGTTACAATCAGCCAATAACATTCATGATCATCATTATTTTTATCTATCTTTTCTCCCCTACGTCGAATCTTTTCTCCCCTGCGTCAAATCTTTTCTCTCCTACGTCAAATCTTTTCTCTCTATGTCGAATCTTTTCTCTCTATGTAGAATAATCTTGGACTAATAGAGTTAAGGTTAGGCACATTCGACCACAGGTTTGATGGACACAGATTGTTATTGTCAGCATCATGTCGAATCTCCTATCTATATCGAACTGTTGTAGCAACGAAAATGAAAATAAAGCATTTGTTTATGTCGAATCTTTCGTTTTTCGGATTCTGCACTTTTGTTATCGTTTGTTAAAATGATAACGAAAATACCTGAAATTCGGACGAAAACTAATGCACATGTCTACCTGCACTCTCAGTGTGATCTTCCCTGCAGCAGTGTGGGACACATTGTGCTCATTGCCCTTGGGTGCCCTGACTGAGCGGCTGCTCGATGGCTATGGCCTCCCTGCACCCCTTCCACCTTGTCTCTTACCATATGCTTTCCCTCCAAGTAGTTATAGCTCTTTATCCTGTGAGGAGCAGGAATTGCCTGACTCTATATGTCTGATCACGTTCCCCCCATAGGGTTGCCCGTATTGGCTTAGCCCTGTTTGGGCCATCTTGCCTCTCTTAGGTGGTTCCTCATTGCTGGGTGGGCTGCCTGAGTCAGGCAAGCAGTTGATTGTAGGCTCACAGCAGGCCATGGATGCCTCCGTTGGCCCCTCATATTGGTTTTGGTGGTTCTTTTATGTTCTGGTTAACTCACCCCTTTTTTTTCTCTTTGCTCATAATTCAGAACTGCTATTACTCTCACTAGATCGGCTGTTTAGAGATGGCCGTTTGGACAATCCGCCCCTGATGCAACATGGCAACGGTTAAGGTAGTGTCATATAATGTCCATGGTCTGTGGCTTGAGCTGAGGCGTCTCGGGATGCAGGTGCTGTTTCTGCAGGAGACCCACTTCACAGATTCCTCACTTCCAAAATTACCCACCCACCTCTTCCCGCACTGGTACTTAAGTAACTCCCCAAAACCTAAATCCCGAGGCATGGCCATAGCCATTCATAAGAACTGCCAATTCTGACCATTATGCTGACCCCCAAGGGCGTTTCGTGTTCCTGAAAGGCACCACAATGGGCCAGATGTACACGTTTACTACTCTGTATCCCCTAATTCCCAACAACTTTTGTTTATTGATATGGTCCTAGACAACTTGGCGGACTTCCGGGAGGGTAGGTTAATCCTAGGGGGGATTTTAATGTTAGCCCTGACCCTTCTCTGGATACCTCTGTGAGCAGATCGACACACTCCTTCACCTTTTTGAGGCTGGCTGAAGTGTTCCCAGAGCTTTAAGAATAAATTTAAAAGTTTTTTTTTTCCTGCAGGAAATGTATCTGCTGCAGAACGGTGAATATTATTATATTATAGGGGCATAACGAGTGTCACAAATTTGGATCATGAAACTTTTCAGATAGACAAATTTATCACGTGTAATTCATCCTATGTGGTGTACCTGTTGTGGTGCCCATGTGGATTATATCATGTGGGAAGAACCAAGCGATTGTTAAAAGTCTGAATATCTGAGCATCTAGCCAATATTAGAAAAGGATTTAAAATTTCACAGTGTGTCTTTGCACTTCAAGGGGAAACATGGCCAGGATCCATCTGTGCTTCAATTTTGTGGAATTGACCATGTTTCCCCATCATGGAGGGGGTCTAATCAGGTTAGGGACTTATCTCAGAGAGAAACAAAATGGATTTTTCTTTTAAAAAGTCTTTACCCGAGAGGGTTAAATATTGAACTCGATCTGAACTGCTTTATTAATGATTTCTGAGACTGGTGTTTAAATATCTGATAGGAACGCCTCTGTCAGGCATCATTGTAGTAGTTTACTCCAGCCACTTATAAATGCTCTTTTGTTAATATTGATTTTAGCTATTTTATATTAATGTAAGTTTATTTGTTCATTTAATTATCATAATTTTTGCATAAAATGGGTTTAAAAACCTACCTGTATGTAATTTAATCCCACTTGACCCATTTGATATATGTAGATACTGCGATAGAGCTATATGAATGAATGAATGATTTGTATAGCGCTGCACATGCGAACTGAATCGCCTCAAGGCGCTAGATCTCTCCTGTGTTGTCCAGCTCCTTAGAAGAGGTAGGTCTTGACTTTCTTCCTGAAGGCCTGATGGTTTTCTTCCATGCAGATGTGGGTAGGTAGAGCGCTCCATAGCCATGGTCCTTGGACTGCAAATCTTCGTTCTCCTTTTGTTTTGTAGCGGGTTTTTGGAATAAGGAGGAGGCTTCGGTTTGAAGATCGAAGACTGCGATTGGGTGCGTAGTGCTTTATTTTCTCGCATAGGTATTGAGGAGCGTTTCCTTGTATACATTTGTGGGTGAGGCAGAGGGTTTTGAAATTGATTCGGTTCTTTACGGATAGCCAATGTAGGCTCCTCAGGGAAGGGGAGATGGATTCTCTGTGGCTGATTGGTTAACATATATTTTTGCCTTAATAATCAGGATCGACAGTGTATATGCCAGCATATTGTGGTCAGGGGGACACGGGATGTGCGCATGCACTCTGGGAACACTTCCGCCAGCAATTGGTAGGGGAGGTATATAGAGGAGGGTTGCCGTGCCGTATAACCAATCCCATGATTAAGTCAATGTGACGAAACATGTTGGGGCGTGGCTATACAGCAACCTAATTCAACGTGTGACGCTCTGCGGTGTTCGGCTGTGACGGGTCTGTGCTGTTGACTGGCTAACGAGTTGAGGGTGAGGTTATCAGCTGCATCCCGGGTCTGCCGTGACCATAATATACCACCAATGCTCAGTTACAGGAGTTACCCTGAAATGCTTTCTTTATATTGGAATCATGTGAGTGCAATGGTTGATGATTGTGTGCATTCGTTTTAATAAATTATTTTACGGTATCAAGCTATTGGAGGCACTTTTATCATTTCATGTCTAAAATTGGAAACACATCCTTTTGTTGAACACTGCTGGAGATCGAGGAATTTAACTTACCCTGATTAACCCTGGTGGGGTTAGATGCTGTTCTATAACAGGGAGCCGCACCATACCACACAGTCCTTTACAACAAACCTGAGATACTGGCCTTCTCAAGCCATCCATTGTTACCTACAAGATTCCCTCCTACTACTTATCCCCATTTTGGGAGGTTTGGCTGTTTATGGTGCCTCCGCAATGTTCAGCACAGATTGTGAATAACATACATAAATTTCCAATACAATTAAATGACTATCCAGCTTACCAGCTGAAATACCACGTTTACATGTTACTTACTACGCCTGACTACACAGGAACTTTCCTTAGCTCCTGAAGAAGCATTTTTCAGATGCGCAACATGTTGAGCTATTAAGAAAATACCTACCTGGACCTGCAACCTGACCCACAATTCGTCACTCTACATTCAAAAAACCGTAACACCAATCTGAGAATTTGTTCCTCATTTATCTCTGAATGTTCTATTATAACTATTTATAATAATAAGTGGTGTCTCAGTTGCACACAGGGCAGGAAACTTTGAATTTATACAATCTCTTTTTGTGAAATCTGTTACTCACAGTATTTGTCTTTTATTCTTGTAGATTACAATTCAATAAAATTATTTTTACTGTTTATAGCTAAAATACCTGTGTGCCTTAAAAGTCCATTTTTCTAGTTTGTGTAGTTCATCCATTCAATATTGGGACATTGGCACACTACTACAGTTGTACCTACAGTGTCACCCTGTTATTAGGTACACTTTTATTTGGGAACTTTTCAAACCCTGGTGGGTTGTTAAAACAGCTTACATGCCGAGCATGAAAGTGCAATGCAAATCTTTGTGGTGAGTGCGGTTTAAAAGGAGTGATTCACAGTCACAATCGGTGTGGTGGAAGGAAATTTTAAGTGCATAAGAAGATATTCACTGAACACTTTGTGGAATATTTCACCTTGCATGGACTTTTATGATTTTATTTTTGTTTATAAATTTATCTTATTTCTTTATACCACCATTTTAGTTTATTTACTTAAGGTATAATGCCCATTTATTTGGACTCATTATGGATACACATATTTGCTAACTATTAATATAATAGATTGGATGTCACTATGTTGAGGTGAACACAGCGCCACTATTTTTTCAGATAAAATACTTTTTTCATTTTAACTTTATTTAAGCTGGCAGCTTTAGGGACTTTTTTGTAGTATACACAGGAGCGCAGTGGGGGGACAGCAAGTTGGGGTGCGCGAAACTTGTTGACCGCTTTTAAGTAGTCTATGACTTACCCTCTTTTGTGAGAGACACTAGGGATGTTCTAAGCAGACTTGAGGATGTACCCTGTCCAGATGGGGCCCTGCTCGTTGGAATCGACGTTGAGTTGTTATATGCGTCAATCCCTCATGAATGGGGCCTTAAAGCGGTCTACCACTTCCTAGAAAGAAGTTACCCACTTCTTGCGGCCCAAAATGAGTTCATTATTGAACTATTGGAATTTATGTTAACAGATAACTGCTTCCAATTTTTGGGCTCCTATTATAAACAACGGAGAGGTGCCTGTGATTGCTATAAAACTATAGCTTGACATTTTAATCACTGTGGCAATGAGAAATCATGATGGGGGCGAAACAAACCTGGATCAGAAACTTGATTTTTTTTGTAATTTTACTTCTATGGGGGCCCCATGGGCACCCTCATTTGCCTGTCTCCATCTGGGACTGTGAGAGAAGGAGGTTTTTATGGATCTAATATGTACCTCAGCCACTGTAGACTATGGCTGAGGTACATTGATGATATCTTGATGGTCTGGGGAGGTACAGTACAGCAGCTGGATCTCTTCCTTGAGGAACTTAACACCAACAACCGACATTTATGGTTCACTTAGAACTATCATCAGGATTCACTGCCTCTCCTGGACCTTCTCATCAATGTACATGGAGGAACTATTGTGACCAAGACCTTCCACAAACTAACTGTGGCCAATACTCTCCTTGATGCCACAAGCCACCAGCCGCCCTCCTTGATCCAGGGAATTACGATTACAATTCCTTAGAATCAGGAGGAACTGTTCCTTAGATGATGACTTTCGCAAAGAAGCCTCTAAGATATATGGTAGATTTAGGGAGAGAGGGTACCCGCACAAGTCTATTTGCAGAGCTAAAAAGAGAGCTATTAATACTAACAGAAAGGAACTTTTGAATACTAGACCTACCACTGATCAGGAAAACCCCTCTGAACCTCCTATTAGAATCATCACCAAGTTTGGCTCTTGGTGGGAACAGGTCAAAAACATTCTTACCAGACACTGGCATATCTTGGGTGATGCCCCAATTTTGGGGAGGTTTATTGGGGAATGTGCTATCATGACAGTACGTAGATCTCAGAACCTCTGAGACATTTTGTCTCACTCTGAATATACAAGGTCCCCTAACAGAAACTGGCCGACAGACATAGCTTTGCCTGTGGTAAATGCTCCATCTGTAAATTCGTGGATAGGACGGACGTGTTCGCTGATTCTGAGGGTAGAAAACAATTTACGATAAAGGACTTTATCAACTACTCCACCACACGGGTGATCTATATGATCACCTGTCCTTGTGGCAAAATATATGTGGGCAAAACAAAAAGACAATTAAAGATCAGAATCAGTGAACACGTCCAAAGTATCCTTAAAAAGGATGATGAATGACCTCTCCCACTGCACTTCCTTAAAATGCATGGAGGTGACCCAAGTGGTCTCCAGGGCAAGGGCATATATAGATTGAATCTGCCCCCTAGGAGGGGGATTTCGATAGAATCCTCTACCAAAAGGAAAAAATGTGGATCTATCTTTTAGGGGCCCTTCAACCCTCTGGTTTAAACAACGAGTGTAATTTGGCAGTATTCCTAGACTCCTAAAATATCTCTGCGTTTAGGTATACTCATACTGATATGGGTTCTCTTAGTCTTATACGTCTTTACTATTGCGGGCTGTGCCCCCCCCCTCTTTCCCCCCCTCTCCCTCCTCCCTTCCCCTATCTATCTATCTAATAGCATACCTGTGTCTACCAGCAGGGATGCCGTCTGCTATACTATCCTGGCTTTGCCTCCATCATAAAGCAGTAACAACTGGAGGGAGTTTTTGAATGAGCTAGCTAGTGGTTTTTGAAACTTATTTTATAATCCTTTTAACTTTTTGGGACTATCTTGGTATAGTTTGGTGACCATTCTATTTAGTGATTAATTAATTTGTCTCCTAAACCCACCATCTACTTACAAGTACCGTATTTATCGGCGTATAACAAGCACAGGCGTATAACACACACATTCATTTTAAGAGGGAAATTTCAATTTCAATTTTAAATAAGGAACTTTGAAGCAAAATAAGGGTCAGTGCCCATCTGCAGCCTCACTATTGCCATCAATACAGCCGGATTAATGCCCATCTGCAGCCTTGCAAGTGCCATCAATGCAGCCTCATCCGTCCACATTAATGCAGCCTCAACATTGCCATCAGTGCAGCCTGATTGATGCCCATCTGCAGCCTAAAAGGGACAGGGAAGGAGGCGGGACGAGTGCCGACAGATTGCATACAGTGAGAATCTCCTATGATAGACATAAAAGTGGTCCATCGGCGGCCCAGGAGACGGGACTTCCTATTACAGAGGCCGCCAAGTAAACAGGAGATTCTCACTGTATGTAATCTGACGGCGCTCGTCCCACCCCCCTCCCTGCCCCTCCGAAGCAGCTAAAATTGAAGTATTGGCGTATAACATGCACACGCTATTTGCACCCTATTTTCAGGGTGAAAAAGTGTGTGTTATACGCCAATACAGTAATTACTCACAGGCCACTATCTACTGACAGTCTGTATTCTCATCTCCCCCATTTTTCTATTCCCTCCCTTTTCTCTATATTTGGATGCATCTATGCTGTATTTCTTCCATCATCCTCATCTGCTTATCTTATGATCTTTCCTTCCTTTTTTACTATTTTGTATGTTTTATTTTCTATCTGGATGAACCTGATGTGAATTTCTGAGTCTGGGCTATGGGTTAATAGCATACTAGATACTTATGCCTGGAAGGTGAGCGTCTCCACAGTTTTAATGAATGTCTGGGGTTAAATGACCAACGTGGGCAGTCTGAATGGAATATGTTGTAGCCAATTAGATTAATTGACTGACTATTTAGGAGACTGGAATCCAACACACATCTAGCTCTGATGAAATTCACTTGCCGAATGAAATACGTCAGCTAGACGCCCCTGTGCTCACCACGGACCTGTTACCCCCTCATCTCCCACTCTTCCTTCCCTGGGAACAATGGATTTAACCAGTTACCAACCAGCCCAATGACGGCTGCAGGGCGGTTGGATAATTCTGGGATGGCGTACAGTGACGTCCTCCCAGAATCCTGCTCCCGCGCGCCCCCGAGAACATCCGTGACCGCCGGGTCCAGAAGACCCGGCGCATCACGGATCATGGTAAACAGCCGCTGATCACAGCCGTTTACCATGTGATCGCTCAGTCAAATGACGGAGCGATCACATGTAAACAAACCGGCGTCATGTTATAATGCCAGTTCCTCCCTCCCCTCTCTGTACCGATCGGTACAGAGGGGGGAGGGATTGGATGGCAGCAGCGCTGATGGCTGGATGTGTAGTGCCCACAGCGCTGCTCTGTGGCAATTGCTGTCACATCCAGCCAGCCATCCATCCATGCTCAGCCATCCCTCCATGCTCAGCAATACCCTGCAATACTCTGCAATACACTGCACTACTCTGCAATACTCTGCAATGCTCTGCAATGCCCTGCAATGCTCTGCAATACCCTGCAATACTTTGCAATACTCTGCAATGCTCTGTAATACCCTGCAATACTCTGCAATACTCTGCAATGCTCTGCAATACTCTGCAATACCCTGCAATACTCTGCAATGCTCTGCAATACACTGCAATACTCTGCAATACTCTGCAATACCCCGCAATACCCCACAATACCCTGCAATACCCTGCAATACTCTGCAATACCCCACAATACTCTGCAATACCCTGCAATACTCTGCAATACCCCGCAATACCCTGCAATACTCTGCAATACCCCGCAATACTCTGCAATACCCTGCAATACTCTGATTTTGTGCGGGGATATCTGAATGATGCCTGCAGCTACAGGCATCATTCAGATATCAGCTTTTTCAGCTGGCGATTCCCTACATCATAAGAATGATCATAGCGGCTGTTCCGCTGCTTGATCATTCTTAGGGGAGGCAAGAGGGGACTACCCCCTTCTGCTGCCCTCAGGTGCTTCTACCGACTCACAGCTACGATCAAAGCCAGGATCTTTTTTTTTTTTAATTTCAGGCTTCCCAGCCTAGAGGTGAGATGTGGGGTCTTATTGACCCCATATCTCACTGTAAAGAGGACCTGTCATGCCATATTCCTATTACAAGAGATGTTTACATTCCTTGTAATAGGAATAAAAGTGATCAAAAAATGTATTTTTTGGAAAAAAGCATCAAACTAAAATAAATAAAGTAAAATGAACAATAAAAAAAAAATTCCCCGTGTCCCCGTGTGCTCGCATGCAGAAGCGAACACATAGGTAAGTCCCGCCCACATATGAAAATGGTGTTCAAACCACACATGTGAGGTATCGCTGTGATTGGTAGAGTGAGAGCAATAATTTTGGCCCTAGACCTCCTCTGTAACTCAAAACATGTAACCAGTAAAAAATTTTAAAGCGTCACCTATGGGGATTTTTAAGTAGCGAAGTTTGGCGCCATTCCACAAGCGTGTGCAATTTTGAAGGGTGACATGTTAGGTATCTATTTACTCAGCATAACTTCATCTTTAACATTATGTAAAAACATTGGGCTAACTTTACTGTTTTGTTTTTTTTAAAGCAAAAACCATTTTTTTTCCAAAAAAAGGCGTTCAAAAAATTGCTGTGCAACTATTGTGCAAGATAAAGAATTGCAACGACCACCATTGTATTCTCTGAGGTCTTTGCTAAAAAAACATATATAATGTTTTGGAGTTCTATGTAATTTTCTAGCAAATAAATGATGATTTTTACATGTAAGAGAGAAATGTCAGAATTGGCCTGGGTGCTCCAGAACGCCTGAAGGTGCTCCGTGCATGTTGGGCCTCTGTATGTGGCCACGCTGTGTAAAAGTCTCACACATGTGGTATCGCCATACTTGGGAGTAATAGCAGAATGTGTTTTGGGGTGTAATTTGTGGTATGCATATGCTGTGTGTGTGAGAAATAACCTGCTAATATGACAGATTTGTGAAACAAACAAAAATTTTTTAAAAAATCTTGATTTTGCAAAGAATTGTGGGAAAAAATGACAACTTCAAAAAACTCACCATGCATCTTTCTAAATACCTTGAAATGTCTTCTTTCCAAAAAGGGGTCATCTGGGGGGTATTTGTACTTTTCTGGCATGTTAGGGTCTCAAGAAATTAGATAGGCCGTCAGTACTTCAGGTGTGATCAATTTTCAGATATTGGCACCATAGCTTTTGGACTCTATAACTTTCACAAAGACCAAATAATATCCATCGATTTGGGTTATTTTTACCAACGATATGTAGCGGTATAAATTTTGGCCAAAATATATGAAGAAAAATTACTAATTTGCTAAATTTTATAACAGGAACAAAGAAAATGCATTTTTTTTACAGAATTTTCAGTCTTTTTTCTTTTATAGCACAAAAAATAAAGAACCCAGTGGTGATTAAATACCACCAAAAGAAAGCTCTATTTGTGTGAAAAAAAGGAAAAACATTTCATATAGGTACAGTGTTGCATGACTGAGTAATTGTCATTCAAAATGTGAGAGCACTGAAAGCTGAAAGTTGGTCTGGTTATTAAGGGGGTTTAAGTGCCTAGTGGTCAAGTGGTTAAAGACTCACTTAATATGAACACGGATGTGTGCACTGACTTCTATTAATGACTGTAGTCCAAACAGCAAGTATCCTCTACAGATTAGCTCATTTCTAACTGCTGTGAATGAACTTGCCCCTGACTCAGAGATCCCGAAGGAGGAACTGAATGAGATTAGCTCACTGCTGATGTGAATAAAGCTTCTGCCTTGAGCCCTTTCACACAGGCTTCAACTTCAGCGCTGTACGGCCGGTGTGTGCGTCTGTAGCTGTGTGCTGAGGAATGTCAGCAGCTTGAACACGGTGAAGCTACCGAATACCTCTACATGGATCAGTAAGTTTGTTCATGTTGACACAGCTGCTATTTTCAAAGGGATACCTGTTTGTGGACAATTATCTTTTCAATAATCTGTATATTCATATTTTTATTGTGGGTGGAATTTTTGTTTTTTTCTAATAAAGAATTCTATATAAACTTATTGTATTTTTGGGTGTTCCTCTCTGAAGAATCCTTGTCCAGGCCCCTTTGGGGTCCTTTCCCATCTTTTTTCCCCCCTGTCCCCTGGTCTTTTTTACAAGTTGTTGCATGATTCAAAGGAACTTGCCTTGGTAGCTCCAATTGACTAATTATGTAATTTGAGCTACCAGCACAAGACTGCTGTCCCTGAGTGGGTGTAGTGTTTTTACAACATTTATTTCTGTTTAGATACTATTACACTCCCCATCTTAGTGACCTACTTTATAGACGCTGCCCTCCTGACTTAATAAACCATTTTTTTCTATATACAGAAATTCACAGATTAGGTCTAATCTCGCCAAATTTGAATGCCTATGGGCGGCTAGCGACCCTCTACCCCATATGATTTCAGTCCTCTACAAGATGGAGGCTGCTAGATCTAGCCCCAAGACCTTTTTTGTGAAAGAATGGGAGTGGGACCTCCAGTAAAAATTCACTGATTTTGCAGTTGCATCACCTATACCGCCTGACCCATTTGAGTTCTGTGGACTCCAAGACCCAAGAGAATAATTACAAGCTTTTATCGAGGTGATAAAGGGTACCCTCATCCCTTGCTAGAATTTATCACTCCACCTTTGACCAGTGATGGAGGGGATGTGGAATGAAGGGAACGCTTCTACATATGTGGTGGGAGTGCCCACTATTAACTTCTTTTTGGTCAATGATTAGTAAGCACATATCGGATGATCTAGGTATAGATCTCCCAGCATTGCCAAAACACTTTTGGCTCCACATCCCCCCATGCCCATTTCTCGCTACAAACACAGTGATCTCCCCCACCTCCTCAATGCAGCTAAACGCCTCATACTAGTACACTGGAAAAGCCCGCACATTCCAAGCGAGCTTGACTAGGTTAAGAAGGTGAGGGAGATCATGGAGGCGGAGGACTGGCTTGCTACTTTTAAAGACACTCGAGAATAATTTGAACTTACCTGGGCAGCCTGGAAAGACCACGTACGTGACACTATCCCAGTTTCCTCTAGCTTAGAAGTTGCTTTATTGGCCTTGGCAGATCCTTTTTTTAAGAGACTTGTCCAAACGAACCAACATCCAATGACTGACAGCCATACATAGGTTGCGTCTAATCAGCCAAATGAACCAGGTGAGAACTTTTCTGTACCATTGGTACATTTTCAATTTCATTTTTGTTATTGATATCTGAGTTACCCAATTCCTTATAATTCATGGTATCTCAAGATTTCTTATGTTAGAAATGTACTTTGACCCATGTATGCATTATCTTTTGACTCTACCTGTAATTGGAATCTCCCTACTCTCTGCCTGTCTGGAAGGGAGGTTTGCCCACATGGACCAAATGTCCGGGACAAGGGAGGTACCCCTGTTAATACAATATATTGATATGTCTCACTGTTTCTACTATTGTTTGTATTGTTTTTATTGAGACCATGACAGATGTTCCCTCTTATCCCCCCTCCTTTTTTTTCTCTCTCTTCTCCCCTTTTTTTTCTGTGTTCCCTTTGCTGCAATGTCAAAATGTAAACTAAATAAAGATTATATAAAAAAAAATCTGCTGCATCGCAGCTGGACTTAAAATTCTTTCTGGGAACTACCTGGATACAATGACCAACTCAGACATACTTCCTAGACACTATCAAAGCAACCATTTGGGCATGGTCTGCCGTGACTTACCTCTCTCATGGCATCTAAAGACAAGCATTACACTTTCTGCCACTGATATTGCTAGACTCGCTAATCCAAGATGTCTCATTAGCAGAATGGGAAAACTATTTTCTACGCCTGGACTACCCTACTTCCAAGAACTCACCATCAAATTATCTCTGAATCCTTCAACTTTCTTCAAACGCCTGCAAGTGCGTCATGCACTCCAAGGAATCGCTCCCTTCATGAATACAAATACCTCTGAAAGATAATAAATACTCTTCCACCTCTCCGGTTAGGAGTGAAACCCCTCTACTCCTTACTTACAAGCCCTACACATTCACAAAAGACTCCCTCTATGGTCTTCTGGAAACATGCCTTACAGTTCTCTCCTGACTAAGAGCAATGGTGTGCTGCCACACGGCTTCCCCTCAAAAACTTGAGATGTCTTTCACACTGGCAAACCTCCTAAAAGCTTCTTCGCCACTGGAATTTCACTCCTCAAAAACTGTCTATAATATACCCCGATCACTCCCCACCATGTTAGAGAAACTGTGGACATATAGGCTCAGCCCCACATATTTGGTGGTTTTGCCCCAAAGTTGCTGCTTTCTGGTCTGCTATCTTCACTTTGGCCTCCTCCATCCTCAAACTTCCACTTAAACCGGACCCAAAACTGGCCTTAGCTGGAATTGGAATAGAAACGTGGCCTCTTGAATCTCACGCTATTTTGAATCATATTCTAATAGCAACCAAACTCACCATATCTATCAACTGGAAACAAGCAACACCCCTGACATCAAAAACACTTTACAAACCTTGAATGAACATGCCTTGTTTGAATTTATGTTTGCTAAAGCCCACTTCCCCAAGGACAAATTCCTTACTACCTGGTCCTAATTGGATTCTCCATCCATCATGCACTCTACCCCTTCCATAACATCATAAAGTCACTATGCCTTAGTGTTATGAATCTCTAACTAGGTACCTGAGTGTAAACCTACTACAAGCTACTCATGCAAGCAATCCCATTTTAAGGTGTATTACCTGCCTGTACATGTCTGAATATCTCTGAACCCCTTTCTTTACCTCCTAACAACTTAGGTCTCACTTCCCTGATCCCTTTCCATCCCCCCTCTCTTTTCTTCTTTCCACTACTGACCTCAGCCGTCCTCAAGGCTACTGTTTTCTTTTTGATAGGTCAAGTGATTACATTGGCTAATTATCATTCTATTGTACACCCTTGACCCTCGTATTCGACTTTGCTATATTGTATTTCTCTGCTTTACTGTACTAAATCAAAATAAAGACATATTGAAACAAAGCTTTAAAATTGTGCATGCCGGTGAATGCAATGCATCAGAAACAGAAATACCATAAAATGTTATTATGATGCCTTAAAATGCATGTCCAGCCAAAACCTTTTTTCTTTTGGACAACCACTGTCCAGGGCTCCATTAGAGAAATTTTCCCTTACTTCCTGTCCTGCAGATAACAGTTATACCAGACAGGAAGAAAGTAAAAATCTGCAATAGGGACACAGACAGAAATACAAGGTTGACAGGGATTCCAGCCTTCCAGTACTTTACTAAAACTGTGTTAATTTATGTGCTGCTATTGGAGAGATTCTCTCACTTTCTACCTGGTAAAAAGTTACCTGCAGGACAGGAAGTGAGAGAGTTCTGATCATCATAACGTATATATTTACTTATTTTACTTATTTACTTGTTGTTTTAAATTGGCAACCATTACTGACAGGAAAATTTAGCATAATCCTTTCCACATTGAAGAAGTATCAGAAGAGCTCCACTATTTCTTAATACTGGTCTTGAAAGCATAAAGCTGTAAGTAGGCTGTCATTAGTTTTCAATTAATTAGTATATGTTCTACTAATTCAACTACATTTTTATGTGTGTTTGGTAGTATTTTTCTGTCAGAGAGATCTTTTATCTAGGCCTAATTTTCTGTTAGCTAGTGCCTTAACAGTAATGTAGCATGCCTGTCACTATTTGCATTTTGCAGTGTTAAATGCTATTGAATATTTATAATTTATGTTTTGCAGTTTTACAAAAAACTATTTCTCAGTAAAGATTGCAACTGTTAGCCCTTCCTCCTCCTGAGTTTTTATTGGGAAGTTGTTAGCTATCTGCCAAGCCTTGTACTTCAAACACATGGTGAGGGCAGAACAGAGGGGAATCTCTGGTTTCTTGTAGAGGTCACATGTTTCCAGTAAAAAATGGAGCTCCCACCTGCAGCCAGACCCCATTGCTTTTATGGAGCCCCAGATAACAGGGATTCTTTATCCTTCCCCACTCTATTCAAAAGTGAAAAAAAAGGCTCATAAAGAACAAAAGTGCATTGTGGTAACACATAACAATGTATGGCAAAGCACCTTCTCTATGGGCAGTGCAATGCGGTGTCATTCATTGTGAATTGCACCCCAATGCATTGTACAGTAGATCCCAACACACAACACACCTCTAGGCACCATAATACACATACCATGCCCTGCGGTGTTATGCCTTTTTAAAATAGGGTCATGCATGTTTTTTTATCCATTGTGGTGCATTGGCAGCTATTCATAATGAATGAATATGAGTATTAACACTGGGCAGAAGAACGCTTAAATGTAAATGGGCCCTACATGGTTTTCATTGACATATTCAAGGATATGCTTTGATTTTATATAAATGCAGTGTAACAGACTGAATGAGTCCTGCACATTATCACACATATCTCCTAAAGACACAGCTCTGCAGATCAGATTGGAAGATTTGCTCTTCATATTTCACTTACGCTGAACACATGAGATTTCTAATAAGGCTTCCTTTATAACTCCACCATGACACTGCAGAATGTACAGTGAATATCCCATCCTGAGCATATTTATATTCAAATGTATAATTCCTCATAGCTATATCACAGTGGTGAGGAGAGTTCTGGGTGTCAGATGTGCAGGGGGTCACACACAAAGACAACAACCACAATATTCTAAGTGGATATCTGAAGACAACATGGCTGAGTCTCTGATAAACTCCAATGACTTCTTCCTCTTCTCCCAACCGCATTATTACTGACAGGATCCTGACACTGATTTCATGGCTCAGCTGAAGACTGTCAGGTTTATAAAGAATAATGCTGTTATTTATTACTGATAGACTGGAATATGAATCTACTTATAGAGTCAAAGCCATCTTTGTCAGCACTGTAGAGAGTGAAGGTGATAAAAATACCATTATGACATATTGTATGTGAATTAAAACAATGAAAAGTTTGATGGCCAAAAATGCCATGTTTTTTGTTATTATTATTCATAATATTATTATTATTATTATCATTATTATTATATTATTATCCTCCACTGCCTCCACCCACTAACTCACTCACTGCCCAGGAGATCACGAATCACTTCAAAAAGAAGATTGATACGGAGGGCATGGAGTCCGGCGTAGAAGATGGCTGCACGAGACAGCTGCTCCATCACAAGGGTATCAAACTACTCCTGCTGCACTCCAGAACCAGGAGCCATGACCCGCTGCAAGAAGGACCACCAGAAAGTCCCTAAGCTGGTGAGTTTCTTGCAGCCGGCAGGCGCCAGAATACAACAAAATGGCGGTGGGTCGCGGCCGCTACAGTAGCATGGAGCGATGGCTGGAACAAACAGCGGCAGGATCTCTGCACCAGGCACCCATCAGGTAGGAAACCCAGATAGTGGGGAGTCCTCTGGATAATCCTCCCCTCCTAATAGTAGTCTGGTCAAAATAAAGCCCAGCAGGGGGGGCGCATGCGCGAGGGACTTCAAGATGGCTGCGTAAGCCGGGAGCTCCTCACTACCCCAGCCAGCCAGCCGCCCTAGCGCCGTTTTGGAAGCCGCAGCCAGCCCGCACACAGCAATTTCGGCAAGGGGAACACAGCGGTTCCCCACCCATGCCATCCACAGCGGTCAAGAAGGACCTGGGACCCCGCTTTGAGGCTGAGAAACATCAGGCCGAATCCAAGATGGCGGCCGCGCCTCAGACACAAGCAGCGCCTCAGACACAGGCAGCATCAGGGGGGATACAAGAACCCAGGCAAGTGATCGCTCCTGCTACTCTCTCCTACCCTTCCACTGCAAGCTCCTATGCTCATCCCACCTCATCCCCCTCAGGCCACAACTCGGCTTTCCTAAATGAGAGCCCCCTGGCAGCCCCCTTGTTATCTCCTATGGGACACTCTCCTCTTTCTCAGCATAATATTGAATGCATGGGAAGCACAGGCACAGATATGCCCCAGAATGCGGGAGACCTTTTCCTCAAACTATCTGACTTACTGGAAAGGGGCTTAGCTAATACAGCTCAAAAAATAACAAATGACATCCGATCAGACTTCCAGAATCTGGGAACCAGAATTGAAGCGATCGAACAAAAACTGGACTATACAGTCTCCAGAACCAATCAAAATTCTGATCACTTACAGATCGTGCAGGAGCAGTTGGATGTAGCCTTAAGTAGGATCGACGATTTGGAAAACAGATCGAGAAGGGAGAACTTCAGGGTCAGAGGCATCCCAGAATCGTGCACGGATATACCCGCAGCAGTACAAGAATTAATTAAATCCCTTATCCCTGATATATCTAAACACTACCTGGAATTAGACAGAGCCCACAGATCTCTGGGTCCCCCCAGAAAAGATGGGTCCCCCAGGGACATCGTGGTGAAGCCGCATCACTACGGAGTGAAAGAGAGCATCATGAAGCTCTCCCGCCAGCAACCACACATATCATTCCAAGGACACGAAATTCAAATAATTGCCGACATATCGCCCACGACGATCCAAAAACGTCGAGCCCTTAAACCTCTACTTCTAGTCCTGACACAAAAAGAAATAAAATACTGGTGGGCTTTCCTTTTTGCTTTAAAATTCAACTACAAAGGCAAGACACACTCATTCACCACTCTACCTGAAGGAGAGCGGATTCTCCTGTCTCTGAAGCTTATTTCCCAAGAATTGGAGATGGACACATCAAACATGCAACCCGGATCTTATAAGAGACAGACACCAACCAGCCCAGTTTCCCCTTTATGGAAAACCACAAAGAGTAGACGAACAAGAGAACCGATGCCATCCTGAATGATCTGGTTGCGCCCGGACAGTACCCGGACACATTACTCAGGAAACTTTCCAAGCCATCATCCACCCTAAAAGTCCATCTTGAACTACTTAGGATCAGGATGCACGATCTCTGAACTCATCAGGGACACTGAACTCCCACGTCCAGATGGATTTTCACAGGTCTCGACACAGCTGACCGATTAGGTCACTCCACACCTAGAATAAGAATCGCAGTGTCTTACGACCACTACCAAGGGGACATCTGTTCCTTCTCTAGCGACTCGCTAACAATTGGATTCCACCCCTTCCCACAGAGGACGCCTAGACTTACCACAATCAACATTGCAACGTACACTGAAGAACAAGTTATCGGGACTTCCCACCTGCGGATCCGCCTTTTCACCGGCTGGTGTTCTGGTGGTCCAGGGAACGGACACGACGACTCACGAGCCTATTAGGAATGGACAGCTCATACTGGGGTATTTTTCAGCCCCCACAACTACCCCCCCTATTGAACTCATCCCTGCCCCTCATCCCCCTCCCCTCCCTTTTTCTCCACCCTCCCATCCCCCCTACCCTTAACATATCCCCCCAAGCCTTTTTGGCCTTCAGCAGGACTTTATTTTTGTCTTATTTTTTATTAAGCCGGCTGGCTTTGGTACAATTGAACTTAAATGCTTTTCTGTTGCCATGGTTGTCCTTACTAGATTTTGTTAATTTCATTTTTTAGGATTACCAATTGGGTTGGCTCTGACTGGGGTAGCAGTCGTGCGCCTCCATCCATCTTTCGACAATGGAACCTCCATGGTCGGGAGATGGACTGATGACCTCTTCGGAGGGCTATTATTGTTTATGGATGGGTGGCATGGAGGGGATCTTTGCTCCCCCTCGATGCCACCGGTTCCTTTTGGGACTAATCTCTCGAAAACACTTGCATTTACTCTCTTTCTCTTTCTTTTCCTCTTCTGTCCTATTTTCTAACCCTTTCTTTTGCTTGTGCCAGTCCACAGGATGCTTGAACAGCCCACTATCCTCCAGGCTCCAGGTCCTACCTCGCGATCTGAATAACTATGCTCCACCGCGCCCAGAGGAGGTAAGAGATACCGCACTACACACAACTCCCCCAATTAGACGACATGTCTAGTGGCAATTTGGTTCACCCTTCCTTTAAACTAGCCTCCCATAATGCCCAGGGACTAAATTCAGCGGTCAAAAGGCGTAAATTATTCCAATCTTATCACACACAAAAATTGGCGGTAGTCATGATCCAGGAAACACATTTCCCACCCAATTATAACCCAACATTTCTACATGCTCAATATCCCACATTCTTTCTAGCGAATGCAGAGGATAAGACCAGAGGTGTTGCGGTTATATTCGCAAAACAGTGCAAATTTAAGCCCGATTTAGTGCACAGAGACCCTGAAGGCAGATTCCTGTTGGTCAAGGGTAAAATAGATGAAAGCCTCTATTCCTTCATCTCATATTACTCCCCCAATAAGGGCCAAACAAAATTCTTCCAAGCAATGCTACAAACTCTAACTCCATTATTGGAAGGAACGGTAATTTTCGGAGGTGACTCCAACGTGGCCTTTGACCCAGGCCTAGACAAATCCAAACCTTTAAAAGCTCAATCAATTCGCCCCACAAAAACAAGCTCCAAGATTGCAAAAATAATATATCAACAAGGCCTATCCGATATTTGGAGAGAACTCAACCCCACTAAGCGGGATTATACACACTTTTCAAACCCTCACAAAACATACTTCAGGATCGACCACATACTAATGTCAGTAGTACATATACCCTATGTAATTAAGGCCTATATAAAGGATTCTGCCCTATCGGATCACGCTATGGTGATCGTAACACTAAGGGGCGGCTCTCACAAACCACCCAATACCCATTGGAGAATCAACGATAACATTCTTAATGACCATATCTCAGTCATAGAACTTGAGAAGGACTTAAAAGATTATTTTCTGCGGAACAATGTGGAGGAAATTTCAGCCGAGACTCTATGGGCCGCTCATAAAGCGACCATAAGGGGGAAACTCATTCAAATATCTTCCAGGAAAAAGAAAGAGCAAAAAACGGAGATAGAGAAACTAGAGAGGGAATTCAAGGCTCTATGCAAGCAACATAAACGGGACCTTACCTCGGTCACCATAGCCCAACTAGATGCAGCCAGAACAGCATTAAATCTGGCCCACACAGTGAGGGCAGAGACACACCTGAAATGGAATAATGCAAAATTCTATGTTCAGCGAGATAAGATGAGTACCCTTCTAGCAAGAAAGCTATCTCCCAAAATCACTAACTTCTCCATCCCCAATATTAGACTTCAGGATGGCACCTTTACCCTTAATCCCCCTAAAATCCTGCAAGCCTTCCACTCTTTCTACTCTAAATTGTATCAGCAAAATGACACAATGTCTGACTCCTCCTTAAAAGCTTTCCTAGATAACATTAACATTCCAACCCTAAGTAAAGAGCATAAGGATATCATGGAAGCCCCCTTCACCACGGAAGAAACATTAGACGTCATTAAAAACTTAAAAGGGAACTCAGCTCCTGGCCCCGACGGTTTTTCTAATCAATACTATAAAACATTCAAGAAAACTTTGGCACCCTACATCACAAAATTCTTCAATTCCAAAAGAGAAGGGTCTCCCCTTGAGTCACATTTAAATTTAGCTTTCATTTCGGTCATACCCAAGCCTGACAAGGATCCATCTCTAGTCGAAAATTACAGACCGATCTCGTTGATTAACAACGACCTGAAAATACTCACTAAAATCCTTGCTAATAGAATCAACTCCTTCATCAATCAATATATTCATAAAGATCAAGTAGGCTTCATGCCGGGAAGACAAGGCCCGGACCAGGTCAGAAGGGCGGTCGATATAGTATCTCTTCTACAGACGGGATGGGTTGGAGGCCCAAAGCAGGAAGGCTTATTACTGTCTTTGGACCTCCAAAAAGCTTTCGATTCCTTATCTTGGTCCTTCCTTTTTGCAGTCCTGGGGAGATGGGGATTTGGGAATAATTTTATAAATACCCTGAAAGCACTGTATTCCACTCCGAGCGCCAAGGTAAAAATGCACGGCTTCTACTCAGATCCCATTCAAATAACCAGGGGAACCAGACAGGGGTGTCCCCTCTCCCCAGTGATTTTTGCCTTAGCCATAGAGATCCTGGCAATTGCGATCAGGACTGACCAAAACATCAAAGGGGTTAAGTGTGGAGCGCAATCCCACAAATGCGCCCTTTTTGCGGACGACATCCTTTTATTTGTCACTTCCCCTACTATCTCTCTTCCCAATATTTGCAACCTCTTGAGGGCATTTGGATCCTTGTCGGGCTTAAAGGTCAATATGGATAAGTCACAGGCATTAAATATTTCGCTCTCAGACGCAGATGTGAATAGGCTCAAGTCTGCTTTCAAATTTAAATGGAGCGAATCCTCAATCCGATATCTAGGAATTAATCTAACCCCTAAGTTTGAGCAACTCTTCCAGGCTAATTTCCCTCCCATGTTCCGCACATTAGAATCTGACATCCAAACATGGTCCAACTTTAATATATCCTGGCTGGGCAGAATCAATTCTATCAAAATGACTCTTTTGCCCAAGCTTCTATACTTGTTTAGGTCTCTCCCAATAGATATTAGAAAACATCATCTTAAACCACTACAAGGGAAGATAATAAAATTCGTTTGGGGTAAAAAAGGATATAGAATAGCCCGGAATGTGCTTCTTAGCCCCAAAACCAAAGGGGGTCTGGGTCTTCCAGATCTGTTCAGATACTTTCAAGCGGCAAGGCTGGCCCAACTATCTTTGGTATATTTCAAAGTTGAGAAACCCGATTGGATAGAAATAGAGAGACAAGCTGTTCCGACATATACTCTAGACTACCTGCTCTGGTGCCCTATGAAATTAAGGCCTACCATTTTAGCTCCAACACTGTCTCAATCCTTTAAATTATGGGACTCGATGAAATGCTCCCCAGCTTTAACTTCACCATTACGCCCTTTGGAGCACATCTTCCATAATCCTCGCTTTGCTCCGGGTCTGGACATTAAGTCATTCAAATGGTGGTTAGACAAGGGGATGTACCGCATAGGTCACTTTCTCTCCCCATCTGGCCCATTGACGCTAAAGCATTGCCTAACTAAACTCAAACTCCCTGGGTCAGAGAGATTTAGATTCGCTCAGATATCCCATTTTCTTGCCTCCCTAATGAAGGGACAAGATCTCCCTCTGGAATTTACTCCTTATGAACGTTGGTGCGGTCAAGCACTTGACACAAGGGGGGGTATATCTCTCCTTTATGCGTCCCTTGTGGAACCCACCACAAAATTCTCTTACATGGACTCATGGGAAAAGGATCTGCGGGAGACCTGGAGCCTGGAGGAATGGCATCAGAGAGGATCCACAGCCTTTAAAGGTATTCTAAATATAGCATTGATAGAAACTAATATAAAAGTGCTTATGCGATGGTACTTAGTTCCCTCCAGACTTGCAACTATGTTTTCCTCTACCTCCCCATTATGCTTTAGAGGGTGTCAAGCCCAGGGCTCTATGATCCATATCTGGTGGGAGTGTCCGAAAATAAGAGGTTTCTGGAACAAAATATTCACTTTAATCCGTAAAGTAACGGAACTCCCCATCACTAAATCAGCCCAAGTGGCCTTACTCAATGCCTCATCCCCTAAAACAACAAAACACTCTCAAAAATTAATTTCCTTTATGCTACTAGGAGCTAAGACTACGTTAGCCAAAGCCTGGAAGCAACCCACAGTGTCTTTCCAGGCTGCCAAAAGAAAGATATCTTGGATCATGTCACTTGAAAAAATAGTCAGCTCTATGACGGACACCTCTAGGTCATTTGAGGCGACATGGGAGCCCTGGGCTAGGCACCTAGGCATTTCCCTTATCACAGGAATTCCATTATCTCAGCCTAGTTGAATATTTTATTCATATTAAAAAAAAAATAAAAAAATAAAAAAATAAAAAAATAAAGGGGGTCCTTGGACTGGTTACAAACGTCTTCCCCAGGACAGTGAATTCTCTTATCTTGTTCTTTCTCTTCTTCCTCTCTTCGCCTTCTCTTCCTCTCTTCTGTCTCTCCATATCTTTTTGGTATGTACAACGAATTGATTTCAAGCTAGCAGTGTAAAAGTTATGTTTTACTATCCGTTTACATAATAGTATAACCTCTATTGCCACCTTCAGATAATCTTCAACAAGTTTTAGCTCTTAACTCAGAACGGATTTCGGCTTGTTGGGGGGTTTCTGAAGGAAGGGAATTATGGCCTTATTAAGGGTCTTGTGTTTCCACCTCTCGGGCGATGGTAGGTCCCCGGGGGTGGGTACGGTAGGTTTTCTGGATCAGCCTCAATGCTCTCCCTGTGGAGGGCGGAGTCCTAGCACAGTGAGTTCCCGTCAGGGGTGCTGGGATTCTCCGCCAACACGGGGAACATCAACATCAGCTTTACCTAACGTATCAAAGGCTACAGTTTACGGTTTTGAACCTTTGTTTGCTTGCGATATCCATGCATAACTACTATCCCTTACTAATGGGGGTTTCTTCCAATATCCCTTTGTAACTTATGTTCATCTTTGTACTGCACTGCTTTTTAATAAAGCTTTAAATTTTGAAAAAAAAAAAAAAAAAAAGTTACACTTGGAGCTGGAAATCACCAGATAATGGAAAGGTTAATCCATGGGGTAGCCCTCTCCCATTATAATCCTGCCTCGCAGATAAACTTGCAGATATAATACACATATAGTCAAAACTGGTAGTGTCCTGACTGAAAAAGATAGGACAAAATGATTGAAAGAATATATTTTTATGGTTAGTAATATATAGTTGGATTTTCTCATTGGGGAAATCATTATATTAATATATTAAAAATACTTAGTTTTACCTTTGGTATACTTTAAATGGTAGAATCAATATTGGTTACTAAAGACATCCTGAGTGTTAAATTGAACAGGAGCACCGTTGTAGTATGTATAAAGTAAAAAGGCTTCAATGTAGCAAAGATGTTGGGGGAGATCTGGAGAGGGAGAAATCAGCGTCAGCCTGCACCCAGATCAAGCCCTAAACCGCAAAGGTAACCAAATAAATTTAAATTAGATTAATTTGGCCATTAGTTTTTGAAGTTGCCACCATTTGGAGGATTGGCGATTGTGCAGGATGTGGCACTGTTGTGGTTTGCTCTGATCCCTACCAGAGGTGGGTACCAATGCCCATCATGCTGGCACAGCCAGTCCTTCCTGGGGCCCTATATGGAGAGCGGTTTGGGTGCGGGAATTGTTCTTGCCCTTTCCCCTCCCCCTAGCCACCTTGGGAACCACTGGCTTTCCTCATCTATGATATGTCCATCCTGTATGGATGGCTTTTCAAAGATGGTGGAAAAGGGCTTGAGGAGCTTCCGTGTGACATCGCTGTTTGGCAATGTTTGCACATGCACGGGGACTACAGCATGTCCACGACCCGCCAGTGATGTCAGATGCCGGCTGATCATGGTAAGCATAAAAGGCAGAGCTGTCAGCTGTTGCCACTGTGTCTGCAAGGAGCCAGGGGATGTTGTGAGTACCATTTTGTTATCTGACAGGTAAACCTCATGTGGGATTTATATACTTTGTTGGAAAGTCTCTCACATAGTATACAGTACACAGCACTGCTTTTCATATCTTGATGTCTTTGGTGTTTGTGTACCCACTAGATGGGACATTGTGACTCTTGTGGAGGAAAGGATCATGTAGGTGGGCTGATATAAGATGACTACTTTTTTATCTGATTTGGATGCATATTCTTGGACTGCGATATGTCCTTCCATTCACCAGCTTTGGATGACTGTAGGAGTTTTGGGCATCAGTTCTAGGTATTTGTGGGCCCCCTTTTGGACTCACTTTTATTGATTTCAGCATATATTCAAATCTTTAGGCTCTGGCCGAAATGTGTTAGCACTATTGATGTAGCATTGCTGTTAGTGCAAAATAAAGATTTGTAAGAAGAAAAAAAAAAAAATAAAGCCCAGCAGGGACTCCCTACGGAGCCACCAGCAGGAGGCAGATATGGAACTAGGCCATGCACAAGCACCTGCTATAGGCCTTCCCCAATCCACTACAGATCCTATAGATACCTTTCCCACATTGGGGCAACCTATATCGGATACTGTACTGAAAGGGATGCTAATCTCTCTAAGATTATCATTACAATCTGACTTAATGTAGTGTGTGAAACAATTCCGCCATGATATAAATACCCTGTGAGATAGAGTCACAAATGTAGAGTCCTCCGTGGGGGGAATATATCTAATCATTCAACTCACTAGTTGACACTCACACAGAACATTCTGAAGATATTGAATGGCTCAAAGCTAAAGTGGCAGAGCCGGAGGACAGGTCCAGAAGGAATAATATTAAGATTAGGAGGATCCCTGAGACCATTCCTGCCACCCAGCTGCAACAATATGCAAAGAACCTATTTTCTCCTCTGGTACCTTCTCTATCTACTATGAAATTATCCATAGACAGAATCCACAGATTACCAAAACCCGCTATTATAGCCCCGGAGTTGCCAAGAGATGTTCTAATGAGGGTGCACTTTTACCAATCAAAAGAACTGATCGTTTCTGCATTCAGGCAGGCCAACTCTCTCTCGGAAAGGCTACTCAGGCATACATTTACTCCCTGACCTGCTCGTTACACTCTCCAAAGACACAGGAACCTAGCTACGATAACAAAGGCATTGAGGAGCCACAATATTCCTCACAAATGGAAACATCCAGCAACCCTTTCCATTACACACAATGGATCTACATCCCTGATAAGGACTCTAGAGGAAGGTCTACACATTCTCCAACAGTAGGGAATAATACCTCCCTCAACTCCGTCAGCCTCTCACAATGAGGCCCTAGTTGCTCTCCACAATGATTGGCAAGTCGTATCCCGCAAGAGATCAGCAAAGAAAAAAATTAACAATGGAGGTACCCAAATCTCATGAACTCCCAAAGATCATCATCTAAGTCCCTGGCCACAGGATAAATGTTCATCCTTATGGCCCCCAATGATGCTTCAACAGTTCTACCTGTTTATGGATTACCTAGGTGGTCCTCTTTTTATGCTTTAACAGTTATCCATTGTTTGTTCTCAGTTCATTTGTTTCACACTATCTTCATATGGGTGTTAGGTCACCTGAGTCTAGGTGACAGATGCACCCTGTGGGGGTCTGGAGTGCACCGCAAGGTAATGGACCCTATGGCTCACTGCTGCGGATGGGACCCTGTGTGGTCCAGGAAAGCAGGTACTCTGGATAACCAACATTGATCACACTGGGAGCTAGAGCATGAGATTTCCCAGGGCATGGAATCTAAGAGACAGCGGGTGTTCACCAGGGCCCCTGATGGTGGGGATGGACTTTGCTGCAGTCTGGCTCCAGGTCGTGGCCCCCAGGGTCTCCCAGCTCACGCTCACGGTAGAGTACATTAAGATAGAGAAGAAGCAGCAGACTGCGACAACAAAGGATAGTCAGGAGATAAGCCAAAATGTCAGGGCAACAAGCAGATAGGGATGGTCAAGGAACACGCCAAAGGTCGGGATATGAAGCAGACGAGGACATTCAAGAACAAGCCAAGGTCGGTAAACAGGATCAGATGTAGGACACAGAGCAATGAACACACGGAAGCCACAACACACAATATTGATCAGCAGAGCTGGCTTGCAGTGCACAGGTTAATATAGAGTTTCCTGATAGGGGCTGGGGTGGAGCCATGCTTTGAGGAGAGATTACTTAAACAGCCAGGTGAGAGTGGCTGGCCTCTTAATCTGAACACACGGAGAGGTAAGCTGACAGACAAACATTACTGCATAACCATGACAGTACCCCCCCTTTACAAGGCCTCCCACTCCCCCTCCCCCACCTGAGCCCAGGCTTAGAGGGAAACTTTAGATGAAACCTCCTCAACAGACAAGGCGCAAAGACCTCAGATGCAGTGATCCAAGACCTCTCCTCAGGACCAAACCCTTTCCAATGCACAAGGTACTGAAGAACACCTCTACAGAGCTGGGAATCCAGAATTTGACTAACCTCGTACTCCTGATTATCCTCAGAGACCAGGGCCACGGTAGGGATTGGACAAGAGGACTTATTGAGGACTAAAGGCTTCAGAAGGGCAACATGGAAGGAGTTAGCAATTTTGAGGCTTTTAGGAATATGGAGTTTGAAACAAACTGGATTCAGTTTTGAGGTTATAGTATACGGACCAATGAATTTTGGGGCAATAATATAGTGAAACAATAAAAGTGAAATATTCCTTTATATATCATGCCTGATGGAGAGTCAGACTTTATCCCCTGGCTGAAGAGAAGGCGGTTTACGCCTGCGGCAGGCGGCAAAGCCTTTAAATATGTTAGCAGCTGTCCGGAGGGAGTCATGAACATCACCCAAATAGAATTGAAAGACTCCTGAGTCGTAGCCAAAGCTGGAATATCTGGAGAACAGGTCATGGGAAGAGGGAGTTGAGGGTGTTTTCCATAAACTGTGAAAAAAGGTGTCTCTTCTGCAAACTGGTATTTACATAATTGTTTTGAGAGAATTCTGCCCACGGGAGTAGAGAGGACCAATCTTCATGATGAGCAGAGACTAAGGTGCGAAGAAGGACCTCTAACTCCTGATTAACGCTCTCAGTTTGTCCATTGGATTGAGGGTGGTAAGAAGAGAAAAAAATCCAAGACAATATTAAGGGATTTGCAAAAGGCTCTCCAAAAATGAGACATAAATTGAATGCCCCTATCGGAAACAATATGAGATGGAAGCCCATGGAGGCGGAAAATTTCTCGAACAAAAATGGGAACCAAGGCAGGAGCAGAAGGAAGACCAGGAAGAGTAACAAAATGAGCCATCTTGGAGAACCGATTGATTACCACCCAATTGAGCGTATTATTTTCTGACAGTGGGAGATTGGTCATAAAATCCATGGCAATTTTAATTATCCAGACATAGACTGGGTGGAGGGAACCACGCATTCACCTAAGGCTCGCCAGTTCCTTAATGTCTTGCAGGACAATTTAATGGGTCAGATGGGTCAGAAATAAAGCGTTACTGGATCTACAGCGATCACAGGTCAATTGGCTTCAGTATAAATCACACAAATAGGACACATAAGGGGAATACAAAGACACTGAATTTCCAAAGAGCCAACTTCCCTAAACTATGAACCTTGCTAGAAGGCATAAATTTGGATAAAATCTTAGGAACAAAGAACACAGAGGAGAGATGGGTTTGCTTTAAGAGCATATTAAATATGGGCGTTAGCCAATGCATTCCATTAGGTAATAAATTTAAAAGAGCGAAAAAAGTCCTGGATGGCTTAACTCCAATGTAAAAATGCATATAAAAGCAAAGAAGAAGGCCTTCAAAAAATACAAGGTTGAGGGATCATCATCAACATTCAGACTTTATAAAGAATGCAACAAGAAATGTAAGGGTGCAATAAAGACGGCTAAGATAGAACATGAAAGACACATAGCGGAGGAGAGCAAAAAAATCCCAAGAAATTCTTCAAGTATGTAAACAGTAAAAAAAGGGAGGACAGACCATATTGGCCCCATAAAGAATGAGGAAGGACATCTGGTTACAAAGGATGGGGAGATGGCGAAGGTATTGAATTTATTCTTCTCCTCAGTCTTCATGAGGGAATCGGGGGGCTTCAGTAACCAAAACTGAAGTGTTTATCCTCATGACACATGACAGGAAGCACCTCCATCATTAACAGAGGACAGAATTAAAATTACACTTGGGAAACTTAACATTAATAAATCACCAGGACCAGATGGCTTGCACCCAAAGTTACTTAGGGAACTCAGTCAAGTAATTTCCAGACCATTGTTCCTAATTTTTACTGACAGTCTACTGACGGGAATGGTACTAGCTGATTGGAGAAAAGCCAACGTAGCACCAATATTTAAAAAGGGCCCAAAATACATAAACAGACCAGTTAGCCTAACATCAATAGTATGTAAACTCTTGGAGGGGATGATAAGGGACTATATACAAGATTTTAGTAATGAGAACGGTATCATTAGCAGTAATCAGCATGGATTCATGAAGAATTGTTCTTGCCAAGCCAATCTATTAACCTTCTATGAGGAGGTGAGTTGCCATCTAGATAAAGGAAGGCCGGTAGACATGGTGTATCTGGATTTTGGAAAAGCATTTGACACAGTTTCCCATAAACGTTTACTGTACAAAATAAGGTCCGTTGGCATGGACCATAGGGTGAGTACATGGATTGAAAACTGGCTACAAGGGCGAGTTCAGAGGGTGGTGATAAATGGGGAGTACTCGGAATGGTCAGGGGTGGATAGTGGGGTTCCCCAGGGTCCTGTGCTGGGACCAATCCTATTTAATTTGTTCATAAACGACCTGGAGGATGGGTTAAACAGTTCAATCTCTGTATTTGCAGACGATACTAAGCTAAGCAGGGCAATAACTTCTCCGCAGGATGTGGAAACCTTGCAAAAAGATCTGAACAAATTAATGGGGTGGGCAACTACATGGCAAATGAGGTTCAATGAAGAAAAATGTAAAATAATGCATTTGGGTGGCAAAAATATGAATGCAATCTATACACAGGGGAGAAAACCTCTGAGGGAAATCTGGGATGGAAAAGGACCTGGGGGTCCTAGTAGATGATAGGCTCAGCAATGGCATGCAATGTCAAGCTGCTGCTAACAAAGCAAACAGAATATTGGCAAGCATTAAAAAGGGGATTAATTCCAGAGATAAAACGATAATTCTCCCACTCTACAAGACTCTGGTCCGGCCACACCTAGAGTATGCTATCCAGTTCTGGGCACCAGTCCTCAGGAAGGATGTACTGGAAATGGAGCGAGTACAAAGAAGGGCAACAAAGCTAATAAAGGGTCTGGAGGATATTAGTTATGAGTAGAGATGAGCCGAACACCCCCCGGTTCGGTTCAGGGAAGAACGTGAGAACAGACAAAAAATTTGTGCGAAAACGCAAACACCGTTAAAGTCTATGGGACTCAAACGTGATAAATTTAAAAGTGCTAATTTTAAAGGTTAATATGGAAGTTATTGTCATAAAAAGTGTTTGGGCACCTGGGTCCTGCTCCAGGGGACATGTATCAATGCAAAAAAAGTTCTAAAAACTGGCGTTTTTTTGGGAGCAGTGATTTTAATAATGCTTAAAGTGAAACAATAAAAGTGAAATATTCCTTTAAATATCATGTCTGAGGGGGTGACTATAGTATGCCTGTAAAGTGGCGTATTTTTCCTATGTTTAGAACAGTCCCTGCACAAAATGACATTTCTAAAGGAATAAAAGTCATTTAAAACTGCTTGCAGCTGTAATGTAATGTTGCCCCCACCCCCCACCCCCCAGCCCATTACCAGGCCCTTTGGGTCTGGTGTGAATATTAAGGGGAACCCCGCACCCAAATTTAAAAAAAAAAGGTGTGGGGCCCCCAGGCCCTATGGCACAACACTGTAAAGCCTCACAGATACTTTTGTTGAGCGCAGGAACAGGCCCTGCTATGAAATATTAGATAAAAAATTATAATTACGCACCCCTGTTAAACAGAGGCATAAAAATTAGGTCTTAGGCGATGGTGGTGGCACAACACTGTAAAGCCTCACAGATACTTTTGTTGAATGCAGGAACAGGCCCTGCTGTGAAATATTAGATCAAAAATTGTAATTACGCACCCCTGTTAAACAGGGACAGAGAAATTGGGCCTTAGGCAGTGGTGGTGGTGCCCCGAACCGAAAATATTCCCAGAAGCTATCATGAAGTTTGAGAAGGAATAGGATAGTCACTCAGCATAATAGGATAGTCACTCAGCATAATAGGATAGTCACTCAGCATTAGAGATGAGCTTCGAGTTCAAGTCGAACCCATGTTCGACTCAAACATCGCCTGTTCGACCATTTGTTGAATTGCGAATGTTATGGGCCATTTGTGCCAAATTTGAGGGGCGCGTCACGGCCCATAATTTACTGCGGCATCGCAGTGCATTGCTGGCTGATGATTGGCCAAGCATGCACTATGACCCGCATGCTTGGCCAATCACAGTGCCATGTGTACAGAGAGCCGTAATTGGCCAAAGCCAGGGTGGCTTTGTCCAATTATGGCTCAGAGGGTTTAGTACACACCCCACACTATATAAGGCCGCCTGCGTAGTAGCCTTGTGCAGTGTGTTGAGAGATAGATAGACAGAGAGACAGGGGGTCATTTACTATAGAGCTGCAGCGCTAATTAGCACTAATTGCTGCTAATTTGTGGCAATTTAGCGCTAATTAGCGCTAAAACGGTATTCACTATAGCGCTGGTGAGAAAATACTCCCAAAATCGAATTTACTATAGTTCCCTGAAACCAAATAGCGCCCAAACCCCTACTCTGCTAAAACCTGGAGTAATGCACATGGAAATAATGTTTAGAGCATGATATAATTGCCTAAATGGTACTGAAATATGGGGTATTTTATTTTAGATAATCTGCTTTTAAACTGTGTGAAAAAGTGATTTCTACACTGAAATATCTTTAAATTTCTGAGAAGTGAACATTTCCCTATTTTGGACAACTAGGTGCCAACACAACTGAGCATGCTCAGACCTGACTCAGACCTAACTCAAGTGTCTTTTTTACCCGACGTTATAGTAAATACCAAAATGAGAGCTAATTAGAGAGCATTTTTGGAAGTGAAAATCTGCTCTATTCTAGTCCAATGCAAGTTTTAGCCATTGATTCTAGTGGAACAATTCTAACTTTCACAAAAAAAAACCTTTTAATGTTGAGATGAAATGTATCTTTCTCTGAAATAAATTTTCCTTTGCAACATTGTTGCTATTACATAAAATATTTTGTTTTTAAGAATGCTAGAATGTGGAATGTTTTGATGTTTTGGTAAAATATATTTTTCTCTGTCACTTTCATTTGTTACTCTTCATCTCACAACAATCTTTACCCCAAACTCACACAGGTGTCTTTATAATCCACAAACAATACCATTGCTGATGCAAATTTAAAATGATTCACAATTTTTTGTGCTTTTTATTATTTCCAAATATTCATAATTTGAGCCCAAAAAAATGTGATATGTGTACCAACATCAGAAAGCAAAATGTAATTCCCAAAAATGTGAGGGTAATATTCTACTCTCACCCACAAAAAACACCAAATATCACAGAATAAATCAAGAAGAATAACTCTTGAGTAATGTAATTCCATCACCTGTATGTCCATAGAAATGCAGTATTTATGTGTAGTTATGTGTAGTTATGTGTAGTCCGGTTTCTGTGTTTACAAGTGGCAGTTCTGCACTCTGTGTGTAATGCAATCCTGGTATTTAAGACCCTCCTACTGTTCATGAAATTTGATTGACCACACCCACTATTTTATGTGATTTGGAGGTCGTGTGTAGGGGAGCGGTTTTACGGGGTCGTGGTAGAGTTCCAGCACCTATTGTTTGAGAAAAAAAGCCCAGCCTGTATCTATGTCTAAATGTAGTATTTATGTGTGGGAGGGTTCCACCACCATTGTAAATCTTTTCCAGATACACTATTTAGCCAAAAGTATTGGGACGCCTGCCTTTACACACACATGAACTTTAATGGCAGCCCAGTCTTAGTCTGTAGGGTTAAATTTTGATTTGTCCCACCATTTGCAGCTAGAACAGCTTCTGGGAAGGCTATCCATAAGGTTTAGTGTGTCTATGGGAATGTTTGATCATTCTTCCAGAAGTGAATTTGTGAGGCCAGGCACTGATGTTCGATGAGAAGGCCTGGCTCGCAGTCTCTGCTCTAATTCAGCTAAAGGGTGTTCTATCGGGTTGAGGTCAGGACTCTGTGCAGGCCAGTCAAGTTTCTCCACCCCAAACTTGCTCATCCATGTCTTTATGGACCTTACTTTATGCACTGGTGTGCAGTCATGTTGGAACAGGAAGGGGCTTTCCCCAAACTGTTCCCACAAAGTTGGGAGCATGAAATTGTCCAAAATGTCTTGGTATGCTGACGCCTTAAGTGTTCCCTTAACTGGAAATAAGAGGCCAAGCCCAACCCCTGAAAAACAACCCCACATCATAATCCCCTCTCCACCAAATCATTTGGACCAGTGCACAAAGCAAGGTCCATAAAGACATGGATGAGTGATTTTGGGCTGGAGGAACTTGACTGGCCTGGACAGAGTCCTGACCTCAACACAACAGAACACCTTGGGGATGAATTAGAGAGGAGACTGTAGGTTAGGCCTTCTCGTCCAACATCAGTGCTTGACCTCACAAATGCACTTGGAAGAATGGTGAAACATTCCCATAGACACACTCCTAAACCTTGTAGATGGCCTTCCCAGAAGAGTTGAAGAGTGACTTGTTGCAGCATACAGGTTATATCCACAGGACGGCCAAGGAACAGGAATACAGACAGAAAACTCAGTATGAGGGAGAGGAGCAGAATGAAGCTGAGCTTCCGGTTATTGGCTCTGACTATGGGAGTGCTCCGAAACCAAAAAAAAATAGTACAAGTATAAAGAGAGATGTTGTAGCAAATATGACTGAAGTTATAGAAGAAAATAAAACTAGAATATCCTCCTCATATGATAAATACTCATTGACCTTGTCAATACAAATATTTTTAGCTTTGTTAGGCCATTTATTTTCAGGACACTTCTTGCAGAGTTCACTGTCTGTAGAGTAAAAGTAAGTGAAAATTACATAGTGATGATACACCAAGAATGCAGCTATTTGACAGTATTAAATATTTTTTCAGTCATTTCCTTAATTTTGCTTTTTTGGAGTTAAATTGTAACATTAAATATGAAATAAAATCCATACAAAACAAGGAATGTTGGAACAATATATATGGTAAATATCTCAAGAAGGCTTTAGTCATGAATAAAGTGTGAATGATGCCCTACTGAAAATAAAAAAAAACTTCAGCCTCAGCGACAGCCATGACATAGTCTTTCTGTAACCTTAACATGTATGTAACAATGAAATTCCCTTATTTTACCACTTTTAGCCTCTTCAGTGAAATAATTTTCCAGATCATTTCTTTTAGATAAGTGCATATCTGTTGGAGGCTTTCTCATACAGACAGTAGGAGGAAGCTGTTTCACATTGCTTGCTTGAGATAGCCTCCAACATTCCCAGGAAGGTCAGAGGTAATAGAAAAGTGTAGCAATCTTTCCCAAAAAAGTCAGAAAAGGACCATCAGTAATCAATAATTTTGTATTTTTTAGGGATATGTTCAGCCTGCAAAGTGTAAAGTGGTTACAGAATCACTTTAACCACTTGCTTACAGGGCACTTAAACCCCCTCCTGCCCAGACCAATTTTCAGCTTTCAGCGCTGACGCACTTTGAATGACAATCGCGCGGTCATACAACACTATACACAAATTAAATTTGTATTATTTTTTTCCCACAAATAGATCTTTCTTTTGGTGGTATTTGATCACCTCTGCAGTTTTTATTTTTTGTTAAAAAAATTGAAAAAGATCGATTTAAAAAAAAAAAAAAAAATTTATATTTTGTTATAAAATTTTGCAAACAGGTCATTTTTCTCCTTCATTGATGTACGCTGATGAGGCGGCACTGATGGGCACTGATGGGTGGCGGTGATGGGCACTGATTGCTTACACTGATGGCAGCACTGCTAGGTGGCATTGATTGGCACCACTGGTGGGCATTGATAGATGGCACTTGTGGGCATTGATGGGTGGCACTTGTGGGCATTTATAGGTGGCACTGCTGGGCACTGGCAGGTGGCAATGGCAGGTGGCACTGGCAGGCACAGATGAGGCATATGTGCCTGCCAGTGCCACCTGCCATTGCCACCGAGCTTTTGTTTACATCATGTGATCAGCTGTCATTGGCTGACAGCTGATCACATGGTAAGGGGCTGGGATCGGCCCCTTACTCGGATCTGTGATCATCCGAGTCTCCGTGACTCGGTGATCACAGCGCGCGCACCGCGCAACCTGCAGGGTGCATGCAGTTTTCATGCACAGGGGAGGACGTCCCATGACGGCCTCCAGAAATTGAGGTCCGTGCTATGGCCGTCATTCGGCTATGACCCGTACCTCAAGTGGTTAAAGTACTTTTTCATTTTCTAATTCAATATCAGAGTTTCAATTTAGAGAACAATAAAATAGAGGCGTGGCTTGCCGGCGACTAAGATGGCCGATTAAGACCGGAGCTCAGCAGCCTGGAGGGACATCCAAAGCAGATAATAGCTTCACCCGCACCTCCGACACAGCCTGCCTATCACCGCGACTTCTTCCCAACCTGAAGCGATGTATAGGACAAGGAGGACTGTGCTCCTCGGAAGCTGACGGCTTTCTTTATCCAGCCGTCACCTAGGAAGACCCAGGGCCTAAATGGCACCACTGCCTCCTCACATGCCACGGCTGCATACACGAACCTCCCCAATGATGACACAGAGCAAGCAGAGGTAACAGATGCACAGCTCTCCCCCGACAGCTCCCCTCTACACAGACCAGGATCCTCCAGCCCAGCAAAGGCCTGCATGACACTGGACTCTCCATTAGCTCCTGCAGATACATACCAGGGATTAACCCCTCACAGCCCAGCACAGCTTTAAAACTATCTATTGCTGCATTGCCTACCTCGGGCCAACCAGTGCTTGACTCCACTATGAAAGAAATGCTGGTGTCACTGCAATCTTCCCGGATCACTGAATTCTCCACACTCTTCCATAAATCAGAGCTGAGCAATATGGGCAACCAGAGGGGTACCAGGGTCTGTCCCACACGTTGATCTGCTAACATATGCCTGCAACTTGATGTCTGCTATCCTCCCAGAAGTTTCGCCTACGGATCTTACAATCAAAAAACAAGGAAAAAACTGCGCTATGCTATAAAGAAAAATTATGCATAAAAATCAATCAATGCAAATATAAATATAGGTTGGTGTCAATAAAATAAAGTAGAACACTTACAAAATGTTGGTGTAGAAAGAGCACACCAACATTTTGTAAGTGTTCTACTTTATTTTATTAAACTGTTTTATCAGATTCACGCTATGGCCACCTCTCCTTTGTCCTTATGTCCTTGATATTGGGTGCTGCAATATCCTTTCACATGCGTGGAGTACGCTGCATATTGAGATGCCCCATTGCTAGCGGGATACCGGGACGCAGTCTACACAGTCTGACATATGGTTGGGATGCTCATCATCTGTGACGCTGTTAGAGGATTGCCATATTGCCAGCTGCATACCTTGACTTACAGACGTGCCTGTTATGCTTGCTATCTGGTAAGCGCATATTTTTGATGATGGAGGATCACTACGAGGGGTGTTTTTTCCTAACTTTCCACACTAGCTTACCTGGCTAACTAAGAGGGGACTCTTCCCATCTCCATAGAAGGCTCTGTTGACTTCTGAGTTCATGAACTTTATTATCATTTCTTTATCACGCTGGAAGTTTTATGACACCAACCTATATTTATATTTGCATTGATTGAATTTTATGCATAATTTTTATTTATAGCATAGCGCAGTTTTTTCCTTGTTTTTTTGTATGTTGTGAATGTCTCACAGTTAAACTGCTGCTTTTTAGGGGGGTTTTGTTAGCGCAGTGATTTTTTGTTTTTCTGATCTTACAATCAACAGGATCCATCATATCCCTAAAGCCTCCCATTTTGCGGATTCAGTCCCTAGGGACATGCTAATGAGAGTCCACTTCTTTCAAACCAAGGAACAACTGTTATCCACAGCCAGATCCATGTGCTCACTACCAGCACCATATACAGATCTTCAAATATTCCTGGATCTATCTAAGCACACTCTCCAACTTCGATGACAGCTAAACGTAGTCACAAAAGCGCTACAAAACCACAATATCCCTTACAAGTGGTGTCATACAGCCACCCTCTTAGTCACTCACAATGGCTCATCACATGCCATCTCATCTCTTCACAAAGGAATGCAACTTCTTCATACCATTCATTCCAGAATCACCTCACAAGTCCAGTACTCCTTCCCTACCACCCAGCCAGGCTCGTTTCAGTCACCATCATTTGGGCAGATATAAACACAGCTCCTAACCTTACTTCATAGAGGCTAGTCCAATGACTATGTCATATTCTCTCCGGGCCCCATGCTAGTTTTCATTCCTCCAGTGGTCCAATACCCTGTTTAACCTGTAGCATAGCAGTATCACAGATTTGAGTTACTGGTACCCTATTCTATTCTCTTTTTCTGTCACGCCTCAGAGTAGGCACCAGTTTATATTTTTTATTTTCACTAACTACTATTCTTCTGTTCCAGACTTGAATTACTTTCCAGTGCACAAACTACTCACCTGGAGCCAATGATTACCCGCAGGCTCCACTTCAAGAATGGACTTCCCATACTTACTGTAACTGTGAGTGTTGATATTTTTTCTCACACTTCCTGCTCCTGCAATAATTCCATACGCTACATCTTACCATGCCTATTACATTGGTTTCCATTAATGCCAGGGGGTTAAACAACCCCACAAAGCGCAATTCCCTGTGGAAAACTGCCCAATACCATGGATGCGATATCCTGTGCTTGCAAGAGACACACTTCTCACAATCAGATACGCCCTACTGCCAAAACAAAAATTTCCCACATATTTTTCATTCAAGCTTCACTTCAAAGAAGAGAGGAGTAATGATTGCTGTAAAAGACTTGTGGCCTTCCAACTTCTTCACCAGATCTCAGGTGACAACGCTCACTTCCTCATCCTTGTCTGCTCTATGAACAACTTTCTCTATACCCTTCTAAATGTTTACGCACCTAATAAATGTCTGGCCACTTTCCTCACCCAAACTCTCCACAAAGCTTGGTGACTTCAATGTGGTACCAGATACCCAATTAGACTCCTCCTCCCCAACCAAGCGATACGACTCCCAAATGAAAAATGTCTTGTATTCTCACGGCCTACATGATGCCTGGCGATGGTACCATGTGGAGGAACAAGACTATACATACTTCTTTCCTTACCACAATTCCTATTCAAGAATCAATCTATTACTTCTAGATAGAGAGCTGTTACAAAATTTACAATCTTCAGAGATTCACACTATAACTTGGTCAGAGCATGCACCAATAAGCATCACATGCTCAGATTCTCCTGCCCAGCCAAACAGTTACATTTGGAGAACTAATAACTACTTGATCCAACAACCTCAGCATGCTCAAACAATATCCAATCAATTTTCTGAATTGTTTACCTGCAACAAAGGCTCAGTGTTCGATTCAAGTGTAATGTGGAACTCTCATAAAGCATTTATAAGAGGTGTACTGATTCAACTGGGTTCTTGTGAAAAAAAAAGAGAAGGACACAGCGCATAGACACTTTCTTGACATCTATTAGGGACCTTGAAATGCAAAACAAATCCTGCCCAGATCAGAGCTGGGAAGGTTATGGCACAATGAATTAAAGGATACAGGGCCAAGTCGAGAATAGCATATCTATACCATCTTTTCTCCAAGGAGAAGCTCTACAACCCCCAAATCATAGCAGATGCTTTTAGCTCTTACTACTCCTTGTACAACATTAGAGAGGACAGCTCCACCCACCATCCCTCTTTAGATGAAATCAACTCATTTCTGAGCCAAGTCAATCTCCCAACTCTGTGTCTTGTTAATCTCCCAACTCTGTCTGAGGCTCAATTAGCCTCACTAAGCCTCACTAAACGCCCCGATATCCAGGCAAGAAATTTCTTCCACAATCCTAACTCTTCCTTCCAATAAATCCCCAGGACCCAACAATCTCACTGAAGAATATTTCAAACAATTTCAATCAATTCTGTGTCTCTATATGTCTTCAGTCTTCAATAACACTGCCTCCTCCTCTGCCTTTCCTCCCAAAATGCTTCAAGCTCTCATAATAACCTTGCCAAAACCAGGGAAAGATCCTACCTCCCCACAAAACTTCAGACAAATCTCCTAAACCTAGGCTTAATGCTAAGCTAATTGCCAACAGACTTACTGCCAAAAAAAGACAGACGTCTTATGCCACCAGGAGACTGATCAACATAAAACACCATGCTGGGGTCTCCCGAACGCCTTCTCTGCTTCTGTTTTTGGATGCGGAGAAGGCATTCAACAGAGTCCATTGAAGCTATATCCACAGAGTCCTACCTAAATTTGGCTTTCAGGGTAGCATCCTCACTGCAATTCTCGCCCGTTACACTTGTCCTTCAGCCAAAGTGTATACCTCTAATATGCTTTCACACCCTTTTCAAATAACTAATGGTACCAGACAGGGGTGTCCCTTATTGCCATTCATGTTTAACCACCTTATGGAACCCCTAGCGGAACATATATGCTCCAATCCCCTCATATCAGGTTTTATTATTGGCAAAGAGTCTCATAAAATCAGCTTATTCACTGATGACATTCTTCTAATGCTGACCAATCCTAATTCCTCCCTGAGCGAAGTCTACAAATTGTTACAAGGGTTCAGCATGGTATCATATTACAAAGTAAATTAATCCAAGCATTCTCAATCTACACTTATGTATATGGTACAACAAGATCCATTCTACAACAACCATACCCGTTTACTTGGGCAGAAATTGGTATCCCAATTCCCTAGGTATCAAACTGACCAAATCAGTAAAGGAATTTTTCAAAGTTAACTATTCCCTTCCTCACTAAGCTGCAGCAGGACCTCAACTCACTTCAAAAGCACAAATTCTCCTGGATGGGCAGAATTGCAGCTTTTAAAATGATGGTTCTACCCCAGCTCCTTTACTTGTTCAGGTTGTTCCCTATCCCCGCCCAAATCTTACTTCAATACATTACAATCCTTGCTCAGTACTTTTATTTGGCACAACAAAAAACCTAGATGCAATCACCATATCCTCATTAAACACAGATCAGCAGGAGAGTCTTGATATATAGATTTCAGAGACTATTATACTGCACCTTGCTCTTGCAGCTAGTAGACTGTTTTTGACTAGGGATGGGTAAATGGTTTGACCCGAGCATAAGCTCGGGCCGAACTTTGGTTGTTCGGACGTTCGGCGAACACCGAACAATATGCGGTGTTCGGGGCAAATTCGAAAGCCACCGTAACATGGTTAAAGTCTATGGGACACTAACATAAAAAATCAAAAGTGCTAATTGTAAAGGCTTATATGCAAGTTATTGACATAAAAAGTGTTTGGGGACCCAGGTCCTGCCCCAGGGGACATGGATCAATGCAAAAAAAGTTTTAAAAACGGCAATTTTTTCAGGAGGAGTGATTTTAATAATGCTTAAAGTGAAACAATAAAAATGAAATATTCCTTTAAATATCATGCCTGGGGGGTGTCTATAGTATGCATGTAAAGTGGCACAGTTTTCCCGTGTTTAGAACAGTACCTCAGCAAAATTACATTTCTAAAGGAAAAAAGTAATTTAAAACTCGGGTCTCGGCAATATAGATGAAACTCATTGAAAAAAACGGCATAGGTCCCCCCCCAGTCCATTACCAGGCCCTTTGGGTCTGGTGTGAATATTAACCACTTGACGACCGCCTCACGCCGATGTACGTCGGCAAAGTGGCACGGACAGGCAAAATCACGTACATATACGTGATTTGCCTTCCGCGGGTGGGGGGTCCGATCGGACCCCCCCCCGGTGCCCGAGGCGGTCGTCTTTTGTCCAGCGGCGATCGGTGATGAGGGGGAGACCATCCGTTCGTGGCCCCCCCCTCGCGATCGCGCCGGCCAATGAGAACACTCCTTTGCTGCTGTATGCTAAACAGCAGCAAAGGAAGTGATGTCATCTCCCCTCGGGTCGGTATTTTCCGTTCCGGCCCGAGGAGAGAAGACATCTATGTGAGTGCACCAACACACACACACACACACAGTAGAACATGCCAGGCACACAAAACACCCCGATCCCCCCCCCGATCGCCCCCCGATCCCCCCCAATCACCCCCCCCCCCTGTCACAAACTGACACCAGCAGTTTTTTTTTTTTTTTTTTTTTTCTGATTACTGCATAGTGTCAGTTTGTGACAGTTACAGTGTTGGGACAGTGAGTATTACCCCCCTTTAGGTCTAGGGTACCCCCCTAACCCCCCCTAATAAAGTTTTAACCCCTTGATCACCCCCTGTCACCAGTGTCACTAAGCGATCATTTTTCTGATCGCTGTATTAGTGTCGCTGGTGACGCTAGTTAGTGAGGTAAATATTTAGGTTCGCCGTCAGCGTTTTATAGCGTCAGGGACCCCCATATACTACCTAATAAATGTTTTAACCCCTTGATTGCCCCCTAGTTAACCCTTTCACCACTGATCACCGTATAACCGTTACGGATGACGCTGGTTAGTTCGTTTATTTTTTATAGTGTCAGGGCACCCGCCGTTTATTACCGAATAAAGGTTTAGCCCCCTGATCGCCCGGCGGTGATATGCGTCGCCCCAGGCAGCGTCAGATTAGCGCCAGTACCGCTAACACCCACGCACGCAGCATACGCCTCCCTTAGTGGTATAGTATCTGTACGGATCAATATCTGATCCAATCAGATCTATACTAGCGTCCCCAGCAGTTTAAGGTTCCCAAAAACGCAGTGTTAGCGGGATCAGCCCAGATACCTGCTAGCACCTGCGTTTTGTGCCTCCGCCCAGCCCACCCAAGTGCAGTATCGATCGATCACTGTCACTTACAAAACACTAAACGCATAACTGCAGCGTTCGCAGAGTCAGGCCTGATCCCTGCGATCGCTAACAGTTTTTTTGGTAGCATTTTGGTGAACTGGCAAGCACCAGCCCCAGGCGTCAGGTTAGCGCCAGTACCGCTAACACCCACGCACGCAGCATACGCCTCCCTTAGTGGTATAGTATCTGAACGGATCAATATCTGATCCGATCAGATCTATACTAGCGTCCCCAGCAGTTTAGGGTTCCCAAAAACGCAGTGTTAGCGGAATCAGCCCAGATACCTGCTAGCACCTGCGTTTTGCCCCTCCGCCCGGCCCAGCCCAGCCCACCCAAGTGCAGTATCGATCGATCACTGACACTTACAAAACACTAAACGCATAACTGCAGCGTTCGCAGAGTCAGGCCTGATCCCTGCGATCGCTAACAGTTTTTTTTGTAGCGTTTTGGTGAACTGGCAAGCACCAGCCCCAGGCAGCGTCAGATTAGCGCCAGTACCGCTAACACCCACGCACGCACCGTACACCTCCCTTAGTGGTATAGTATCTGATCGCATCAATATCTGATCCGATCAGATCTATACTAGCGTCACCAGCAGTTTAGGGTTCCCAAAAACGCAGTGTTAGCGGGATCAGCCCAGATACCTGCTAGCACCTGCGTTTTGCCCCTCCGCCCGGCCCGGCCCAGCCCACCCAAGTGCAGTATCGATCGATCACTGACACTTACAAAACACTAAACGCATAACTGCAGCGTTCGCAGAGTCAGGCCTGATCCCTGCGATCGCTAACGTTTTTTGGTAGCATTTTGGTGAACTGGCAAGCGCCAGCGGCCTAGTACACCCCGGTCGTAGTCAAACCAGCACTGCAGTAACACGTGGTGACGTGGCGAGTCCCATAAGTGCAGTTCAAGCTGGTGAGGTGGCAAGCACAAGTAGTGTCCCGCTGCCACCAAAAAGACAAACACAGGCCCATCGTGCCCATAATGCCCTTCCTGCTGCATTCGCCAATCCTAATTGGGAACCCACCGCTTCTGCAGCGCCCGTACATCCCCCATTCACATCCCCAACCAAATGCAGTCGGCTGCATGAGAGGCATTTTTATGTCCTCCCGAGTACCCCTACCCAACGAACCCCCAAAAAAGATGTTGTGTCTGCAGTAAGAGCGCGGATATAGGCGTGACACCCGCTATTATTGTCCCTCCTGTCCTGACAATCCTGGTCTTGCATTGGTGAATGTTTTGAACGCTACCATTCACTAGTTGAGTATTAGCGTAGGGTACAGCATTGCACAGACTAGGCACACTTTCACAGGGTCTCCCAAGATGCCATCGCATTTTGAGAGACCCGAACCTGGAACCGGTTACCGTTATAAAAGTTAGTTACAAAAAAAAGTGTAAAAAAAAAAAAAAAAATATGAAATAAAAAAAAATAGTTGTTGTTTTATTGTTCTCTCTCTCTCTATTCTCTCTCTCTATTGTTCTGCTCTTTTTTACTGTATTCTATTCTGCAATGTTTTATTGTTATTGTTATTATGTTTTATCATGTTTGTTTTTCAGGTGTGTAATTATTTACACTTTACTATGCTTTATTGTTAACCATTGTTAACCATTTTTTTGTCTTCAGGTACGCCATTCACGACTTTGAGTGGTTATACCAGAATGATGCCTGCAGGTTTAGGTATCATCTTGGTATCATTCTTTTCAGCCAGCGGTCGGCTTTCATGTAAAAGCAATCCTAGCGGCTAATTAGCCTCTAGACTGCTTTTACAAGCCGTGGGAGGGAATGCCCCCCCCCCACCGTCTTCCGTGTTTTTCTCTGGCTCTCCTGTCTCAACAGGGAACCTGAGAATGCAGCCGGTGATTCAGCCAGCTGACCATAGAGCTGATCAGAGACCAGAGTGGCTCCAAACATCTCTATGGCCTAAGAAACCGGAAGCTACGAGTATTTCATGACTTAGATTTCGCCGGATGTAAATAGCGCCATTGGGAAATTGGGGAAGCATTTTATCACACCGATCTTGGTGTGGTCAGATGCTTTGAGGGCAGAGGAGAGATCTAGGGTCTAATAGACCACAATTTTTTCAAAAAAGAGTACCTGTCACTACCTATTGCTATCATAGGGGATATTTACATTCCCCGAGATAACAATAAAAATGATTAAAAAAAAAAATATGAAAGGAACAGTTTAAAAGTAAGATTAAAAAAGCAAAAAAATAATAAAGAAAAAAAAAAAAAAAAAAAAACACCACTGTCGCCCCCTGCTCTCGCGCTAAGGCGAACGCAAGCGGCGGTCTGTCGTCAAACATAAACAGCAATTGCACCATGCATGTGAGGTATCACCGCGAAGGCCAGATCGAGTGCAGTAATTTTTCCAGTAGACCTCCTCTGTAAATCTAAAGTGGTAACCTGTAAAGGCTTTTGAAGGCTTTTAAACATGTATTTATTTTGTTGCCACTGCACGTTTGTGCGCAATTTTAAAGCATGTCATGTTTGGTATCCATGTACTCGGCCTAAGATCATCTTTTTTATTTCATCAAACATTTGGGCAATATAGCGTGTTTTAGTGCATTAAAATTAAAAAAAGTGTGTTTTTTCCCCAAAAAATGCGTTTGAAAAATCGCTGCGCAATTACTGTGTGAAAAAAAAAAATGAAACACCCACCATTTTAATCTGTAGGGCATTTGCTTTAAAAAAATATATAATGTTTGGGGGTTCAAAGTAATTTTTTTGCAAAAAAAAAAAACTTTTTCATGTAAACAATAAGTGTCAGAAAGGGCTTTGTCTTCAAGTGGTTAGAAGAGTGGGTGATGTGTGACATAAGCTTCTAAATGTTGTGCATAAAATGCCAGGACAGTTCAAAACCCCCCCAAATGACCCCATTTTGGAAAGTAGACACCCCAAGCTATTTGCTGAGAGGCATGTCGAGTCCATGGAATATTTTATATTGCGACACAAGTTGCGGGAAAGAGACAAATTTTTTTTTTTTTTTGCACAAAGTTGTCACTAAATGATATATTGCTCAAACATGCCATGGAAATATGTGAAATTACACCCCAAAATACATTCTGCTGCTTCTCCTGAGTACGGGGATACCACATGTGTGAGACTTTTTGGGAGCCTAGCCGCGTACGGGACCCCGAAAACCAAGCACCGCCTTCAGGCTTTCTAAGGGCGTGAATTTTTGATTTCACTCTTCACTGCCTATCACAGTTTCGGAGGCCATGGAATGCCCAGGTGGCACAAAACCCCCCCAAATGACCCCATTTTGGAAAGTAGACACCCCAAGTGATTGGTTTTCGGGGCCCCGTACGCGGCTAGGCTCCCAAAAAGTCCCACACATGTGGTATCCCCATACTCAGGAGAAGCAGCTAAATGTATTTTGGGGTGCAATTCCACATAGGCCCATGGCCTGTGTGAGCAATATATCATTTAGTGACGACTTTTTGTAAATATTTTTTTTTTTTTTTTTTTTTGTCATTTTTCAATCACTTGGGACAAAAAAATAAATATTCAATGGGTTCAACATGCCTCTCAGCAATTTCCTTGGGGTGTCTACTTTCCAAAATGGGGTCATTTGGGGGGGTTTTGTACTGCCCTGCCATTTTAGCACCTCAAGAAATGACATAGGCAGTCATAAACTAAAAGCTGTGTAAATTCCAGAAAATGTACCCTAGTTTGTAGACGCTATAACTTTTGCGCAAACCAATAAATATACGCTTATTGACATTTTTTTTACCAAAGACATGTGGCCGAATACATTTTGGCCTAAATGTATGACTAAAATTGAGTTTATTGGATTTTTTTTATAACAAAAAGTAGAAAATATCATTTTTTTTCAAAATTTTCGGTCTTTTTCCGTTTATAGCGCAAAAAATAAAAACCGCAGAGGTGATCAAATACCATCAAAAGAAAGCTCTATTTGTGGGAAGAAAAGGACGCAAATTTCGTTTGGGTACAGCATTGCATGACCGCGCAATTAGCAGTTAAAGCGACGCAGTGCCAAATTGGAAAAAGACCTCTGGTCCTTAGGCAGCATAATGGTCCGGGGCTCAAGTGGTTAAGGGGAACCCCGAACCAAAAAATTTTTAAAAAATTGCATTTTGGGTACCCCCAAAATCCATACCAGGCCCTCCGGGTCTGGTATGGAAATTAAGGGAAACCCTGCGCCAAATGTTAAAAAAAATGGTGTAGGGTCCCCCCAAAATCCATACCTGACCTGGCAGGTTGCGTGCTCGGATAAGGGTCTGGTATGCATTTTGGGGGGACCCCTATGCCATTTTTTTTTTATTTTATTTCCATGCCGTTTTTTTTCAGTGAGTCTTATCTATATTGCCGAGACCCAACAATTCATTACATCAGCGATCAGTTTTAATTGACTTTTTTCCTTTAGAAATGTCATTTTGCTATGGTATTGTCCTAAACACGGGAAAACTGTGCCACTTTATAGGCATACTATAGACACCCCCCAGGCACGATATTTAAAGGAATATTTCATTTTTATTGTTTCACTTTAAACATTATTAAAATCACTGCTCCCGAAAAAACGTCCGTTTTTAAAACTTTTTTTGCATTGATACATGTCCCCTGGGGCAGGACCCAGGTCCCCAAACACTTTTTATGACAATAACTTGCATATTAGCCTTTAAAATGAGCACTTTTGATTTTTCATGGTCGTGTCCCATAGACTTTACAGGTGTTTGTGCGTTCTTCCAAATTTGTTGCCTGTTCGGATCTTCTGGTGCGAACCGAATGGGAGGGGTGTTCGGCTCATCCTTAGTTTTGACCCTCACCATCCATTAGATGGGGCCAGACTGAATCCACATATGTTTCAAAGCAAAATCCTAAACAATGGCTCACAAGTATATTTTTTAGCCCTCCCCTATCAGTGGCTCTTTCACCTCCTCTTATAACCTCAATGTTCGTCTGGCAGAGACTATTTGAGATACTAACTATGTCCTATCTCACAACAAATCTACCCAAATATTGGTGTCTTAACTCACCTAATCCCTGATATTTCACTACAAGTGTGGATAGATCATGGTAAATACAACCTCCGAGATATCCTCTCCAACATGTCTATAAAACCTTTTGCCTCTCTTCAACAAGAGTTCCAACTACCACCCAGCACCATATTCACTTACATCCGAGTGAAATGTATATTCAAACATACTTCTCCCCATTATGCTGTACCTACACGGTGTGGTGTTACCTTAATGCTACCTCCACTACTCAAAAGGGCATTATATACTCTACCCTTAATCGAAAAAAGTCCTTTGTTAAATCCAAACCTTTCTTACAATGGAAACCCTATTTAGCAGCAACATTTACTGACCGCCAGTTGTCCATTGCCCTCCAAACTATTTACAAATCCACATGTTGTTCTGCTCTATAGGAGCTAACCCAGAAAATTACCCTTAGATTATATTTCACCCCAGCTAAGATTTCGAAATTAAACGGGCAAAGCTCCCCCCTGTTTTGGAGAAACTGTGGTAAAGTTGGTGATCTCCTACACATCTTATGGAGTGGTCCAACTCTCTTTACCTACTGGAAAAAGATCTTCCAGATCCTATCTGCGGTGACCCGCACCCAAGTTCTCCCCTCTCCAGACCTAGCTCTATTAATCTCAACCATAGATTCTTTTAATCCCCCAGTCAGGCACTCAGTTATGCATATTCTCCGCTGTCAGACTTAGCATCATAAGGCTATGGAAAAATTTGCAACCACCTACCATACACAACACCTTGGATTTAGTACACAAACACTGCCTCTAGCAGGGACTCATATGGGAAGTCGCTTTCCTGATGGAATCCCTGGTTGCAATGGCACCACTCTCCAAATTAACCCCTCTAACATGATCTCCATATCATTATAGAGCTCTTTAAGAGCCACTTTCAATAAAAGTAGCTAACATTCTTTCAGTTAGTCCTACCTGGATTAACCACCTATGGATTCTTTCTGTCTTAATTAAAGCAGGATTTGTCACTGGGCCTCACCCTAGCGGTGGTTACCACTGTTCTGCTTCTTTTTCTTTATCTTTTCCTGATACTCGTTATTACTGTACCTATATACTGGTTATATAATAAATTATATGCTTGTATAACGTTTGATTTTTATCTTGTACAATGCTATGCACCTATGTTATTCTCGTGACTTCTGTTTGATGTTCTGTAATGTTTTGTCTTGAAAAAATTCAATAAAAACTATTGCAAATTAAAGAAAAATAAAGCTTACCAGATTGGTTTGATAGTTCTCCTTCTCAACATGGAGCACAATTATAACAACATGGGTTATATCCTTCTCTGATGGATTTTCTGAACCCTGGAAGACATTCCACGGAGCATCAACCCCTTGGGACCTAAAAAAAATTGGAAAGATATTAACTATTCAAGAGCAAAACTACAGATATAATAGTGTAAGTAAACTAGTGAATCGTAAATGACTATGCGCTACCATCTTATTGAAAATTAAGGGCGTTATATCTCATGAATGGAGAAGTCACATGATCTGTGATGCAATTGGGCGGAGCAAGGTGATGTCACTTTGGTCACGTCCAAGGCTCGAAAGAGTGTGGTGAGCTCTTTGCTGGAACTTAATTTATGTTCTTGTTACCAGTGAATTTAATGTGAGTGGCTTTCTTACATCTTAATAAATATATGATGTGATATATTTCACCATGGGTAGACCTTTCTGATTTCGTTGAGCACGACTGGTTACCAGTGATCGAGGGAAGCCAACTAAATGGACCATTGAGGGGAGGAGGATAAAAGTGCAGTATTGTTTATTCTGGCAATATTACAAAAGCTCTACCTTGACCTGTATGAGAATATGGGTCAATATTGAAGGTGAGCAGTCACTACACACAGAGGTGGAGTGGAACAACAAAACTACAGCTTGGAGAAATTGCCTCCAGGGATTTCAGGCACCAGGAATTATTTATGTTTTTGTTATGTTTTCGTTTACACAATTTGGACTGTATCTATTGTTTCACAATGCAGGCACTGGGTTGTGGCATATTTGTGTATAAATTGCGGGTAGGACAACTTTTTGTAGATTTGCAGCACTGAGATTGTGGTCTTAATTACACATAATAATATTTACTTTTTTTTTTGTCATATGAGTGTGATAATTCTGGAAAGTATTGATATTTGTTTCTAGATTGAAGTATGGAGACACTGGTCTCAATTCCATATTTTCAGTTTCAATTTGCAGCAATTTGTGTAAAATTCATATATAATTGTTATTATCAGTTTGTTCTACAACATTTTTTTCTCATATAAAGCTTCTGGTGTTTAAAATGATTTAGAATGCATACCTGGGTAGAAACACATGGACCATTCTAGAAGGTGGCCCTTCATTAGTCTGGATACCACAGCATATGTTCTGAACCAGAAGACAGAAATAGACATCTAGGAGTACTAGCAGAATCCTTTCATTAGAAAGGTTACAGCAGCAAAACTATCAGTACAAGCATAAACCCAAAGAGAAAATCTCCTACAATACGAACAGAAGAAAACAAATAGCCGTGTACCTCTAGTAACCACATACAATCCAGCACTAGAAGGGATAAGAGAAATAATTAATCACCTCAATACAGGGCACTTGCCCCTTCCTCCCCAGGATAATTTTCAGCTTTCAGCGCTGTTGCAAATTGAACGACAATTGCGCGGTCATACAAGACTGTACTCAAACTAAATTTGTATTATTTTCTTCCCACAAATAGAGCTTTCTTTTGGTGGTATTTGATCACCACTGGGGTTTTTATTTTTTGCTAAACAAACTAAAAAAGACCAAAATTATTGAAAAAAAAAAGTTTTTCTTTGTTTCTGTTATAAAATTTTGTTTTCTCCTTCACTGACGGGCACTGATGAGTAGGCACTAATATGTAGAATTGATGGGCATTGATAGGCAGCACTGATATTCAGCACTGATGGGCACCAATAGGCTACACTGATATGCAGCACTGATGGACACTGATGGGCACTGAAAGGTGCCATTGATGGGCACTGATAGGTGGCACTGATGGGCACTGATAGGTGCCACAGATAGGTGCCACAGATAGGTGGCACTGATAGGCAGCACTGATGGTCACTAATAGATGGCACAGACAGGCAGCATTTATGAGGGGGTACTGACAGGCGCTACTGATGGGCACTTTGTTGTGCACTGATTGGCGATTTGGGTGGGCACTGATTGGCGATTTGGGTGGGTACTGATTGGCATTGTGATGGACACCTCTGATGGGGGCTGCACTGATAAGCAATGTGCTGATTATCAGTGCACATCCCCCCTCTGACAGGAGAGCCGCCGAACGGAGGTGAACAGAACAGAATCCTGAAAGGAATATTCCAACAACCCCCCAGTGCTGACCTTCCGGCAACCACCCAACCTCAGACATATTATTATTATTCAGCAGGAAGCTTCATTTTAAGGATGTGGACTCAAAAAAGGGAATAAAACCTTGCAACAATAAATGCTGCAAACTGTGCATCCGCGTAAATGTATTAAACATTGTTACACAAACAAAAGGAACCTTCAGTATAACAGGATCAAACAGCTTGGCCTCCAGTAATGGGGTGTACCTCATTCAATGCAGCAAGTGCAAGCATGGATCATAGATTGGTGAGACAGGAGAGAAGTTACAAAACAGAATGAATCTTTATAGACACAATAAAAGAATACAAATAAAAGGATTAGTGTGCACCTGTGGGACATCATTTCCCACAACCCATCCATTCTATGGAAGTCATGGAAGTTTTGGTTACTAAAGGGATATTTAACCGCTTCCGACCCCGCCCATTGTCAAATGATGTCCACAGGAGGGATCTCCCATCCTGGGCTGGCATCATATGACTCCCTGGGCTAACCGGCCGTCTAGGGGGCGTACGCGCCCGCTGCATCACTCGAGAGCAGATGCACGTGCCCGGCGGCCTCGATGTCCGCCGGGCACCTGCGATTGCCCGATAACAGAGCAGGACCATCGATTTGTGTGTGTAAACACACAGATCCACGTCCTGTCAGGGGAGAGGAGACAGATCGTGTGTTCCCAGTACAGAGAAAAAACGATCGGTCTTCTCTCCTTGTGAGTCTCCTCCCCCTACAGTTAGAATCACTCCCTAGGTAACACACTTAGCCCCTTGATTGCCCCCTAGTGTTAACCCCTTCCCTGCCAGTAACATTTACACAGTAATCAGTGCATTTATATAGCACTGATCGCTGTATAAATGGTCCCAAAATAGTGTCAAAAGTGTCCGATGTGTCCACCACACAGTCACAATAAAAATCGCAGATCGCCACCATTACTAGTAAAAAATAAAAATTCTCGGCATGGCCTGCTGTGGACTAAGATGGAGGTGTAAGTCCAGACCCCTACTCCACCGTTCGGATCCTCCGCAACCCACAGCGACCATCTGACCAGCAATAGAGTTGTATTGCTGGGGGACAGACAAGGGAACACTCGGGCATGTCCAAAAATAGGTTTAAACCGGCCGCACCATACTGCCTCACTGACTACTACAGCACCGCGGCTATGCAGTCAGCCAAAGATGGTGCCGGCACCAGGAACAGAGGTACACAAGCAGCTGCTCTCCCAGGACATGCTTCACAGTCTCGCCGATCTAATGGAGATACCCCTGCCACCCTACCTAAGGAAGCTATGGACACTCTGCCTCCTTCAGAAACCTCACCCAGCTTACAGGCGACAGACAGAGGTAAGAGACTGGCGTCTTCCCCTGCTCCCTCACCATGTAAAGAGCCCCAGGCTAAGAAGCAATTATGGGCTAACTCATCAGGAGCAGACACCATTGCAGATAACAGCTCATCCCTGGCAGCCATGCCTGTGTCAGACAATACTGTCTCAGAGGCTATGCTTAAATCCATGCTGTTAACCCTGCAGAGGGACTTATACAGAGAGCTGCAGCTATCCATCTCTGAGATACATGACAGAGTGGACTGCCTGGAGGAGAGGGCTGATGTATTAGAAGAAAACATGCAGGAATACTCCAAAGCTCATAATGAGCTCCTGGATGCCCATGATCACCATGGGGAAGAAATTCAACGTATCAAAGTGAAATTGGCGGACTTAGAGGACCGTTCAAGACGCAACAATATTAAATTTAGGGGCATACCAGAATCGATTAAAGCGATCGAACTAACAGAGACCTTACTAAGAAAAATACATGAACTCGAACAGACTAACAAGAAATGCCAGAACTCCACGACTGCCACAGAATTAAAAAATCTCAGATACCATCTGAGTGAACATCTAAAAAGTGTGATTATTATATCAAGCGACTTAAACTTAAGTTTTACGCCTCTGACAACAAATCAGGGGCCTTCCTAGCCCAACAATAGAAACACCAATTCTCCAAGAATAAGATCCAATTCCTCACAGACCCCCTAGGTAACCGCCTTCAAAATCCACTAGACATCGCAAACGAATTTAGCGCATTCTACACTAAGTTATACAACCTAAAAGATTCTGACCCTCAAACCAAACCTTTCTCTCAACAATACACCTTCCCAAAATAACTCCTGAACAATTAGAAACACTATCAACTCCCTTTACCACAGAAGAAATAACTAAGACCATAAAACAACTCCCACTACATAAACCCCCTGGCCCAGACGGATTCTCAAACGAATACTACAAACACTTCTCTGACCTTCTCACACCACATCTCTGCAACGCCTACAACCACTCTGCTAACCTAGGTACTATCCCCAAAGAATCATTGGAAGCCCTCGTAGTCACAATACTAAAACCAGGCAAATCTCCTGACAATCCCGCTAATTACAGACCAATTTCACTCTTAAATTTGGACACCAAGATATACGCACAACGTCTATCCATAATACACCCCCAAATAATACACCAAGACCAAGTGGGATTTATACCAGGGCGTCAGGCGTCGGACGGTACCCGACGACTCATCAATCTCATACAGTGGGTCGAGCATAGTCGAATGCCTTCTCTGTTCCTTTCTTTGGATGCAGAGAAGGCGTTCAACAGGGTCCACTGGACATATATGGAGGAGGTGCTTCGTAAATTCGGATTCGCAGAATAATTTCTATCTGCCGTGTTGAGTCTTTATTCCTCCCCCACTGCGCGAGTCTGGACATCGGGAATAGTATCAAATACCTTTAAAATCACCAACGGTACCAGACAAGGGTGCTCGCTCTCTCCTTTAATTTTTGCCTTGATCATGGAACCATTAGTGCAATCCATCCGCTCGGCAACAGCAATAATAGGAATTAAAATTGGGGACATAGAACATAAAATCGAGTTATAGGCCGATGATGTTATTATTAGTTTAACCAATCCTAACTTATCCCTTTTAGCTGTCCAAAAAATTCTCGACAATTTTAGCTCAATCTCCCTATACAAAAATCAACCATAGCAAATCTACCATGCTAAACATAGGCATTGACTCAAAAACTATACAAAATATAACAGCATCATCCCCTTTTACATGGTACACCAAATCTTCTCTCCCCTATTTTGGAATCCATCTAACATGCCCGAGTCATAACCTGACTACAGTAAATTATGACAACCTAGTGGAGAGGCTTCTGCGCATTTCCAAGGAATTTAGCTATTTCCCCGTCTCTTGGGCCAGCAGAATTGCTCTATCAAAGATGTTTCTATTCCCTCATATACTCTATTTGTTCCACACTATTCCCTTACCCTTTCTTTCATCTCAATTAAGAAAACTACAAGGTCTAATCAATACATTTATATAAAGTGAAAGATATTCCTGCGCTACCCAGTTGGAAAAAGAAAAGAGGAATAGGTAAAAAAAGATGAGAGCTGTGGAAGATCTATGCAACTGGACAGCTGCACACGCCATAAAAGGGCCAAGCATGAACCCAAAAAAGCAAAGTAGAAGAGGGAGGGGTGCTGCGCTAACCAGAAAAGAGTGCTATAGATCTCCGTATGTGGTCATTTCCTATGTGCTAATACCCAACAGCACATAGAATCGCATAAATAAATAAAAATAACTAGGTTGCAGAAAAAAAAAATCGCATAGGTTGATGTTGGTTGCTAAAAACCTTGTGAAGTGTAAAAATGCTAAAATGTATTAATAATCTAGGGAAGTGATGTAAATAAACTGGTTGTGAACAGTACAACATAAATATATAAATGACATGCCAGTAATCCAGCAAAAAAATGTGCAAAAAAAAAAGTCTTATAGAAGTGCACAGACAACAGTGCTCAAAAAAACAGCAGTGAGGTGTTTTGGGATGCAATACACTCTGTGTCCTCTTTGTGCAACATACACTAGTGTGGGTAATGGCCCCTTACCTAGCGGTGCTAGGTCAACCGCAGAGATAGTCGCTAAAAGCGCAGGATCTTGAGCCTCAATCACGTCCCTATGTCCATGCTTGCCAGCGTTCCAAGATCCTTATGGCAGCTGGATGTATATAGCTATGGTCCTAGCTGGGGTCCTAGACCAGTGCGGGTCCTAGCTCCTCCTCCACAACTCAGATGTATATAAGAAAGTGGATATGCAGGACAAAGATACCATATAGTGAAGTATGTTTTGAACAGGGGGGTCGCTTTATTCAAAAACATAGGTAAAAAGTACTCACATTGAGCAGTATACAGATCAAATGCCTATCTCCTACGAGCAGCGAGCTCGTAATGCTTCCAGCAGTATGAACAAGCCTATTCCGTCCCTACGCGTGATGTCACCGATCACGTGACTTCTTCTTCTTCCCCTGAACAAACCTATTCCATCCCTACGCGTGATGTCACCGATCACGTGACTTCTTCTTCTTCCCCTGAAGAAGTCACGTGATCGGTGACATCACGCGTAGGGACGGAATAGGCTTGTTCATACTGCTGGAAGCATTATGAGCTCGCTGCTCGTAGGAGATAGGCATTTGATCTGTATACTGCTCAATGTGAGTACTTTTTACCTATGTTTTTGAATAAAGCGACCCCCTGTTCAAAACATACTTCACTATATGGTATCTTTGCCCTGCATATCCACTTTCTTATATACATCTGAGTTGTGGAGGAGGAGCTAGGACCCGCACTGGTCTAGGACCCCAGCTAGGACCATAGCTATATACATCCAGCTGCCATAAGGATCTTGGAACGCTGGCAAGCGTGGACATAGGGACATGATTGAGGCTCAAGATCCTGCGCTTTTAGCGACTATCTCTGTGGTTGACTTAGCACCGCTAGGTAAGGGGCCATTACCCACACTAGTGTATGTTGCACAAAGAGGACACAGAGTGTATTGCATCCCAAAACACCTCACTGCTGTTTTTTTGAGCACTGTTGTCTGTGCACTTCTATAAGACTTTTTTTTTTTTTTTTTTGCACATTTTTTTGCTGGACTACTGGCATGTCATTTATTACCTTTGGACATCTAGCACTCTTAATCACTGTATTGATACATTTTAATACCAATTTTGGCCACTATTCACTGCAATATTGATTTATAATATTTATTTATTCACTTTATGCTTTGTTCGAATTTGTCTGAATAATTACACTCAGGTCACCTGAGCACTAGCACTTTATTATATGGTTTTTTGCACTATTGATTATATATATGCATTGTATTTTTAGATATATTTATGTTGTACTGTTCACAACCAGTTTATTTACATCACTTCCCTGGATTATTTTTACATTTTAGCATTTTTACACTTCACAAGGTTTTTAGCAACCAACACCAACCTATGCGATTTTTTTTTTCTGCGACCTTGTTATTTTTATATATTTATGCGATTCTATGTGCTGTTGGGTATTAGCACATAGGAAATGACCACATACGGAGATCTATAGCACTCTTTTCTGGTTAGCGCAATACATTTATATGGCAACATAAACAACCTAGATTAAGAAAGACCCTTCTCCTAACCCCTGTTCAACATGGGGGCATGGGAGCCCCCAACATCCAGGTGTACTACAGAGCAGTACTCTTGGACCAACTGAGAGAATGGCAGTTACCTAACTCCCCAAAAAATTGGAAACAAATTGAAACTACAGCTCTCAACTCTGACACAAATACTCTACTTTCTGCCATCCTACTCAACCACAAACCAAAACATCAATTTCTAAGCTCAATAACGGAAGCAATTCGAGCATGGACAGCCATCACACAAATCAGCAAAGCAATTCCCCTTTCTACTCTTTCTAGGCTACCCATGGAAGCTATAGAACTTTTATCACCGGATCTAAATCTCGAACAGTGGATAAGTAAAGGAATTACTAACCTAGATCTCTTATACTCCACCTCAGGACTACATCCATATTCATACCTGCAACAGACATACAGAGTTGCCCCCCATTCCTTCTTCTTATATCTTAGGATTCGATCAACACCTTCTAAAATTCAATTGACACAGAAGGATTCACTCCCTAATGTCATATTGAAATACTATGATACTCCCAAACCTGCATTCAAAGGAATCTCATTGGCATACAATCTGCTTACCACTCCACCGGAGAAACATTTAACCTCTTCAACCAACTACTGGTCTTCTCTAGCAGACAGTCCGCCACCGATTGAGCTATGGCACCAAGCAATAAATCTACCTCATCGCCTGTCCCACTGCATCTCTCACTGGGAAGCCATACAAAACCTCTATCACAAATGGTACCTCACCCCAGCCAGGCTAGCCGCCATCTACCCTACGTCATCACCGAAGTGCTGGAGAGGTTGCGATGAGACAGGTACTCTATGACACATATGGTGGGACTGCCCCAATATCAAAATGTACTGGCAAGAGGTATCTAGCCTCATATCCTCCACATGCCCAGCATTCCCTCCTCTGACATCACTAGATCTCCTGCTGGGTTTATCGATCCCCACATGGCACAAACAATCCAAAGTACTAGCAACTCATATTCTGATAGCTGCCCCCTTAGCGCTAGCAAAACAATGGAAATCAGCAAATCCACCTACAATAACAGATACTATCCGCATACTAAATGAACACTTCAAACTGGAATACGCATTTGCCAAAGCCAAACTGACCACCACAATCTTTTTCAAAAATTGGGCCACATGGATTGCTGACCAAAGAAGTGAACCCCTTGATTGACACGGCTCTAACACACTCTTTCATATAACCAGTCATGTCTTAACATCTGCTTGATCTAGTAACAGTTGGTGTTACCCCTCACTAAACTTCTCAAAATCAGTCAGTCTAGCCCACAACATTAAGACAAGTCCAATTATTCCAGCTCATGGTTAATGTCAATATGTTCACTCTTGTTGATGCCCAATGTTAGGTTAAATACCTATGTTAATTGCAGATATGTGTTTTTTTCTTTTTTTCTTCTTTTCTTTTCTTTCTTTCACCCCTAACTTGGTGCGTAGTCCTCACTTACAGTTTGTACCTATTGGGGGTGGGTGCGGATTGGACACCAAGAAAATCTGAAGTTACTATATGTTATCATAGGGAAAAAAAAACGCGCTCAAGTACATACAACAATCTTATTGAAGATAGATGATATTAATAATAATTATAAATATAAAAAGTCCCAAAGCAGAAGCCGCAGCATATAGCAAAGGTTGCACGTAGTATATGGAGGAAAAAAGCTGCGCTGTATAAATGCAGGTAAACAATGCATTGTGTATCCAAAACACTAAAGTGCAGTTCAGACGTATGACACCCAGGTGAGCTAATCCTTAACAGTGCCACCACCTAATAAAAGACTTTCTTACCAGATAGTAAGCAAGAAGGAGCGGATGGCTAAAACCCAGCCAAGGCCTTTTAATACACCAGCAGAGGCGTCCAAACAGGGGAAGTCACTGGCTTGGATCTGTGCTCCAATTCCTCCACAGCGTGGATAACCCATAGAACTCAGCATTGATCAGGGTAATCGGGATATAAAAGAAAAGCAACCATAGCGTAATCTTGCTTTTATAAGATTTATTTATAAAAAAATATTGCACTTACAATTGAATTGCAGATTATTCACGCTAAAAGCAGAGCCGGACGGCTACAATAGAGATACCCATCCTCCTAGGACAACAGTGTAGTGACGTCAGCACGTATCCTCCTCCAGACGCGTTTCGTCACAGGTTGACGTTGTCAATAGGGATGGTATGTTAAGTACTAAGTAATGTCTTATATGTTTGTAGAAAAATTACCATTGACAATCGTATGTATGTTTACCTTGAAAATTAATAAAAATTTTTAGGTTAAAAAAAAGTGAAAAAAAGAATAAATTATGTGGTTGCAGAGGTGCGCACACCCTTAAACTAATACTTTGTTTAAGCACCTTTTGATTTTATTACAGCACTCAGTCTTTTTGGGTATGAGTCTATCAGCATGGCACATCTTGACTTGGCAATATTTGTTTACTCTTTTTTGCAAAAACACTCCAAATCTGTCAGATTGCAAGGGCCTATCCTGTGCACAGCCCTCTTCAGACCACCCCACAGATTTTCAATTGGATTCAGGTGTGGGCTCTGGCTGGGCCATTCCAAAACTTTAATTTTCTTCTGCATTCCTTTGTTGATTTGGATGTATGCTTTGGGTCGTTGTTATGCTGAAAGATGAAGTTCCTCTTCATGTTCAGCTTTCTAGCAGAAGCCTGAAGGTTTTCTGACAATATTGACTGGTATTTGGAACTGTTCATAATACCCTCTACTTTGACTAAGGCCCCTGTTCCAGCTGAAGAAAAACAGCCCCAAAGCATGATGCTGCACCAACCATGCTTCACTGTGGGTTCAGTATTCTTTTGGTGATGTGCAGTGTTGTTTTTGCATCAAACATATCTTTTGGAATTATGGCCAAAAAATTCAACCTTGGTTTCTTGGTAAGAAAAGGCTCCCATCTTGTCATTCTACCCCATAGCCCAGACATATAAAAAATACGGGAGATTGTTGTCACATGTACCACACAGCCAGTACTTGCCAGATATTCCTACAGCTCCCTTTTGGAATTATGGCCAAAAAATTCAACCTTGGTTTCTTGGTAAGAAAAGGCTCCCATCTTGCCATTCTACCCCATAGCCCAGACATATGAAAAATACGGGAGATTGTTGTCACATGTACCACACAGCCAGTACTTGCCAGATATTCCTGCAGCTCCCTTAATGTTGCTGTAGGGCCTCTAGGCAGCCTCCCTGACCAGTGTTCTTCTTGTCACTGTTGTGCCATATTTTCTCCACTTGATGGTGACTATCTTCACTGTGTTCCATGGTATATCTAATGCCTTGGAAAATATTTTGTACCCTTGTCCTGACTGATACTTTTTAACAATGAGATCCCTCTGATGCTTTGGAAGCTCTCTGCGGACCATGGCTTTTGCTGTAGGATGCGACTAAGAAAATGTCAGGAAAGACCTACTAGATCAGCTGAACTTTATTTGGGGTTAATCAGAGGCACTTTAAATGATGACAGGTATGTACTGACTCCTATTTAACATGAGTTTGAATGTGATTGCTTAAATCTAAATCCCCAGTTATAAGAGGGTGTGTACACTTATGCAACCACATTATTTTACTTTTTTTATTTTTACTCCCCCCTTTCAGTTTGTTTTTTAATTGAGTTGTACAGTTTATAGGTCACATTAAAGGTGGAAAAAGTTCTAAAAAAAAAAAAATTCATAAATCTATCCCCTATCTTGTAGACGCTATAACTTTTGCGCAAACCAATCAATATATGCTTATTGCTATTTTTTTTTTTTAAATAGGTAGAAGAATATATATCAGTCTAAACTAAGTAAAACATTTTTTTTTTTAAATTGGGATATTTATTACAGCAAAGAATAAAAAATATTGTGTTATTTTCAAACTTCGTTTGTTTATAGCGCAAAAAATAAAAACTGCAGAGGTGATCAAATACCACCAAAAGAAAGCTCTATTTGTGGGAAAAAATTTATAAAAATGTCATATGGGTACAGCGTCGCATGATTGCGCAATTGTCATTCAAATTGTGGCAGCGCTGAAAATTGGCCTGGGCAGGAAGGGGGTGAAAATGCCCTGTATTGAAGTGGTTAAAAATACTCAGGAAAGGAAACATTTTGAACTAGAAATGATAATTCTGTTTTACAAAAAAGTAATGATCTGAAAGTGAAATGTGGTATTATAAATCACTACCAAACAATTTTATGACCATTCTCACTTTTGTGACTTTTCCACTTCTCTCCTGTACTGCTTAGATCTTAGAAGAAGGGTAGATTCCTCCCATAGCTTTACTTGAAAATGTGACTGTTGTGCAAATAAAAAAGTACTCAATTGTGATATTGCATATGTTCAAAGATGGCTGCAATGACCCTAAGCTTCTCTCCCCATAAAGCTGTCCCTGCACCTCCCTCTCTATCCCTTTCCTCTTTTGAAGCTCATTGTATTATTGTGTACCTCTTTTCTCCAGTTTCTCTGCACTGTGATTTATCTTCCTCTGGGCTGGTGTCACTCTTCCTTGATGAGTTTTCTACCCGGGTACCCTATTTTCTTTCCTTTAAAATACCAAAAATCATCCTTGGCGACTTTAACATCCCTAATAATGTTTACACCCCAGCAACCTCCCAGCTCGTTAACCTAAAATCTTCCTTTGGCCTCCATACAACTTCCCAAACACCCATTTTCCTCTTCCTGGCCATAACCTTAACAGTTTGTCACTCTCCATATCCCTCCAACCAGCAAACATGTAGGAATCTTCACCACTTTAGTCCTTCTCTTCTCTACTCTGCAATGGACCACCTTTATGACCAAATCTCATCCCTATCCTGCCCTTACCTTGTCACTTCCGTCTACAACAGCTCACTCCCACCATCCCTGGAAACACCGCCCCCCCAATCACACGGATAATTAGGCCCTGACTGATACAATCTTGTGAAAGAGAGGACAGCAGAAATTTGAAAAGACATCCCATCATGCTCTTGAGTAGGGATGAGCCGAACACCCCAAGGTTCAGGTCGCGGCCAGAACATGCGAACGGACCAAAAATTTGTGCGAACATGCAAACCCTATTAAAGTACATGGGACTCAAATGTGAAAAATCAAAAGTGCTAATTTTAAAGGCTAATATGCAAGTTATTGTCATAAAAAGTGTTTGGGGACCCAAGTCCTGCCCCAGGGGACATGTATTAATGCAAAAAAAGTTTTGAAAATGGCCGTTTTTTCGGAAACAATAAAAGTGTAATATTCCTCTAAATATCGTGCCTGGGGGGTGTCTATAGTATGCCTATAAAGTGGCACATTTTTCCCGCGTTTAGAACAGTCCCTGCACTAAATTACATTTCTAAAGGGATAAAAGTCATTTAAAACTGCTTGCAGCTGTAATGTTGCCCCCCCCCCCCCCAGTCCATTAACAGGCCCTTTGGATCTGGTATGGATATTAAGCAAATTAAAAAAAAAGAGTGGGACCCCCAGGCACTATATACTCTGAACAGCAGTATACAGGCAGTCCCTGGGTTACAAACAAGATAAGGACTGTAGGTTTGTTCTTAATTTGAATCTGTTTGTAATTTGGAACAGGTACATTTTGTAATTGTAGCTACAGCCAAAAAATCAATTTTTAAGCTTTTTGGATAACATAGGGAAGGGTTATCATCACCCCTGTAACATTTGTTTTGCTGTCTGTGCCCCTGTTCAGAAGATTTCACCTCACTTTCTGTCCCAATGAGAATTGGATTTTGAAAATTGTGGGTTGTTGTAGAAGCAAGGATTGGTGATAAAGCATCAGTGGAGACACTTTTTTCCCATATTAACTGTTACAAGAGAGAATTTGCCTTCCTAGGGGTAGATTTCCTCTCATTTCCTGTTGTCTCCCTCCGTTTGTAAGTAGGATGTTTGAAAATAGGGGACCGCCTGTATATATTATAAGGCCTGCCCTATACACTTCGCGGAAAATTGGGCCTTAGGTATTGGTGGTACCAGAACACCGTAAGCCCTCACAGCTACTCTTGGTGGGCACTGGAACGGGCCCTGCTGTGAAATATTAGATCAAAAATTGTAATTACGCACCCCTGTTAAACAGGGGCATAACAATTGGACCTTAGGCAGTGGTGGTGGTGGTGGCACAACACTGTAAAGCCTCACAGATACTTTTGTTGAGCGCAGGAACAGGCCCTGCTGTGAAATATTTGATCAAAAATTGTAATTATGCTCCCCTGTTAAACAGGGGCATAAAAATTGGGCCTTAGGCAGTGGTGGTGGTGGTGATGGTGGTGGCACAACACTGTAAAGCCTCACAGATACTTTTGTTGAGAGCAGGAACAGGCCCTGCTGTGAAATATTAGATCAAAAATTGTAATTACGCACCCCTGTTAAACAGGGGCATAAAAATTGGGCCTTAGGCAGTGGTGGTGGTGCCACATCACTGCAACCCCTCACAGATACTCTTGTTGAGCGCAGGAACGAGCCCTGCTGTTAAATATCTGATCAAAAATTGTAATTACACACCCCTGTTAAACAGGGGTGTACAAATTGGGCCTTAGGCAGTGGTGGTGGTGCCCTGAACCGAAAATATTCCTAGAAGCTATCATCATTAAGATTGAGGAGGACTAGGATAGTCATTCAGCATAATAGGATAGTCACTCAGCATATGCAGTCTTCAAGGGATCCCACTTCCATTGAAAAATCAATCGGTTACATCAGCATCAGGTGCTTGGTAGCTGGTGATCCAAGACTGATTCATTTTTATGAATGTGAGCCGATCAACAGAGTCTGTGGACAGGCACACTCTGTGATCGGTTACAAAGCCTCCAGCAGCACTGAATGTGCGTTCAGAAAGAACGTTGGATGCAGGACAGGCCAGTAGCTCAATTGCATATTGAAGCTCTGGCCAGTGGTCCATCCTCAAGACCCAGTAACCCAGTGGATTTTCTGGTGGAAAGGTCCCCAAGTCTGATCTTGCCCCTAGATATTCCTGCACCATGTAATTCAGACGCTGGCGATAGTTGCTGGAACCAATCAGACCTGGGCGCTGAGGACTGAAAAATTGCCTGAAGGCATCAGTCACCCGGCCACCTTCTCCACCATTCTTTCTGTGACTGAACAAAGCCTCAGCAACATGTTACTATGTAACTATGTAACTATGTTGTCCAGCACCAGGAAATTGTAACTTCCCAAGGCTCTGGAAACCCATTGCACAAACCTTTCTGCAAGGCCTCCAGAAGATGGTTCATCCTCTGCTCCCTCTGTGAAGGCTGAATAAGTTCTGCAACCTTACCCTTGTATCGTGGATCAAGAAGGGTTGCCAGAATGTAATGATCCCTCTCCTTGATACCACGAATCCTAAGGTCCTTTTGCAGGCTTTGCAGGATCAGGGAGGCCATGCAGCGTAGGTTTGCAGAGGCATTTGATCCTGAGTCCTCTGGGTCCCTAAGGATCACATGATAATCAACCACCTCCTCCCAGCCACTTACAACTCCATGGGTTTCTGGGGACTGCAAACAATCCCTTGAAGACTGCTGCTGATGCTGAGTGTTATCCTCCACCTTCATGCTGACACAATCCTCCTCCTTCTCCTTCTCTTCTTCTTTCTGTGTGATTGGCAGGCCTGCAGGAATACTAGTATCTGGATAAAGGGGGCCTTGAGAGGTAAGGAAGTCATCCTCTTCCTGCCGCTGTTCTGCCTCAAGTGCCCTGTCCATTATTCCACAAAGTGTGTGCTCCAACAGGAAGGCAAGAGTGGAGGCGTATCTATGATCTATGCCTCACTAGCAGAGAACCCTGACAAACCTTCTTACGCACTGAGTTGGGAATGGGATGTGGAGGTCAGTTGGGAGGCAGACACTTGGTTCACACAATTTCAGAAATCCTAAGGGATAGTAAATGTATCCCTCATGGAGGCTAGTTTTAAGCTTATCACTTGTTGGTATTGGGTACCCTCTCGCCTGGCCAAGATTTCCTCAGGCTTCTCCCAATTATATTTCAGAGGTTGTGGTCTCATGGGATCTTCCTTCCACACCTGGTGGGAATGCCCTCAAATTCGGGGCTTCTGGAACAGGATCTTTTGTTTGCTGCATAAGTCTAGCCCTGCCAAAAACACCCGCTATAGCCTTACTAAATGTTAGGCCGGTTGGATGTCCCAAATCCCTACAGAGAGTCATCCATTTTATTTTGTTGGGCTCCAAGATTACAGTAGCCCAAGCCTGGAAACAGCCAACAGTGTCCTTTTCAGCAGCAAAACAAAAAGTATCCTGGATAATGGTACAGGAAAATATAGTGAATATTCTCCTGGACACCAACATTTTAAACAGTGCCTCACTCTATAAGACTCTTTGGTGCCCCACCCATCTTCTCTTGTACGCTGCACTTGTCTATTCCTCTTTCCTCTCTGTCTGTCTTTTTTCTTTTTTTTCTTTTTTTTATATTGTTCTCGTCCACTTTAGTGAGTATTGTTTTATGAGTATGTGGTACATTGTAAAAAAAAGTGTCAAAAAGAAATAAAAAACACACACAGTTTTTAAAAATTCCTTTATTAAAAATAAAAAAACAATGTCCCCTGTTGTAGATTCATCATCAATTACGAGGCCCACCGCCACCGCCAGACCCCAAAAAAATGCTCCACCTGCGATGAAGACTACCTGCTGACTGCCTGCTCTGGCATTTGACAGTTCCAATGTCACAAGGGTGCTGTTCCACCAGGTGATATCACCAGGTGGCCTCACCCCTTACCTATTTAAGAACTGTCAAATGGTGGAGAAGGCTTTCAGCAGTTAGCTTTTGTCACAGGCGGATCGTTTTTTCGGGCGTGGCGGTGCGGGGATGTCGTAATTAATGATGGATGTACATCAGAGGAATTGTCAAAAGCTGCCTCTTGTCTTTATTTTTGACACTTTTTTTAATAAATGGGTATGGGTACTATGTACCCCATATTCATTCACATGGGGGGACAGGATCTGGGTGCCCCCTTGTTAAAGGGGGCTTCCAGATTCCGATAAGCCCCCTGCCCACAGACACCCGCAACCACAGCCCAGGGTTGTTTGGAAAAGGCCCTTGTCTTCGTCAACATGGGGACAAGGTGCTTTGGGGTGGGGCAGAGCCCCCCTACCCAAAGCACCCCCTCCCATGTTGAGGGCATGTAGCCTGGTATGGTTCCTGGGGGGCATTTTCTCATCTCCTCCTTTCCTGGCCTGCCAGGCTGCATGCTCAGATAAAGGTCTGGGGACCCCATGACATTTTTTTTTATTTTGGCATGGTTTTTTTCAACTATTTTTGTATTGTAGCCACGATAATAAGTTTAAATGTTTTTTTTTTTTTTTGCACAGTTTTGCTGCGACAGGTTCTATGCACGGTACAGTTGTGCCACTTTACAGGCAGATTAAGGGGATCCCCCATTTTTCATTTTTATTGTTTCACTTTAAGCATCATTAACTACTTAAGGGTGGCACAGTGGTGTAGTGGTAGCACTCTCACCTAGCAGTAAGAAGGGTCACTGGTTCGAATCCCAACCACGACACTACCTGCTTGGAGTTTGCATGTTCTCCCTGTGCCTGCGTGGGTTTCCTCCAGGTACTCCGGTTTCCTCCCACACTCCAAAGACATGCTGGTAGGTTAATTGGATCCTGTCTAAATTGTCCCTAGTATGTATGAATGTGAGTTAGGGACCTTAGGTTGTAAGCCCCTTGAGGTTAGGGACTGATGTGAATGTACAATGTATATGTAAAGCGCTGCGTATATTGACGGCACTATATAAGTACCTGAAATAAAAAATAAATAAGGACCGGAAGAATTTTTAATGACCAGGCCATTTTTTGCGATACGGCACTGCGTCGATTTAACTAATAATTGCGTGGTCGTGCGACACTGTACCCAAACAAAATTGACGTCCTTTTTTTCTCACAAATAGAGCTTTATTTTGGTGGTATTTTATCACCTCTGTGGTTTATTACTTTTTGCACTATAAACAATAGAAGAGTGCCAATTTTGACAAAAAAAAAAAACTATATTTTATAATTTTTGCTATAATAAATATCCCCTCAAAAAATGTAAAAAAAAGACATTTCTTCATCAGTTTAGGCCGATATACAACCTACTACATATTTTTGGTAAAAAAAATCGCAATAAGCATATATTGATTGGTTTGCACAAAAGTTATAGCGTCTACAAAATAGGGAATAGATTTATGGCATTTTTATTATTTATTTTATGTTTACTAGTAATGGCAGCGATCTGCGTTTTTTTGCAGGACTGCAACACTTTTGACACATTTTTGGGACCATTGACATGTATACAGCGATCAGTGCTATAAAAATGCACTGATTACTGTGTAAATGTCACTGGTAGGGAAGGGGTTAACACTAGGGGGCGATCAAGGGGTTAAATGTGTTCCCTCCTGTGTGTTTCTAACTGTATGGGGATGGAACTGACTAGAGGAGGAGTATTGCTTATATTTACTTAGTAGGAACAGACGATCTGTCTCTCCTCTCTGGACAGAATAAGGATTTGTGTGTTTACACACACACATCCCTGTTCTGGCTGTCATGCCTGCGATCGCACGTGGCCGGCGGAATGTCTACCGGCCAAGTGCGATTGCAGGCATGGGAGCCAGAACAGGGATGTAATGGAAGGAAAAAAACGCGCTCAGTCAAAAGATTAAATAAACATTGAAAAAAACAAATGATAAAAATAATATAGAAAAATAAAATAAAAATCCATATATTGTAGTCCAATAAGCAGCAGCTTAATGTGAGATATGCACAAAAAAGAATATATAAGATGGAAGCTGCGCTACTTGAAGGAAAAGTTGCTTGTAGATACAGGAAAAATGACAGTTCAATCTTTTGTATGAAAAAACACCATAGTGAGCTAGGTCAAACGAAACGTGCCACCACCTTAAGAAAAACCTGCTTACCAGCTGGCAAGCAAAGTCAGGCAGATGGCTTAAACTCAGCCAGGGCCTTTGCTTGTGCAGAAGATCATATAATAAGCTGGGATCTGAATGGCTGCATGGATGATCCAAACGCTCCTGACACCATACGACTTGGATTAGAAGCCCAATACCCCAGCCATAAATGGAGGAAAGAAACCATCCATAGCGTAATATTGCCTCAACAATGTTTAAAAGATTAAAGTATTGCACTTACATTATAAAGATTAAAAATTGCGTATAGGTAACAGAGCCGGCTGGCTGCAAACAATAACCCGTCCTCCTAATGTAACTGCGTGGTGATGCCAGCACGTATGCTCCTCCAGACACGTTTCGTCATACATGACGTTGTCGATGGGGAACGGGTAGCATGCTGATCAACCACCTTATAACACACTACCATACCTTGTTCTGAGTCCCGTAGGCAGAGTCCAAAAACGCCATCTTAAGTGTGGGCAACCCATCCTGATTGCAAGCGATGTGGTGGAAAAAAAAAAAAAAAACAAAAAAAAAGAAAAAAGAAAAAAAACTTGCATCAAGATGTACCATTTCTGTCCCAGTGCTAATATTAAATCAGTCAAAAGACCGACTTGTACCATTCTAATCATTATAGTGAAAAATTCATTTATTTATATATTAGATCGGGATATAGATTAATAATCCGGGTAACACATAATATAATAACTTTGACAATAATTGAGAATAGTGAACAAAATAGTGAATATAAGAAATCCATATTAAATAAAAAGAAAATAAAAAATGCACATATAATATTAATCGTATGCATAAAGTCACACGACCATTAGTGAAAAAAATGTATGTTATGCAATATATAAAGGTGAATGAAAAATGTGAAACTCCTAGTGAAAAAAAACACTTATAAATTAGGGATATATTCATATAATGAAAAATAAGAATAGTGAAAAAATATGTGTAGATTTATATATAATTTTAGATTATATAGTGATAATTAGAACTAGGTGAGCCTACTCATAATAAACAAATTATACATTTAATCTATCTATCTATGTGAGCACCTAAGCGCAAAACAAGTAAAGTTAAATCGTGAAAATAAAAAATAAAAAAATTAAAAATTATTATTTTATGGATCATAAATAAAGTTTGAGGATTAATAAATTGATTTCACCATTTAGAGATATTAAACATGTATGCCTAGCACATACAATGAAAAAAGGCAGCAAAATATAAAAAACAAAAAATATAAAATATATAAAAAATTATAAATATTAATAAAAAATATAAATATTGATAAACCCACCAGCATGACTCAGGTCAAGTTTACATCGACAGAAAACAAAAAGCATGACTTAAAGCAAGTCAGAATCAACAGAAAAAAACTAGGAATTGTCTATAAAGGCATTGACATTGACATAGATGTTTAACCCATAAGGTACATATGTCTTTACCTTGTGTATCCACAGCATTTCAAGTTTAGAGATTTCACGTATTAAAAAAATACCCCTCCAATTAGGGCTGAATTTATCAATCCCCAAAAAAAGCGTATTGGAGGGATCCCTGTTGTGTACCAAAGGATAGTGTCTTGATACTGAGTGGTTTTTAAACTCAGCCTTGATATTCATAATATGCTCATTGAGCCGAACCTGCAAGGGGCGTTTAGTTCTGCCTATATATTGCAGCCCACAAGGGCACTGCAATAAATAGACCACACCCCTAGTAGAGCAGTTAATAAAGGGACTGATGGCATGTTGTACCCGTGTGTTTGTAGTCTCAAAATTAGTAGTCCTTCTATGTGAACAGCTACTAACAGAGTACACGCAGCAACGTCTGCACTGATAGAATCCACTCAGTTGGTCAAAAAAGTCAATTTGTTGGTAGGGGGATCCAATATATTGGGAGCCACTCTATTTCTATGTAAAGATGCTCCCTTAAATACAATCTGGGTTTTTTCTGGTAGAACACCTTTCAGAATTCTATCGTTGTTGACAATGTGCCAATGTCTTGAGATGATCTGTTTAATAATCCTATGTTGAAGTGAATATGTAGTCACAAAAGGGACCCCTGACTCAGGATATGTATTTGGTCGGGGGGGTTTGTCTTGGAGTAAAGACTCCCTATTTATACTCTGTATATCACTAAGTACAGGTGTTAGAGACTCCATAGTATACTTCTTCTCGAGGAATCTACTAGTGAGGATAGCAGCTTGTGTTGAAAATACATGTGGATCAGAACAATTCCTACGTAGTCAAAAATACTGGCTTTTAGGTATTGAATTTGAGCCAGGGACGGTGATGGCAACTATCCATTGAGATGTAAGAATTGCGGTCCGTTGCCTTGAAAAAGGTAGACGTAGACAAAACGCCATCCTTGATGGACAGCGTAAGATCTAAGAAGTGTATCTGTGATTGACTCATCTCCTAACTCAAATGTATGCCACGTTCATTTAAGTTCAAAGAGGACATTAATTCCTGCAAGTCGTGACCATCACCATCCCATAAGAGGAGGATGTCATCAATATATCTGGCCCACATGATAAGCTGGGATCTCCTGTGGGTATAGATGACATCCTCCTCCCATTTGGCCATAAAAAGATTAGCCAGGCTGGGGGCATATTTAGCCCCCATAGCCACTCCACGGCATTGACAAAAAAACTGGTTGGAAAACCAAAAATAATTATGAGAAGCTGCGTATTCCAAAAGCTCCATTATGAAGGATACCTGACAGGCTGGGAGTCCCGAATCTCTCTCAAGGAAACCCTTTACCTCTTCAAGACCCAGGGCATGGGGAATTATGGTGTACAAAGAGGTGACATCAGCAGTCACCATCCATATACCTGGAGTTAAATCAACCCCTGAAAGGAGATTCAAAACCTGCTGGGAATCCTTCAGATAGGACAGCATATTACGAACTAAAGGCTGTAAATAAAAATCAATATATCTGCCCACCCGTGACATGATACAATCAATGCCACTCACAATGGGGCGTCCCAGGGGGCAGACAGGGTTCTTGTGAACCTTCGGTAGGTAATAAATTGTTGGCGTTCTTGGTGCCCTAGGCACCAAAAATAAGCTCTCTTTTTTATTCAAGATACCCGCTGATAGGCCTCTAGAATTTTCTCCAAATCTCTTTGATAGTTAATTTTAGGATCAGAGGGGAGTGGGGTGTAAGTTTCGACCAAGGATTCTGCCCATTTTGGCCATATAATCCTTACAATCAAGAACCACAATCCCACCCATCTAATGACCAAATCCTTGTTTTTACACAATGAATCTAGACCCTCCTGATTTGTTTTGGAATTCCTGGCTTTCTTAATTTCTAAATTCTCAAGATCTCTTATGCCCCGTACACACGGTCGGACATTGATCGGACATTCCGACAACAAAATCCTAGGATTTTTTCCGACGGATGTTGGCTCAAACTTGTCTTGGATACACACAGTCACACAAAGTTGTCGGAAAATCTGATCATTCTGAACTCGGTGACGTAAAACACGTACGTCGGGACTATAAACGGGGCAGTAGCCAATAGCTTTCATCTCTTTATTTATCCTGAGCATGCGTGGCACTTTGTGCATCAGATTTGTGTACACACGATCGGAAATTCCGGCAATCGGAAAATTTTATAGCCTGCTCTCAAACTTTGTGTGTCAGAAAATCCGATGGAAAATGTGTGATGGAGCCTACACACGGTCGGAATTTCCGACAACAAGGTCCTATCACACATTTTCCATTGGAAAATCCAACCGTGTGTACGGGGCATTAGAATGACATCCCTAAAAACCCTCAAGGATGGCGCAAGAACACCAGTAGGGTTAAATAGGGATGCATTCGCCAATCCTGAATGAACAATGTCAGTAGATTCCAAATTATTGATGCTAATGGGATTACTAGACATGTACCTCTTAATATTTAGTTTGCGAACAAATTTATGCACATCCATATACATCTGGAATTTATCCAGGCTCCTTGGAGGTGCAAATTTGAGACCTTTGTCCAATACTGCTTTTTCAGGGGTAGTGAGGGTCTGCATGCTAAGGTTAAAAATACCTTTAGCAATTATATTTTGGGTCTCTTTAACTGCCCGCAAGCGTATCCCCCCTCTAGTTCCTCGCTTTTTTCTACCGGCCCTTTTAGGCCTTGATTGGGTTTGGAAAAACCCCAACTCCCCTGTCCATTAGGGGCCAGGTGCCTACGGTTGGGTGTAGAAGAAAATATTACAGTGCACACATGCAAAAAAGACACTTACCTCCAGCAAGGCTAGTTTAAAAACACCTAAACATTTTCAAAAAACATTATCAAAAAATATGGGGATTTGGTCACACCATATTGCTATATGGTGCTAAGCCCACTTACTGCGACAAAGTACCCCATGATTAGTGTTTTCTACACTGTCCATAGACTGGGAGATCCTGCATCTCTGATCCATGAGAGCAATACACTCGTCTAAATGGGAGAATCTTGAGGTCTCCACCCATGACACAAGTGGACACTAATGAGAGGTACTTAATGAGGGAGTGGTATATTGGGTGTATCTCCATTGAGGGACTGGTGTGGTATTAAAGAATACGAATCATCTCTCTGTTGGTAATCTGGAGGCCTAACTTGGCCAAATTCTTTGCCAAAAGCATTTCTCTCAGGGGAAAAAAACTGTTGTGTGTGGGTATATTATAACCCCAACCAGGATCTATTTGCTTTGCTCAGTTTGCATCTGCCTGGTGTGGTGGCCAGTCACTATAGCATTGTGTGTAAGTAATGGGGTGTCAGGGCTGGGCTCAGGCCTTCCTCCTCTGAGCTGGCCGCTCAGCTGTCACCTAATTGCCATCTCCCATCTCCCTCCACAGTTACTCAGCTGATGATGATCCTGTTCGTCAGTCCTGCCTACTTAAGCCATCCAGTCCAGAGGAGCTCTGCTCGCCTTGGTCAACATGTCTGAAAGACAGCTCCTGCAATCCTGTTCAAGACTTGCTTTGCTGACATTCCTTCTGGTTCATGGAGGAGTATGTTGCAGATGCACTTTCTCTAAGGTATTATCCGCAAATCCTCGTTTCCTGCTGGTGCAATTATGAGATTGGTGACAGAGAGCTGTTGGTGATCATTTTAGCCCTGAAAGAATGGAGACATTTCCTCGAAGGTACCACTGTGCCGGTTCTCATTCTTACTGATCATAAGAATCTCACATTCTTGTCTGAGGCTACTGTAAATGCCTCTCTCACAGAATTGCGCGATGGGCTCTTTTCTTGTCAGGTTTCAATTACATTGTCTCATTCTTACCCGATACTAAGAATGTAAGGGCTGACGCCTTGTCACAACAATTTTCCTCCACTTCCAAGTTGGAGTTCCTGTGATTCCTCCTGATCTTATTCTGGCTACGGTTCGCATCAGTCTCACTTCTCCTTTGGGTGACAAAATTCTTGCAGCTCAGGTCCATGCTCCTCCTGAGAAACCTTGTGACCGCTGCTTTGTCCCAGAGATTCTCCGTACTGCCATGCTCCAGATTTACCATCCTCCCAAGGCAGCTGGCCACCCTGGGAAGAATCAACTCGTTTGGGCCAATTCCCAACAATTCTGGTGGCCTAGTCTACGTGCTCATGTAACTGCCTTCATAGCTGCCTGTTCCATGTGTGCTCAAAGTAAGACTCCATGACACCTTCCAGTGGGTCTCCTACAACCCATACCCAATGGAGAGAGGCCCTGGACCCTCCTGTCTATGGATTTCATTGTGGAGTTACCCAACTCCCAGGGCAACACAGTTATCCTTATGGTGGTTGACCGGTTCTCAAAGATGTGTCATTGTATTCCACTTAAGAAGTTGCCCACTTCTAAGGAACTGGCTTCTATTTTTGCTCGGGAGATCTTTCGCTTACATGGGCTACCTAAGTTTATTGTCTCAGACAGGGGTAGTCAGTTTGATGAGCCTTTTGTGCACAGTTGGGAATTCAGCTTGCTTTCTCCTCTGCTTATCACCCGCAGTCTAATGGGGCCTGCAGAATGAGCCAACCAGTCCTTGGAGCAATTCCTACGTTGCTATATCTCTGACCATCATAACAACTGGTCAGACCTATTACCATGGGCAGAGTTTGCTCACAACAGTGCCTTGAACTCTGCTTCCCGATTTTCCCCGTTTATGGCGAATTATGGTTTCCAACCTTCCATGGTGCCTGACTCGTTTGTTCTGCAGATTATTCCTGCATTAGAGGAGCATCTCCGTGGTCTTCGTCCAATGGGGCACAAATCCAGGAGGCTTTGCGCCATGCTAATAAAAGGTACAGACTCCATGCTGACCGCAGATGCCTGCCTGCGCCTTCCTACCAGGTTGGGGACAGGGTACCTGGTGCATTGGAAAGGGTACGGTCCGGAGGAATGCTCCTGGGTCTCATCCTCGGACGTACATGCCCCTGTCCTCCTCTGTGATTTCCATAGGCATTTTCCCCTCAAGCCTGGTGGTCCTTTCTAGGGGAAGAGGTCCTTATGGAGGGGGTACGGTCAGGGCTGGGCTCAGCGCTTCCTTCTGTGAGCTGGCCCCTCAGCTGTTGGCTAATTGCCAGCTCCCATCTCTCTCCACAGTTATTCAGCTGTTGATGATCCTACTCGTCAGTCCTGCCTACTTAAGCCATCCAGTCCAGAGGAGCTCTGCCTTCGCCTTGGTCAACATCTCTGAAACAGCTCCTGCAAACCTGTTCAAGACTTGCTTTGCCAACATCCCTCCTGGTTCCAGATCCTGCTTGCTGTTTCACTACTTTGATCCTAGACTTCTGGCTTGGCTGACTATCCATTCATCTGTATGCAATTCAGACGCGCAAAAAATCACGCATGCTTGGAAAAAATTTGACGCATGCTCGGAAGCATTGAACTTAATTTTCTCGGCTCGTTGTATTGTTGTACGTCACGGTGTTCTTGATGGTCGAAAGTTCAGAGAACTTTTGTGTGACCGTGTGTATGCAAGCCAAGCTTGAGCGGAATTCCATCTAAGATTTTTCTGATGGAAATTCCGCTCGTGTGTACGGGGCATAAGTGATATTATGTGCTTTAAAACCTATACATTTTTCACTTTACCTCTTTGATTTTACTGTAATTTATTTTGTTTTTTAGATCCATTTTGCTTACCCTGTATTTTTACAAACTTTGCGGGAATTCAATTTAGTTAAAAACATCATACTCAAAAACCTCCCTATCCTGTCAACAGATAAGGACCTGACGCCTGTCATTGAAGCAGGTTGCAGGTTCTCAAGCCGACGTGCCAGCACTCTGGAGGGCATTCTTCTCCCCAGTCTGTACCAGTCAGGGGATTTTAAAAGAACATGGTTACACACCACAGGATCTTATGCCAGTGGGGTTAATACCTGTCGTTTCTGTGGAAAGCGTTCCTAAAAATCTAGTGGATTTGGTGGTTTGATCCTGCTCCACTGGTAAGATTTTCACAATATATGATTACATTAACTGTGGAACTAACAATGTAGTTTACTCAGTGGAGTGCACCTCTTGTCAATTGCATTATGTGGGATGTACCATGAAACCATTAAGAAATAGGATAAGTGAGCATTATCATGGTGCATCCTACTCCTCTGACAAGGGTTTATCCAACCTGTCCAAACATTTTAAATATTAACTTTCAGGCAATATGTCAAGTCTTATCTTTTATGGTCTGGAAAGAGTTTAAAATCCACCTTAAGGTGGAGATCTGCATCGCAGGCTTCTTGGACTAAAAGTCTGGTGGATTTTTAATCTTCATACTAGAATACCATCGGGTATGAACTTCAAAGATGATATTGATCTTTTCCTCTGGTAAATGTACGTCTAAGTGATATTCTGTGCTTTAAAACATATACATTTTTCACTTTACACATTTGATCTTACTGTAATTTATTTAGTTTTTTAGATCCATCTTGCATACCCAGTACTTTTCAAAAACATTATGACTTGTATTGCACCTCCCGGGCACTACACACCTGCAGCTGTGTTTCTTGTTCATTTCAATTAATTACATCATCTAATTAGAGGGAGTGGACCACATTATCTTTCTATTTGTGTACACAGTATCTCACAAAAGTAAGTACACCCCTCGCATTTTTGTAAATATTTTATTATATCTTTTCATGTGACAACACTGAAGAAATGACACTTTGCTACAATGTAAAGTAGTGAGTGTACAGCTTGTAAAACAGTGTAAATTTGCTGTCCCCTCAAAATAACTCAACACAGCCATTAATGTCTAAAACACTGGCAACAAGAGTGAGTACACTTCTAAGTGAAAATGTCCAAATTGGGCCCAATTAGCCATTTTCCCTTCCTGTTATCATGTGACTTGTTAGTGTTACAAGGTCTCAGGTGTGAATGAGGATGTCAGGAATGGTTCCACCTGCTGGAGGTGCTTTGGCTTGCAGTACTGGTGTTCACCAGCGTGTGTCTCCTGGCAGTCTGGAACTGTCAGGAAAGGTTTCACCTGCTGGTGGCAAGATCTGATCCTTGACCCGCAGTATTGGCGTCCACCAGCCGGTGTTTCCCGGCAGTGTGGAGCCAACATTATCTCTGTATTAATACCCGGCAAGCACACACACACACTCGTCTTGGTATCTTCCTTGCGTCCCAGATGGAAGCCTCTTCTAAAGATGATGCACAAGAAAGCCTGCAAACAGTTTGCTGAAGACAAGCAGACTAAGGACATGGATTACTGGAACCATGTCCTGTGGTTTGATGAGACCAATATAAACTTATTTTGTTCAGATGGTGTCAAACGTGTGTGGCGGCAACCAGGTGAGGAGTAAAAAGATGAGTGTGTCCTGCCTACAGTCAAGCATATTGGTGGGAGTGTCATGTTCTGGGGTTGCATGAGTGCTGCCAGCACTGGGGGGGCTACAGTTCATTGAGGGAACCATAAGTGCCAACATGTACTATGACATGCTGAAACAGAGCATGACCCCCTCTCTTCGGAGACTGGGCCACAGGGCAGTATTCCAACATGATAACGACCCCAAACACACCTCCAAGACGACCACACACCTCCAAGATGACCACTGTCACTGAAGGTGGAGGAGCGCAAGGTCTCTAACATCCACCAGCTCCGCGATGTCATCATGGAGGAGTGTAAGAGGACTCTAGTGGCAACCTGTGAAGCTCTGGTGAACTCCATGCCTGAGAGGGTTAAGGCAGTGCTGGAAAATAATGGTGGCCACACAAAATATTGACACTTTGGGCCCAATTTGGACATTTTCACTTAGGAGTGTACTCACTTTTGTTGCCAGCGGTTTAGACATTAATGGCTGTGTGTTGAGTTATTTTATTGCAATTCAGTTTTGTACCCTTGTGGGAGTGTCATCTCTCAGGAATTTAAAAAGTTTTTCCAGGGGAAATTTGATTTAAGCATATCGGTGCATCTTTCAACATCTGAGATGGGTCAATAATAAAGACCAGTTGTGGCTCCACATCTTGTTTTTTGAAGGAATGGGATAACACGTCAGCTTTAGTATTCCTGGATCCTGGATGATAGGACAGTATGAAATCAAACCTGGAAAATCACAACAAGTCTGACTAGAGTTAAATTGATTGTAAAGGGATTTTTTTTTAAATAGCAAACATGTAATACTTACCTGCTCTGTGCAAGGTTTTGCACAGAACAGCCCCAAACTTCCTCTTCTGGGGTCCCCTGCAGGTGCTCTTGACTCCTTTCCCTCCTCCCTCCTGCCCTGCTGCTGTTTGCCATGGGGACACTCGTGCAGGATAGACATGTAAGTAGGTGTATTCTGTTTTCTCCACTGTAGGTGCCACTCAACCCGAGTGATACCACTGCTTGGAGAGGAAGTCCAAGAGAAACACAGTTGGTATGGTATCCTGGGTCAACGGAGTAGTGTTCTGATTGTCTACATTGTAGCCATGTGACCCTTGGTGGCCATCTTGGTTCAGCAAGATCTATTTAAGTCCCTGCCCCCAAGTTATGGGGCACATTTTACAGGTGGATAGCATAGGAAGAGAGACCCCGCTTGTTATAGACAGTAACTAGTGGTAGGGAAAGGTTCCTGACAAGGAGGGACAGGCTAGGGCTTTGTAAATCTAGATAGAAATCTCCCCTCTTGGGACCGGACCAGTCAGGCCACACTTCACTCTCTGAAACAGACACTGTCAGCACCTCTCCTTAGCCACATTGGTGACTAGATTGAACTCTGAGTTATTTATCTAAGCAGTGCTCTCCTTCTAGGGTGTTTGTAATGTTGGTATTCTGCTCAACACAAGCTCCAGAATTTGCTGCATTTGAACTCTACGTGTTTACTGCCTGCTCCATGTTGCATTTCCACATACTTGGTGGCAGTCAAATGGATATGTCGCTCCCCACAGACACACACAGCATGGCTGTGATTGATAGCCACCAGCAGCTTGCCCCCCCCCCGCTCCCGGTCTCTCCTCACAGGCTGTGACTGATAGACAACAATGGTTTGGCCCTGCTCCCCGCTCTCTCCTCACAGGTTGTTATTGATAGCAACTAGCTGCCTCCATGTTCTGTGAGCAGAGAGAGAGTATCAGCTGGATCAAGATCGGATATTTGGTGGGCTTGGGGGACCAGAACTCAGAAGGTTTTTTACCTTAAAGCCCAACTCCAGGCAAAAAAAAGGCTTTTGTCCAGTGGAGAGGGGAAAGCTGTATACTCACCCGATCTTCTGTTCCACCAGCAAATGACACTCCCCCACAATCCAGTGGTGGACTGTTCCTGATGTCCTCAGGAACAGAAAAGGTTTATGGGCTTGATGACGTTATTAACAGTCCAACGCACAGTCCAAATGCAAGGCAAAACATTTTTTTTTTTACCCGGAAAAGAGCTTTAATATAGAGAGTGCATTGGGATAAAAAAATAAAAAATAAAAAAACGGCTACCTTTACAACCATATTAAAACTCTTCTTAATCTGACGATATTGGAGATTTTGATGATCAATGTAGATATCAGTAGGGAAAACTGCTCCCTCAACAAGGTGGCACATCTTTCCAGGGCCAACTTTACGACTCCTTTCTTTTCTCTTTGAAAAATTCTCATAGCAGGCAAAACCTTTTGTTAAAGAAATTGCTCCAACTACCACAGTTGTAATAGATCTTCTAGAGCTCCCACTGAAGAGGCACCCACCTCCAGTAGAATGACTGAGAAGTATTATTGCACATCAGGAAAAGAGCAGAATAAAAAATCAAAATGAATGGCGCCACAGCATGGTTCATAGGGTGGGGGGGTTAATAAAACTTGTGTTTTATTGTGCCTTACCACAAAGCAGATAATACTGTATATGTAAATCCAGCCATAGTCCTTTGGCCATTACAATGTCTCTGATACCATTCATAGAGATATCTGACAATGTATGCCAATAACTGGTTAAGCCTTCAGCATGAAGCAACCAGAGAATTTATATTATTATTCAGTTAAATAAAGATTTTATTTTAGTAGTTGAGGAATATTTTACTGTTCTAGTTTTCCTCAGACATTTCTGTGAGTGTAAAATAATCTCAGATATTGTATATAAAGTGCTGGAGATGATCCCTCCAGTGCGGAGGACGCACACAGCTGTCTGTGATGTCCTCTGTCATGGACGATTTTCTGATCCTCATTATCCTCTCTGGCATTCTCTCCATCCTACAAGGATTTCATTCCATGCTATCTACATATGATATTCATGGTCCTGCCTGTATCTTCCTTCCTCAGCAGCCATTTTTTGAATACGAGTTCTACCAGCCAGGAGATGTGATGATCAGAGGACTCTTCTCTGCACACATTGCTACTGACAGCCTCAGACTGAGTGATGATATATATGATGTATTTTATTGCTGTAACCAGTCAGTATGTTTTGATAATTTTCTTGTCTATATTTTATTGTTTTAGAGACATCACAAAACAGCATCCACCATCAGGGGTGAGGTGCTGGACTCATTATTACACATTGCAGATTTACAGTATTTGTATGTATGTGTATATATGTGAGTTTATATTACAGCACAGGTCTGTCCTCAGTCCCAGGTATGTCTTCAGTCCCAGATATGTCCTCAGTCCCAGGTCTCTCCTCAGTCCCAGGTATGTCCTCAGTCCCAGGTAAACACAGCACAGGTCTGTCCTCAGTCTCAGGTTTTTCCTCAGTCCCAGATATGTCCTCAGTCCCAGGTAAACACAACACAGGTCTGTCCTCAGTCCCAGGTCTGTCCTTAGTCCCAGATCTGTCCTCAGTCCCAGGTCTGTCTTCAGTCCCAGGTCTATCCTCAGTCCCAGGTATGTCCTCAGTCCCAGGTACACACAACACAGGTTTATCCTCAGTCCCAGGTCTCTCCTCAGTCCCAAATATGTCCTCAGTCCCTGCCACACATAGCACAGGTCTGTCCTCAGTCCCAGGTCTGTTCTCAGTCCCAGGTCTGTCCTCAGTCCCAGCTACATACAGCACAGGTCTGAAATGTATTATAATAAAATCCTAGTATTTCCCCAGTAAAAATTGTGTCCCCTCTATAATAAGACTTTATTATCCCCCCACAAATAAGACCCAGGTTTCCAGTTCTGTGATGAAAGAGGGCAGAATGCTCCCAGAGCTCCTGTCATTCTGAAGTATAAAGGGGAACCCCGGTCCTTGTCTGTGGTGGGACCTTCCTCAGAGCGGGGACTGTCCTCTATTATATGACAGGTAATAGAGATCATTCTCCTGGCTCTGACTGGTAATTATAGAGTAAAATGATCTCTGTCATGTAGCTGTGAAATAGAGAGTGATTGGAGTGTGATGGAGGACTCCGGCACAGAGCTTGGTGTAGGTTTGGTGTGAGGATGGTCAGAGATCACATTCACTATAATTCTGCATTTATGTCCCATGTACTGTACTAGTGTTCAGCAGATGGAAGATCCTCATTTCACCCCCCATCACTGTGCATTGTATTCATCATCCGTACAGAAGAAGTCTTCAGGGAAGAAATGTGATGATATTGTAAGGAGAGAACGGGAGGGGGGAGTTCAGCCTGTGTTTGCCGATCTACATGGATGTCAGCACTCCAGGCTCCAGCACACACACATTACACTACTACAGAGGAGGACACCAAGAACAATCACATTTACAGATCATCTGATAATTGGGAATCACCAATGTATCACTTTATTCTCTAGATAATGTACGTTTTGTTTATTATTACAGGTACATATATAGTGCTTTACATATATATTATTCATTCACGTCAGTCCTGTGTTCAAGGAGCTTACAATCTAAGGTCCATAACTCACATTCATACTGTACACTAGAGCCAATTACCCTACACACTTAAATGACTTAGATCATCACACACATTTTATTATTACACAAAGATAAGATAAATACAAAATGCAGTTTTTAAATGATGGTTTCATTTATTAAGGCAAAAAAACTGTCCAAACCTGCCTGGCTTCATGTGAAAAAGTAATTGCCCCCTAAACCTAATAACTGGTTGTGCCACCCTTAGTGGCAACAACTGCAATCAAGCATTTGCAATAACTGGAAATGACTCTATCACATTGCTGTGGAACAATTTTGGCCCACTTTTCTTTGCAGAATTTTTTAAATTTAGCCACATTGGAGGATTTTCCAGCATGAATGGCCTGTGTAAGGTCATGCTACAACATCTCAATTGGATTTAAGTCCGGGCTTTGACTAGGCCACTCCAAAACGTAAATTTTGTTTTGTTTGAACCATTTGGAGGCTGACTTGCTGTTGTATTTCCGATCATTGTCCTGCTGCATAACCCAAGTGTACTTGAGCTTGAGGTCACAAACTGATGGCCGGTCATTCTTCTTTAGGATTTTCTGGTAGAGCTCAGAATTCATGGTTACATCAATTTTGGTAAGTTGTCCAGGTCCTAAAGCTGCAAAGCAGCCCCAGACTATCACGCTGCCACCATCATGTCTGACTGTTGGAGTGATGTTCTTGTTATGAAATGCTGTATTAATTTTATGCCAGATGTAACAGGATGCACACCTTCCAAAAAGTTAAATTTTGTCTCATCAGTCCACAGAATATTTGCCTAAAAGTCTTGGGGATAATCAAGATGTTTTTTGGTAAATGTGAGACGAGCTTTTGCGTTCTTTTTGGTCAGCAGTTGCTTTGGCCTTGGAACTCTCCCATGGATGCCATTTTTGCCCAGTCTCTTTCTTATTGTTTAATCATGAACACCGATCTTACCTGAGGCAAGTAAGGCCTGCAATTCTTTAGATGTTGTTCTGGGTTCTTTGATGACCTCCTGGATGAGTCATTGTTGGAGTAATTTTTGTAGGCCAGCCACTCCTGGGAAGGTTCACCACTGTTCCAAGTTATCTCAATTTGTGGATAATGGCTCTTCACTGGTTCACTGGAGTTCCAAAGCCTTAGAAATGGCTTTGAAACCCTTCCTTGACCGATACATGTACGTTACTTTTTTTCTAATCTGTTCTTGATTTTTTTTTAGATTGTGGCTTTTTGTGATCTGTTAGCATGCGTCACTTTGTCAGACAGCTTCTATTTATGTGATTTATTGATTCAACAGGTCTGGCAGTAATCAGGTCTGGGTGTGGCAAGTGAAATTTAACTCAGCTTTCCAAAAAAATTGTGGTTAATCACAGTTCATTCATGATTCAGCATGGGAGTTGGCAATTACATTTTCACATAGGGCCAGGCAGGTTTGAACAGCTTTTTTTTTAAGTGTGAGAAATATGCAAAAAAAAAAATCAGGAAAGGGGAAAATACTTTTTCACACAACTGTATATATATATATATATATATATATATATATATATATATATATATATATATATATATATATATATATATATATATATATATATATATATATATATATATATATATATATATACAGTATATATGTGTGTGTGGGCGGGTCTTAAAGGGGCACTGTAAATCTCTCTCCCCTTCCTAAGCTCACTTCTGTACCCCACCATCTAAAACTCACCTCTTCATCCCCGTCCACAACTAAAGCCTCGTACACATGATCAGATTATCGGATGAATCTTCATCTGTTTTTTGTTGTGGGCTAGTCTCATGTCGAAAGTTACTCAACATACGAAAATTTTCGTATGACAGAATTCAACTTCAGAAGTGATGTAATGTGTCGAGGTGACAGATGCACCTTGTTGGGGTCTGGAGTGCACCACAAGGTAGTGGACCCTATGGCTGACTACTGTGGATGGAGCTCTAGGTGATACAGGACAGCAGGTATTCTGTAGTACCTATACGGATGACACTGGGAGCTAGAGCATGAGATTTCCCAGGGCTAGGAATCTAAGAGCCAACCGGTGTTCACCAGAGGCCCCTAGTGGTGGGGATGGATTTAGCTGCAGTCTGGCTCCAGGTCGCAACCTCTAGGGCCTCGTATGTGTATGTGTGTGGGAGGGTGCAGAGGTGTTCTGGGGGTTACAAAGTACGGTGACCACATTTCCAGCAGACTGCCATTCAGGGACAATTTTGCCAAGGACCGGGAGGGGTGTTGTGTTGAATGTAGTGTCGGGGTTGACGGGATTTTGGCAGCGATTGAATTGTCGGGTGAATGGCTGGTTTTAGCACTTATATCATCCCAACACCATGCTTGAAATGTATTTCTATTATTACGTTAAGTATAGACCCCCCTCCCTCAGTGTGTACCCCCCTCTACACTAAGTATAGACCCCCTCCCTCAGTGCGTACCCCCCTCTACACTAAGTATAGACCCCCTCCCTCAGTACGTACCTCCCTCTCCACTAAGTATATACCCCCTCCCTCAGTACGTACCCTCCTCTCCACTAAGTATAGACCCCCTCCCTCAGTACAGACCGCCCTCTCCACTAAGTATAGACCCCCTCCCGCCATACGGACCCCCCTCTCCACTAAGTATAGACCGCCTCCCTCAGTACGGACCCCCCCTCTCCACTAAGTATAGACCGCCTCCCTCAGTACAGACCTCCTCTCCACTAAGTATAGACCACCTCCCTCAGTACGTACCCCCTTCTCCACTAAGTATAGACCCCTTCCCTCAGTAAGGACCCCCTTCTCCACTAAGTATAGACCCCCTCCCTCAGTACATACCCCCCTCTCTGCTAAGTATAGACACCCTCCCTCAGTATGATCCCCCTTCTCCACTAAGTATAGACCCTCTCCCTCAGTACGGACCCCCCTCTCCACTAAGTATAGACCCCCTCCCTCAGTACGTACCCCCCTCTCCACTAAGTATAGACCCCCTCCCTCAGTACGTCAGTACGTACCCCCTTTACACTAAGTATAGACCCCCTCCCTCAGTACGTACCCCCCTCTCCACTAAGTATAGACCCCTTCCCTCAGTAAGGACCCCCTTCTCTACTAAGTATAGACCCCCTCCCTCAGTAAGTACCCCCCTCTCCACTAAGTATAGACGCCCTCCCTCAGTATGATCCCCCCTCTCCACTAAGTATAGACCCCCTCCCTCAGTACAGACCCCCCTCTCCACTAAGTATAGACCCCCTCCCTCAGTACGTACTTCCCTCTCCACTAAGTATAGACTCCCTCCCTCAGTAAGGACCCCCTTCTCCACTAAGTATAGACCCCCTCCCTCAGTACATACCCCCCTCTCCACTAAGTATAGACCAACTCCCTCAGTATGGACCCCCCTCTCCACTAAGTATAGAACTCCTCCCTCAGTATGGACCCCCCTCTCCACTAAGTATAGACCTCCTCCCTCAGTACGGCCCCCCTCTCCACTAAGTATAGACCCCCTCCCTCAGTACATACCCCCCCTCCACTAAGTATAGACCCCCTCGCCCAGTACGTACCCCCCTCTCCACTAAGTATAGACCCCTTCCCTCAGTACGGACCGCCCTCTCCACTAAGTATAGACCCCCTCCCTCAGTACGTACCCCCCTCTCCACTAAGTATAGACCAACTCCCTCAGTACGGACCCCCCTCTCCACTAAGTATAGACCCCCTCCCTCAGTACGTACCCCCCTCTCAACTAAGTATAGACCAACTTCCTCAGTACGGACCCCCCTCTCCACTAAGTATAGACCCCCTCCCTCAGTACATACCCCCCTCTCCACTAAGTATAGACCCCCTCCCTCAGTACAGACCCCTCTCTCCACTAAGTATAGACCCCCTCCCTCAGTACGTACCCCCCTCTCCACTAAGTATAGACCCCCTCCCTCAGTACGTCAGTACGTACCCCCTTTACACTAAGTATAGACCCCCTCCCTCAGTACGTACCCCCCTCTCCACTAAGTATAGACCCCTTCCCTCAGTAAGGACCCCCTTCTCTACTAAGTATAGACCCCCTCCCTCAGTAAGTACCCCCCTCTCCACTAAGTATAGACGCCCTCCCTCAGTATGATCCCCCCTCTCCACTAAGTATAGACCCCCTCCCTCAGTACAGACCCCCCTCTCTGCTAAGTATAGACGCCCTCCCTCAGTATGATCCCCCTTCTCCACTAAGTATAGACCCTCTCCCTCAGTACGGACCCCCCTCTCCACTAAGTATAGACCCCCTCCCTCAGTACGTACCCCCCTCTCCAATAAGTATAGACCCCTTCCCTCAGTAAGGACCCCCTTCTCTACTAAGTATAGACCCCCTCCCTCAGTAAGTACCCCCCTCTCCACTAAGTATAGACGCCCTCCCTCAGTATGATCCCCCCTCTCCACTAAGTATAGACCCCCTCCCTCAGTACAGACCCCCCTCTCCACTAAGTATAGACCCCCTCCCTCAGTACGTACTTCCCTCTCCACTAAGTATAGACTCCCTCCCTCAGTACGTACCCCCTCTCCACTAAGTATAGACCCCTTCCCTCAGTAAGGACCCCCTTCTCCACTAAGTATAGACCCCCTCCCTCAGTACATACCCCCCTCTCCACTAAGTATAGACCAACTCCCTCAGTATGGACCCCCCTCTCCACTAAGTATAGAACTCCTCCCTCAGTATGGACCCCCCTCTCCACTAAGTATAGACCTCCTCCCTCAGTACGGCCCCCCTCTCCACTAAGTATAGACCCCCTCCCTCAGTACATACCCCCCCTCCACTAAGTATAGACCCCCTCGCCCAGTACGTACCCCCCTCTCCACTAAGTATAGACCCCTTCCCTCAGTACGGACCGCCCTCTCCACTAAGTATAGACCCCCTCCCTCAGTACGTACCCCCCTCTCCACTAAGTATAGACCAACTCCCTCAGTACGGACCCCCCTCTCCACTAAGTATAGACCCTCTCCCTCAGTACGGACCCCCCTCTCCACTAAGTATAGACCCCCTCCCTCAGTACGTACCCCCCTCTCAACTAAGTATAGACCAACTCCCTCAGTACGGACCCCCCTCTCCACTAAGTATAGACCCCCTCCCTCAGTACATACCCCCCTCTCCACTAAGTATAGACCCCCTCCCTCAGTACAGACCCCTCTCTCCACTAAGTATAGACCCCACCCTCAGTACGTACCCCCTCTCCACTAAGTATAGACACCCTCCCTCAGTACGGACCCCCCTCTCCACTAAGTATAGACCCCCTCCCTCAGTACAGACCCCCCTCAGTATAGACCCCCTCAGTACAGACCCCCACTACATACAGACCTCTTGCAGTAGAGACCCCCCCACAGTACTGACCCCCCTCCCTCAGTACAGACCTCCCCACTAAGTACAGACCCCCTCACAGTACTGACCCCCTCCCCTTCCACATGTGCTAGTAGAGAGGTGGAGGTCGGAAATGTGCTGGGGGGGCACTTTTTACCTTTTTCCTGATCACTGTCTCTGTCCCCCTCCTCAGTCCATCTATATACATACAATAATATAAGCTAACAACAGACCTCAGATCAGTGTCCCTGCTCCGGCTCCTGTGTACAAGTAAACAGCCGAGGAGGGGGAGGCGGCTTTGGCCCGCTCTGCAAGATGAGGCAGGGATACAGCCAGGGGCAGAGTCATGGAAATCCTAGCCCAGACTGCAGTGCAGGTGTTCTGTCCGGCAAGGATGGAGACTGGAGAGTGTTAGGCGTGGAGAAAGAGAAAGTAAACTTTATCTCCAATTTGCATGTTGGGCAGAGTAACAGCTGTGAGGTCACTGGTTGCTAGGCAACCATTGGCCAGAGTCTCAGATGAAGCTGGAGGCGGAGCGAGCGCCAGCGATATGGCGGGGTTTGCTTGCACTGTCAATTTCATTCCGGGACACTGTATTGTCCTGGAATGTAGGTGCCCAGGACCCGGGACAGACCTGCTAATTGCGGGATTGTCTCGGGCAATCTGGGACACGTGGGTACCCTATTACAAAGGGTTGCTGGGCATATGGAGGCATACTGGGGGATAAAGTGGATTCTAGAAGGTACAGAGGTGTGTGGGGGGTGCAGAGTGTGCTGGGGGGTACGGAGGATGCTGGGAGGTGCAGAGGTGTGTGTAGGAGATGCAGCAATGTGCAAAGGGGTGCAAAAGTGTGCTGGGGGGGTATGGAGGTGTGGTAGGGGTACTGGGGTCATTTGGGAGGTACAGAGTTGTGCCAGTGATATAGAGGTGTGCTGGGGGGTATGGAGGTGTGCTAGGGGTACAGGGATTATTTGGGAGGTACAGAGATGTGCAGGGGATATAGAGGTGTGCTGAGGGGTATGGAGGCATTCCAGGGGGTGTCGAGATGTGCGAAGGGGTATGGCATTAGATGGTTCTTGTAGAACCATGCCAATTTTAAATGGCCCACCTCAATTAAGATATAGATAAGATAAGATAAGACTGAACACATTGGAAAAAAGGTGTCCCTGAAATTTTTTTGGAAAGGTTGGCAACTATGCAGGAAGGGGTCCCGCTGCAGAACACGTGAAAGGGTCCTGCTGTGGGACCGCAATAAAGAGCCCTGGATCAGTGGGAAGGGTCCCGGGACTCGTGGCAGGGGCCCAGGACAGGGTCAGTGGGGCCCTTCATGGTTTCTTGCACCGAGGTCCTGAAGGCTCTGAGTTGGAAATTTGCACTATAGTTAGAGGACAGCAACAACAGGCCTATACATGGAGACACGAGGCACATGCAACTGTCTGCCTGATCAGAACAGAACTAAAACCCTTCGGTTTGGCCAGGTAATAATTGGACTTTGACATTACAGTTATATGGGTATGTAAACTAGCCTAAATGAAGAGATACATGACTTAGTTGTTTTTCTATTAAAACAAGAGCTACAGCCCCAGGTTTGGGGGGGGGGGGGTAACAATTGGTCAGAGGCTGCACAGTTTGTGGATTCTCAGGCAGAAGTCTTCCTATAGAAGAATGCTTTCCTTTGAAATAAATGTTGCTTTTATTCTTGCCGGGACAAAAACTCTAATCTTTTTTGACCTATAGGAGTTTTTTTTTTATCTGATACATCAATACTCAAACCTTCACCAGTAACTGTATTTACTATACAAATCTAATTTTCCCTCATAGAGATGAGATGAATATACCCGGATTCAGTTCAAGGGAGGTTCGCTGAACTGCTCCTAAGTCCAAACTTCAATCTGATTGCCCCTGAAGTCAAATGAAGTCAAATCTTTAACCACTCGCTGACTGATATATGTATTAAGACGTCCTGTCTGCAAGTGGTTATACCAGGTTAATGCCTGCAGCTAGGGTCCTGGCACCATTTTTTTCAGGCAGAAATTGGCTGTCTTGAAAACATAATCTGATTGGCTATAAAGCCCCCTACCCACAGACCATCAAATCCACTGACCAAAGTTGTGGGGAAATGGCCTTGGGGACAGTATAGGGACAAGGAGCTTTGTCAGGGGCCCACTGTGGCCATTTTTTTGCATGGGATCCCCTTTAACCCATAGCAGGGCCCGGTATAGATGAGGAGATTCCACAGCCCCTTTGATTGCAAACAAAATGAAGACCCTGGGAAATGTAAGTTACTGGCAATGTAAATGGTATTATTTTATTTGTAAATGTAATTTTTACTGTAGTACATTGTATATACAGCACACTGATGTCCCAATTAGAGCAGACTAAGAGCATCCCCAAGCATGTTTTTTTTATCCACATCCCATATGACAAATGTATACAAACATCATAATGGGAAATAGTTAATACCACGACCATATCTGACAGCCTTGATCCTGGTACTATTTTTACAGCCACTGGTCGGCTGTCATATAAGAGTGTACCTGGGCAAATGGATCACTTTTACAGTGTTCTTGAGGCCCCCCTTCACCACCTGCGATGGTTTCAGGGATCTCGCTTTCCTCTGGAGAACCTGTCACCACAACTGGTTAGCACAACTTCCCACAGAAAAGATGGAAGAACATCATTCCCCCTTCTCCTCTGTGACAAATGAACCCAGAAGTGACAATGATTTAGTAATATCCAGTGTTAGTTTGTGCTCAGTTAGTTGCCTTGGACATCAGGAGTGTAATAGATCATGATGTCTCCATAAAGAGTACCTGTCACCTGCCCAAGGCTATCACAAGTGGACTTGTTCACCCCTTTGTGACAGAAATAAAGGTAAATGAAAACATAATTAAAAAGTGTAAAAAGTGTAAAAAAAAATAAAATAAAATAAAGATGAAAAGCACCCTATCCCCCTGCGCATATACACAAATACAAACACATCCATAGGTCTGGCACACATATATAAACAGTGATTGCACCACACCTGTGAAGTATCACTGCAAATGTTAGAGTGAGAGCAATCATGCTAGGGCCATATGGTAATTCATGATTATCTATAAACGAAAGCATCACACATATATATAAGGATGGGCCGAACACCCCCCTGTTCAGGTCGCAAAACACCCAAACAGGGGAAAAGTTCTGACCTGAACGGAGAACCCCATTAATGTCTATGGGTGCTGAACAGGAAAGATCAAATGTGCCAAATTTGAAGGCTTATGTGTAAGTAATTGGCCATAAAAGGGGTATGGGGGTCCGGGAACTGCATTGGGGGACATGTATCAATGCAAATTTTTTTTTTAACAATTGTTTCTTCAGGGGCAGTGATTTTAACCACTTCACATCCCGCATATAGTCATATGAAGTCTGCAGGAGGGATCTCCCATCCTGGGCGGGCTCATATGATGTCCTGGGCTTCCCCGCCACGTCACTCAGGACCCGATGCGCGCGCCCAGTGGCTGCGATGTCCGCCGGGCACCTGCGATTGCCCGTTAACTGAACAGGACCGTGGATCTGTGTGTGTAAACACACAGATCCACATCCTGTCAGGTGAGAGGAGACCGATCATGTGTTCCCAGTACAGAGGAACACCGATCGGTCTCCTCTCTTTGTGATTCCCCTCCCCCTACAGTTAGAATTACTCCCTAGGACACACATTTAACCCCTTGATCGCCCCTAATGTTAACCCCTTCCCTGCCAGTGACATTTATACAGTAATCAATACATTTGTATAGCACTGATCGCTGTATAAAAGTCAATGGTCCCAAAATGGTGTCAAAAGTGTTCGATCTGTCCGCCGCAATGTCACAGTCATGATCAAAATTGCAGATCACCACCATTACTAGTAAAAAACTACTAGTAAAAAAAATAAATAAAAATGCCATAAAACTATCCCCTATTTTGTAGACACTATAACTTTTGCGCAAACCAATAAATATACGCTTATTGCGATTTTTTTTTTAGGCGAATACATATTTTTTCTGAGGAAATTTAAAAAAATAAATAAAAATTGGGATATTTATTATAGCAAAAAGTAAAAAATATTTTTTTTTTCAAACTTGTGGCTCTTCTTTTGTTTTATAGTGCAAAAAATAAAAACCTCATACCACCAAAAGAAATCTCTATTTATGGGGAAAAAATGATACAAATTTCATTTGGGTACAGTGTTAAACGCGCAATTGTCATTCAAAGTGCAACAGTGCTGAAAACTGAAAATTGGCTTGGGCAGGAAGGGGGTGAAAATGCCTAGTATTAAAGTGGTTATTGATGCTGAAAGTGCAACAATAAAAATGAAAAATTCCTTTAAATATTGTGCCTGGAGGGTCCCCGTAGTCTGCCTGTAAAGTGATGTATCTGTAGCATGTATAGAACATGCTGCAGCAAAAATGTAATTTCTAAAGGAAAAAAAAAGAAAAGCGCCCCCCCCAAACCATACCAGGCCACATCCCCTCATCATGGGGAGCATGCTTTAGGGCATGGAGGGCTCTGCCCCCCCACCCCAAAGCACCTTGCCCCCAGATCCCACCCCCCATGTGAGTATATTGTACCTCTACTCATACACCAAAAAAGTGTCAAAAAGTAATAAAAACACAGACAGTTTTTGACAATTCCTTTATTAAGAAATAAAAAAACAGTATCCTCAATGTAAATCCATCATCAATCACGCTGCCCACCACACCAAAAAAGAACAAAAAAACCCGATCCACCTTCATTGCCGGACATCTGCCGAAAGTATCCTCCACTGTTTGACAGTTCTTATATAGGTAAAGGTGGGGGCACTTGGCTGTCACCTGATGGCACCACCCCTCTTGTGATGTCACTGACTGGTACATGCTAGGTCAGTAATGTCATAAGGGGGCGGTGCCACCAGGTGCCACCACCCCATTTTTTTTTTAATATTTTTACCGGCAAAGTTTAAAAAATTTATTCAGCTGTGACAGCTGATGACTCATCGATTGTTAAGGACGCCGCGGCCTTAACTACCAGCTTTTACTGCACCCTGAATGGGCAAATATTTGCCCAATCAGGGTGCAGAATGCACTGTGCAGAGAGCAGTACATTGCAGGGCGAAAACCAGTGAACACCCTGCAAATTTGGGTGTTCTCCAAACAGGTCGAACAGCCAATGTTCGGCCTGAACACATGCTCGGGTTGAATCATTCACCCAGCACTACTTATTGACAATTTTATGTACCATTGTTTGTCGCTATTTCACAGGTGTGCACAATTTTTAAATCTTTGCATGTGTAGTATCTACTGTATCTACTTAAAGCAGAACCCACAAGATTCAAAAAAATTCCCCATTGGTACACCCCCCCCCCACACAAAACACTAAACAGTTATTACATTTGTGAAATTTCTTACCGTTTAAGAGAAATGTCTGATTGAATTTTTAGGAAGCCAGCTCTGTGATTCAAAAAATGCAGCCTGTATTCTAGCAAGGAGGATCTCTTAGAACAGTAATTGCATCATATCCTCTTCTCTCTCTCTCTAATCAGACTACATTTCCCATGAATCATTGGGATTGGAGCGAATGTGGGAGGTACACTAGGCTTGTACATGTAAATGTGAACGCGCCCATTTCAACAAAAATCACACACTAGCCATGCTAGTCAGTAACACACGGAATGATAGGTTACAGCCTTATAAATGCAAATCATTCCACTCTTTTCTGTAAAGGTGAACTTACACTTTAATAGACATGTGCAATTTGTTTCATTCCAAATTCATTTTTGAACGAATTTCAACAAATTTGTTAATTCGGAAATATCCATAATGAAAACCCGAAAACACGAAAATATGAAAATTCAAAAACCCAAAAATGAAATAATCAGAAATAATAACTAACTAATTATAACTTAACTATTACTAACTATTAAATTATAGGTATTGGAATTTCCTTTCAAATTTGGCTGTTTAGTGAGCGTAATGAATACAAATTTTTCCAAAGTTCCGAATTATCCAAAATAAAGAATGCCGTATCAAAATGAAGGAAGCGTAACAAATCAATAATAATAAACAACAATAGTAATAATAATAACATCTTTTTATTATTATTTATTATTAAGCCATTTGGTTCCATTCGTTTAGATGCTGCATTTGTTACTTAGGATAATTTGTAACTTTGGATAGATTCGTATTCGTTACATTCACTAACAGCCAAATATGAAAGGAAATTCCAATACCTATAATTTAATAGTTATTATTAGTTAGTTTGTTATTATTTCAAATTTTCGGATTTTTGTTCTTTCAAATTCTCCCACGTATAAAGTTAATAACATTGGTGTTAAATAAAGAGGCCGGAGGATTGGCGATTCCATATACAAAAAGTTATTTTTTAGCTTCACAAATACACCATATTTTTGGATGGATGGTAATATTGGGTTCTGATCCTATACAAGGTTTGCTACTATCGGTTTACCCTGATTACCCACCAATCTCTTTATTAGAGGAGCAAAACCAATTGTCCAATAAGGGATTTGTTACGGGTAAACTGTTTGACAAGGTATGGCAGAAAATGAAAAAAAAATACTGAAATAAAGGGCTATACGGTATACACCCCTATCTGGAACAATAGTAATTATGGGGAATTGTTGAAATTGGAAGGGTTTGAGATTTGGAAGCTTAACCTCCCTGGCGGTATGATTATTTCGGATTTTAGGTGCTGAAAGCGGTACAATTATTTTGCATGGAAATTTGGCGTTTTATATTGTAGGCCTGTAATTCTTAACAATAACACACTTAAATCTGTCCAAACAAGAGTCTAGTAGATATCCCGGGTATGATAAAGTTTGAAACACAAAAACATAAATTATAATATAATAAAAAAAAAATAATAATTAAAAAAAATAAAAATAAATAGTAATAAAATAAATTTCCACACGATTCACTATCGCTCAATTCTGCAAGTGTTCTAATTTACTATCGCTGTTTTCTAGCTGGTCTAAAGCCATTTTTGACGTAAAGGGACACTTTTTGGTTGCTATGGACAATCTCCAGTTTCCAGGCAGAAAGAACAGTATATGCAATATAAAACTGCATGCAGGGCATGGGCCAGAGCTCTGGGGACAAATGGGATGTGAAATGATTTCATACAGTACTGTAATCTGTAAGATTACAGTACTGTATGTGTTATGCTTTTTAAATTTTTTTGAATTTGCCGCCAGGCTCCACCCCCGTGCGTCGCGCCGCTCACAGGGAATGGAGCCTGGCACAGAGAGGCTTCGGAACAGGACACAGCCCGCGGACACTGCGGGGGACATCGCAGGATCCCGGGGATAAGGTAAGTAAGGAGGCACTAGGATCCTGCGATGCAATCCCGAGTGTGGCTCGGGGTTACCGCTAATGGTCCTGAATTTTAACCCCGAGCCACACTCGGGAAAACCGCCAGGGAGGTTAAGGGACTAAAGTATATGACACAACTATTTCAGGAAGATGTGCTAAAAACTTTCACTGAATTAAGAAATGAATATAACATTCCAAATCAAAGATCCTTCCAATTTTTACAGCTTAGGCATTCATTATCAGTACAGGCCTAAATGCACGAATTGAAACGATAATAGCCCTGCTGGAAAAGACAGAAAAGAAAAAGGGTTTAATATCACAAATATATGATATATTATATGATAAATTTAGGGGAACTCAGGACATACCAGCAAGGTCAGCTTGGTCTGGTGATATAGGGCCAATCTCAGATGAACAATGAGCAGTGGCACTATCAGTAACACCGCGGGCATCTCTATCTACAACACAAAATTTAACACAATTATTTATATTACATAGGGCTTATTACACACCAGAGAAATGATTCAAATGGAAACATAGGGATACAGCACAATGTCCTAGATGTAAAGGGACCCCTGCTAATTTAATTCCTATGCTATGGAGATGTCCTAAACTTTTTTTTGGAGCGAGGTGGTATTGATGATTAATAGCATTTTTGGGACCGGGTTTTCTCCAGACCCAGGGGGGGGGATGCCTTTTGGGTATACTGGATGAAGGAGAAATCCAGAGGGAATATAGGATTTCAATAATTAGCAGCCTATTTCAGGCCCGTAAGCTTATAGTGAAAAGGGGACATCGCCACTTCCACCTACAGTTGCAGAGTGGAAGATACAAATAAGGGAAACCCTAGTTAAGGAAAAATAAATTTTTCTGCATAGAGGACAATCAGGGAATTTTAAAAAGACATGGATAAGATGGCTTGATATTTTGGATATATAATTGGAGGATGGAATAGGGAGAGGGGGAGAGAGAGGAGTATAGGCATGTTTTTTTTTTTTTTTTTTTTTATTATGTGCAGGGGTTGTATGTTTTTTTGTTGTTTTAGTTGTTGTTTGCATGTATGAAAAAAACTAACAATAAAAAAATATGCGATTTAAAAAAAAAATATTTAATTTGGGTACAGTGTTGCATGACCGCGCAATTGTCATTCAAATTGCGACAGCGCTGAAAGATGAATTGGCCATCTACCCGAGCCAATGTTTTAACATCTGAGGTGAGGAGGGAGACAGGGCGGTAAGACTCAGGCAACATTCGGTCCTTCCCCTGTTTTGTAATTACTATAATTATTGTTTCCTGCATTGATTCTGGAAGTCTTTGTTTATGAAAAGCATAATTTAATATTTTCAATAATTTCGGCAACAAAATCTTATCAAATTTTTTTATAGATTTCCGTTGGTAGTCCGTCCATCTCTGGCGCTTTATTATTATGGGTCTGTGCTACTGCTTTTTTTAACTCTTCCAGGAATATGGGGCTATCAAGAAATTCTCTCTCTTCTAGTTTAAATTTAGGAAAAAACTATTTTTCCAAGAATTGTTTTACTTGGTTCTTTGTCTTCTCCACCCTTGATTCATAAAGTGAGTTGTAGAAGTCAACAAATATATTCTCAATGCTACCCGTATCATACTTCACCACCCCTTCTGCATCTTTAACTGCTGCGATAGTTATTATTCCTTCTTAAGCCCAGGCTATTGCAGCCAACATACGTCCTTACCTGTTCCCCCATCTCATAGTGTTTTTGATTTTGAAAGAATCTACTATTTTCTGCTTTTGTTAAAATGAAATGTTATACATTTTTTGAGCTTCTTGCCAAGCGACACATTTTTCTTCTATGGGATCTGTGATGTAGTCCTGTTCAGCTTGAGTCACTATTTGCCTTACTTCCTCCTCCTGTTTTCTAGATGTATTCCTAATTTTAGATATTTCTTTAATCAATACCCCACATATATATGCCTTCATAGTGTCCCAGACTACTAATAATAGATGTCAATTTTTTTTTTTTTTTTAATTCAAAAAATGTGATTTTATTGCATCCTCTTCTGTCATCAACAGCAGCCACTGGGGATTCATTTTCCATGGTAAAGAGGACAACTGACCATCAGTCTGTATAGTCAATATAAGTGGGAAATGATCAAAAAGCCCCCTAGGGCCATAATGAATTGACTCTAGCCATGGGAGAAAGTTATCATTCTCCAAGGCCAAGTCTATTCTGGACAGAGATCCATAAATGTACTCGAACAGCATGGGTATTCTCTCTTTAATGGATATCTAATTCTCCACATATCCATTAACCCCATCTCTTGTATATAGCCAGCAAATCTAGTATTCTTTGTTCTTTGTTTACCTTTTGTGGTGCTATGTCTATCCTCCTCCTCGTTCATTATATTATTAAAATCTCCCATTACTAATGTTGGTAAATTCGGCCACTCTACCATTTTCCTAATTCATCACATCATCATTATATGGGGTGGGACATAGACATTCACCAACAACAAGTTTTTATAATTTAATATGCACCAGAGTACAATATAACGACCCGCTGGATCTTTGAATCTTTCTCTGCATGAGAACCGAACCAAGCGGGAGACCAGGACGCTTACACCTCTGGAATAAGTAGAATATACCGCATAGATTTGGTACTTAAATCTTGATCTTTCAAAAAGCGTCATGTCCTCTCGCCCAAGGTGAGTCTCCTGCAGAAATATTATTGCTGGTTTATAAAACTCAATTACTTCAAAAACTGCCCGTCTCTTTCCCTTATCACCCAACCCCCTCACATTCCATGATAACACATTAATTTTTTCCCTCATTATTTTGTATCGCCAACTGATGGTCTACTAAATCCCCAGCAACCCATACCTGATGTCTAGGGCTCATTACACAGAAGAGATACTCCCCAATTCTTTTGAATTAACACAGTATACAATATAGAAGATCCGGAAAAGACAACAAGAGGAGGAAGAGAAAGAATGAATGGGCAAAAAAAAACACCCTGTCGCAGCCCCCGACCCCCACCCCCCTCAAATCCCACACCACCACTTCCTACGTGCCCAATCACACATGGGGATTCCCTCCACCCAAGCTAGTTGGAGGTAGCCCCTACCCCTTACCACTGTCCACACAGGACTCATACATGCGGACTAACTAGTGACTTTTTGACCATTGCAAGTATTATGCTTGCGCCAAGTAAATGTCCAAAAATAAGTAATCCACCATTTCAATGATCAAATATAAATATCTGAGGAGGAGAAGAAAAAAAAAGAGGGGGGAAGGGGAGCAAAAGGAGGTCAATAGATCCACTTGCGTTCAAGCAATCTTTTTATTTTCCTTTTTTATTTTCCTCCATATATCTTTCTTCCAACCATGGTTTGGCCACCTTTGGGTTTTCGAAAAAAGATAATTTTTTCACCGTACATAATTCTCAACTTGGTTGGATATAACATTGAGTATGTTATTTGTTTTAATCGCAAACTGCATTTACATTCTATAATTTTTGCTTGTTTCTTCTGTACTTCCATCGAAAAGTCCGGGTAAAAGGAGATTTTTTTTTTCTGTTATACTCAATGTTACCTTGTTGACGTACTTTGGCAAGAATTAGATCCCTGTCTCTGAAATTTAGCATTGTAATAATAACTGTCCTGGGATTACTCAAAGAAGGAAGTAACCGATTTGGAATCTGATGGGCCCGTTCAATTGTAAAAAGTTTTGAAAAACCCTCTGTACCGAGTGTATCCATTATCCAATTTAAAAAAAAAAAAAACGGTCGTTAATTGACCCTCTTCATGCTCTGGAAAAATGCGTACATCATTACGTCTTTGCCTGTTTTCCAAATTATCTAGTCTCTGTGCTTGATCCATTATTTGTACCTTTGTTTGTTGAAGATCCTTTTTTATCAAGGCAGGGCATCCTCCTTTGTACTAACCCTGTTCTCCAATTCCATGGTATGTTCAGACATTTTTTTGATGTTCTTGTCTTATAACCGTAATGTCCTTCTTTAAATCATGCATTTGACTTGTTATGCCATGTACACACAAGCAGACTTTTCGATAGCAAAGGTCCGACAGAACAAATCCGCCGGACAATTCAATCGTGTGTGGGCTTCATCTGACCTTTGTTGTTGAAAAATCAGATGGACTGTAGAAATAGAACATATTTCAAATCTTTCCGACGGACTTGAGTCCGGTCAAAAAATCCGTTCGACTGTATGCTAGTCTGACAGACGAAAAACGACGCAAGGGTGATCGTGTTTAGGCAAGTCCGTTTCATTGGAACTTCGTCGAAAGTCCATCAAAAAGTCCTTCGGAGTTAACCAGCATCCTCTATGCTGTGTTTTATTGTCCATTCAATGTTTTAAATTGAGCGCTTATTGCTCCAACCTGTAATAAGAGGTATATGCAGTATTCTTAATCATATCCAATCAGTGTTTCAATGTTCATTTCTAAGCCCCAAAGGATCTACATCTTGCTCAGTGTTCAGTTACAATATCCGTAGACTATTCAGGGTTCTCTGTTCAATTTCTTACTCAATATTTAATAGTCGTGTCCTTTCTCCTTACTCAGCGCAATAATCATTAATATCAATTCTGTGTTCAATATTTGACTTTCAGTACTCCGTGTTCATATCACTATGCATTGCACGTTTATTCAAGACCAATTTCCGTTCTGTCTTCGATGTTTAAGATTCGGCACAGTGATCAAGAATAATATCTATTCAATGTTTAATATACTATGTAATAGTCCATGACAAAATCATTTCAATGTTCAGTGTTTAACCACTTCCCGACCGCCCACCATCATTATACATTGGCTGTTTGAAGAGGAATATCGTTGTTATGGCAGCAGCTAGCTGCCATAACTCCAGTATCCTCTTCTTCAGTGAGCAGTCCAGTTTAAGATAAAAGTGGTCTCTGCTGAAGATTTGTGGCAAGATCACTTTTACTTCAAAAGATTTTTATTTTGAAAGAAAGCACATTTGAAATACATAAATATACTTTGTCATATATAATAACAACAAATTTAGCAACAGATGTAATATGAAACATACATAGGTTAGCTGTAGGTGGAGAGCTGACATTATCAGGAACCCCCGATCCATGTCATGCCATAGGAGCACTCTGACCGTCGGATAAGCTGAAGAGTAATTCAGCCTGATTGACATAGGGTCTCTCACCTCCCGGCACCCCTAACGGGAACATACTGTGTCGGAAGAAGAAGCCCCCGATCATCATCAACAGTCTGAGCTCTCCTAATACACAACGGTGATGCATCAGGGCATATAGAATGGAGAGCTAAAAAATCAGAGGGTTATCAACTCTTTACCCTACCCTCAGCACTTTAACTGTTCAAATTCACGTCTAGGCTAACAAAGATGCTGAGTAAGTATAAATAAAACCAAGGTCCAGAGTGGACCGAGAAAAAGGAAAAGGAGAAGAAAAAAAGGGGGGGGGAAGGGGAGGAGCATCACTATTCATTCTGAGAGCATTTTATATTGACCTATTAGAGGGGCCAATGGGTATGCCCACCAGTCGAGCCCACGGTTCCCAGGTAATCTCAGTTTTTTGGCTGTATCCTACACAATACTGGATAGCTTTTCCTGGGACATTATCCAGGATATTTTCCTTTTTGCCCCTAAGAGAGAAATTCTCGGTTGTTTCCAGGCCCTGGCAATCGTGAATTTAGCCCCTAGTAGCACAAAGTGTACCAGTTTACCAGAAGATTTGGAGATCCATGGGATTGAGACTTTTAGGAGGGCCACCATAGGAGTCCTGGGAACCCGAGTCTCCACCAGCTCGTCTATTATGTTGAATATTTTTTTCCAAAAATAACGTATTCTGGGGCATCCCCACCAAATGTGAGACATCGTGCCTGTGAGTTGACAGCCCCTGAAACACAGAGGATCCACTGCGGGGAAAATAGAAGCCAGTCTGGAAGGAGTGTAGTACCATCTTGAGATCACTTTCAGGCTGGCTTCTATCAGAGTGGTGTTAAGGATACCTTTGAAGGACTTAAAACAGGCCCTCTGCCAGCTCTCCAGGTTCCATTGGAATTGAAGATCAGATTCCTAGGCCTCCATGAAGGACGCCTTTGAGACAGGAGAAGTAAGCGACGAGTAGATTACCCAGATCCCCCTTCTGGTCCATGGCTTGACTGCACCACAATTCATAGTCAGTAAATTTTGGAGGGAAAAGTTTAACTTTACATATAGATTGTAAAAAATGGGATATTTGGCCAAACCCATATAGTTCAGAGTTGGGAAGGTCAAGCTTTTTGATGCAGTGCCTTAGGGTAAAGGGGCCTATAGCAGTGCAGAAATGGCCTATCCTATAGAGTCCTTTATACACCCACCATGTAAAGGCCAAGACATTTTTTCCAGGGGGAAGTCTGGGTTAATATATAGATGAGTCAGGGGTTTATAGGCTGAAACTAGAGTCAGCAATGAGCGTAGGGAGTCCCAGAGAGCAAAGGAGTGGGATAGAGTAGGTGCGAGTGTTGAGGGTCTGTTTTTCGGGGGGCTCCAAAGCAAGAAGTCTAAAGTGAAGTTAGGGACCACATGTTTTTCTATCTGAACCCAATCAGGTTTCTCAAACCTAGCGTAAACTATGGACAATTGGGCTAATCTGGCAGCCTGATAATATTTGTGGAGGTGGGGCAGTCCCAGGCCTCCTTTTTTCCTATGTGTATAGGGCTCTTTGGGGGATTCTATAGCCCGCCTTGCCCCAAGTGAACTTCAGAATTTTGCTTTGGAAAGCTTTAATATGGTCCCTCCGGATGGGGATGGATAGAGAGCAGAAAAGATATACTAATCTTGGGAGTCATTTTAATCGAATTCACCCTCCCCAGCCAAGATATGTTGTTTTGAGACCAGATGCATAGGTCCGCTTCTAGCTTGCGGTACATGGGGGGATAGTTATGATTATACAGGGTTTCAGTCTTAGCTGTTAAATTAAATCCCAAATATCTAATGGAGGAGTCGCTCCATTTGAATTTGAAGGACTTTCGTAAGAGTTCCACAGTGTCGGTTTGTAGGGAAATGTTGCCTGGGATTTGGAATAGTTCACTTGTAAGCCTGATATCCTAGCGAAGGCGTCCAAGGTTTGGCATAAGTTGAAAAGAGAGGTTATGGGTGAGGTTAGGAAGAGCAGAACGTCGTCCGCGAAAAAGGCCACATTTGTGAGTTTGGGAGCCGCATGATACACCCTTAATGTTCGGGTTTTGGCGAATCGCTATGGCGAGCATTTCTATTGCTATCGTGAATATGAGCGGGCGAAAGTGGGCATCCTTGTCTAGTCCCCTCTTTTATCGTTATTAGACATGTGCACACTGAAATATTTTCTTTCGAATTTCTTTTTCGTCCGAAAAATAAATTTATTTAGTTACTCCCAAAATTCGTTTTCATTCATTTAGTTTTTTTGTTACAAAATTGCATTAGTCCGAAAATCCAAATTAATTAAGGTCCAATCTGTCATTGAAGGCTTATGGTGTCTGTCGAATATTCAAAGAAGATTAGACGGAGCAGCTAAACTGTACGATGCCGCAATCGTACATTTCCGGTCAAATTTTCCACCTACAAGCTTGCTGTAGTAGAATTCTAATGTTGTATGACTAGTAATAATTATATTTATTAATTATTTTACTAGTCAACCAACATTAGAATTTTTCTATAGCCTACGGGAGGATGCATTTGACCGGAAATGTACGATTACAGTGTCGTACAGTTTAGCTGCTCCGTTGAATCTTCTTAGAACTTTTGACAGACACCATAAGCCAAAAATTCAACGTTTCTATGTTTTTCATTGCTTTGTGGAATCTTCGTCGTTCATGTTGAATGGTCTACTCTACCCCAATAGTCAGCCAACTTTCACATTCGTTTCTCAATCTCCAAGTGCAATGGCAGGCACGGCATCCGATGTTGTGTCAGATATTGTATATATATGCATTATAATATGGAAGAAATAATAATAATTCCCCCCCAACACGGGCAGCCTCTGAGGCTATCGCAACACTAGTATCAATATCAAGTTCACAACACTAACACAATAGCAGCACATTATTATGAAAAAGTTAAGTTGAACTGTAGCTTGCTTCACATTGTTCTGCTGCTGTGCTTATGCTTAATTGATAAATAATTCAGGTTCTCTGACAAACGGACCAGCTAAGATTGACTGTCTTTTGAAATGATTCAGTGTGTGTGTCTCTCTCTGCTAGCAAATCGTAAGTGAAAGTAAGTTGACTGTATGTGTGTACTTAGTTCTAGCTATTTTACTGCCCCTCCTCTTTGGTTACAATCGGCCAATAACATTCATCATTATCATTATTTTTATTTTACTTCCTCCACTCAATTCCAGCAGCGATCTTTTCTCTCTATGTCAAATCTTTTCTCTCTATGTCGAATCTTTTCTCTCTAGTTTAATTTTTAAAAAATTGATACACTGCCAAACATGAGGTATACAGGTAAGTGGATACTCCCTTCACCACATCCCGACAATAATTTTTGGAGAGATAAACAAAAGAGACCTTGGGATTGTACGGATGTGGGGGAGAGTGGTCTCTTTTGTTTATCTCTCCAAAAATCTTTTCTCTCTATGTCAAATCTTTTCTCTCTATGTAGAACAATCTTGGACTAATAGAGTTAAGGTTAGGCACATTCGACCTCAGGTTCGATAGACACAGATTGTTATTGTCAGCGTCATGTCGAATCTCCTATCTATATCGAACTGTTGTCGCAACAAAAACTAAAATAAAGCATTTGTTTATGTCGGATCTTTCAGTTTTCGTATTCTGTGCTATCGTTATTGTTTGTTAAAATGAAAATGAAAATATCTGAAATTCAGATGAAAATGCATTCGGACAAAAACGAATGCACATGTCTAATCGTTATAGGCTTGGAATAGTAACCTTGGAGCCGTATACGGGCTGTGGGATTGGAGTATAGTGCCTGCATCAGTCCCATGAATTGCTGGCCAAAGCCCTAATGTTCCTAAATGGCAAAAATATAGGGCCATGAGACCGAGTTGAAGGCCTTTTGCAGGTCAAATGACAGGAGCATCCCTGATTGTTTAGGGCCCCCCTCCCAATTAGTTTGGAGAATGGATACCACATCTATTGCCCGCCTTATCTGATCTGGGCCTTGTCTGCCCAGGATGAAGCCCACTTGATCCTTGTTTATATATGTGTTGATGAAGGAAGTTATACGGTTAGCAAGAATTTTGGTTAGAATCTTGACATCGCAGTTAATAAGCGATATAGGGCGAAAGTTTCCTACGTCTTACGTATTCTTGTCTGGCTTAGGTATCACTGCGATGTACGCGGTATTAAGTTGTGGATCAATTGGATCCCCCTTCGTTTTTGTATTGAAGAATTTCGTTAGGTGTGGGAATAAGGTGTTGGAGAACGCTTTGTAATAGGGATTTGACAGACCATCGGGGCCAGGGGCAGAGCCAGTCTTCAAGGCCTTTATCACTCCTAGCACCTCGCCTTCTGTGAATGGGACTTCTAGGCTGTCTTTGTGTTCTGCTGAGAGCGACGGGATGGAGAGGCCATCTAAAAATGTGCCTAATGAAGCGTCAGTGAGGGGCATGCATGAAGAGTAAAGGTTGTCATAAAAGACATGAAATGCTTCCAGGATTTTGGAGGGGTCAGCCGTGGTGCCTTGACCCAGAATTCTTATTTTTGGCATTATATAGGACTTAATTCGGGGTGTTAATATAGCGGCCAGCATGGAGCCTATCTGGCCACTTGGGTATAAAACTATTGCCTGACTACCCAAGTGGATACAGGAGTTATGGGGGAACCACTTCTGATAAAAAATAAAAAGAGAGAAAAAAAAATATATATAAAAAAAACCCACAGTCAACAGGGTGACTAAATAAGAAGAGGGAGAACACCGGACTAAACTACTCCCAGGGAATGAGAGGGAACCAGTCTCTGCAATTAGAGGAATAATCAAATGCAGAGGCAAGTGGTTACATGGGGCACAGATTGCAGTGTGATCTTGCGGTCATGGAGGTCCATTGTGGGATAATCTTCTGGACTTGGTCTTGTTCCAAAGGGGATTCCGTGAGCTGACCGGAGGAGGACGCTTGTTGGATCCAGTCGAGGAGGAGGATGCTTCCATTTCTATCTCCTGAGAGATTATCTTCAGGTTGAGCAGGAGCTTTTCTCCCACTGCGAAACTGGAGAAGGAGTGGCTCTGACCCTTGTGGGAGAATTTCACTGCGAATGGGAAGGCCCATTTATACTTGATGTCCCTCTGGGTCATGGTTAACAAGAGCGGTTTCAGTGTTCTTCTTGCTTAATGGTGGAAGGGGAGAGATCCACAAAGATTTGCACTGGGTGATCTTGACAGGAGACCTGGGGGAGGGCCTGGGCCTTTTTCATGACAGCTTCCTTGATGGCAAAGTAATGAGGTTTGGCAATGATGTCCCTGGGGGAGCCGTCCTTTCTGGGGGGACCCAGGGCCCTATGCACCCTGTTCAGCTCCAAGCGTGATGGCTGAATGTTTGGGATCAGCGACTCCATTAAGTCCTGCGTAGCTGCTGTGACATCGAGAATTGTTTCCAGCAGTCCTCTGATCCGAAAATTGAGCCTCCTGGATCTGTTTTGCAAATTATCTATGTGTGAGAACGCACTGTCCAGTTGGTCTTTAAGGGTTTGGATTAGGTCAGAGTTCTGGTGAGACACAGCTGCAGTCTGATCCAGCTTGCCTTCAATGGCGCCCATCCTGGAGCTAATATTCTGGAGGTCTACTTTAATTTCTCCTGTTATTTTATCCGCCGTGGCGTCTAGGCCCCTTTCTAAGAGAGTGGAGAATTTAAGAAAGAGATCTTCCACCAAAAACTGAGTGTTTTGGGTCGGAGGGCCATGATGGAAAGAGTCAGCTTAGGCAGGTGCCACTGGCCCTGCTGGGGAGAAGGCCTGATCCCAAAATGCGTGGCTGAGCAGGGACTCTGTGGAGGCCGGTGAGGGAGTCTGGGCTTGCAATCCTGCGGTATTAAACCCAGGGGTGAAATGCAATAGGGCTGGGGCCAGCATTTGCCTGGGTTCTGGATTTCCTTCTGCGAGGGAGGCATGGAGTCGTGGCGGCCATCTTGGTACACCCGGGATGGGTGGAGGCGGCGAATTCCATCTGGCTCTGGGTTTAAACATGCGGGGGTGTTCTCCGGTTTGTGGGGGGGCACAGATGCCATTCGGATGGCGCTCGAGCGGGGTCAGAAAGGGCATTGTGGGCGCTCCTGGATCAGTGAGGTGCGGAGCTTCGGGCTCAGGCTGCCATCTCGGAGCTCTCGCGCATGCGCACTCCAAGATCACTTTTATCAGCGACGGTGAGGGATCGGGTCCTTTCTGTGGCCTGACATGGAGACGAGAGAGGGGAAGATGGCTCCCACTCGTCTCTATAGTATTGCAGGGCGGAAGCGACGTCAAAATGTCACTTCCGCCCATAGCTCTTAAAGGGCCATTTTTGTTTATTGCATTTTATTGTAAATATGAGATTTGACCCCAGATCTCATATTTAAGAGGTCCTGTCATGCTTTTTTTCTATTACAAGGGATGTTTACATTCTTTGTAATAGGAAAAAAAGTGACACTTTTTTTTTTTTTAAAACAGTGTAAAAAAAAAATAAAAGGTAAAAATAACTAAGAAAAAAACCCGACAAGCTCGCATGCAGAAGCAAACGCATAGGTGACTAGCGCCCGCATATGAAAACGGTGTTCAAACCACACATGTGAGGTATCGCCGCGATAAGTAGAACAAGAGCAAAAATTAAGCCCCAGATGTCCTCTGTAACTCAAAACATGCAACCTGTAGAATTTTTTAAATGTCGCCTATGGAGATTTTTAAGGGTAAAAAAATGTTTTTAACTTTAAAAAAACAAAATCTCAGAAAGAGGCTCAGTCCTTAAGTGGTTAATATTAATCCCTCGGTACCACACTCATTGATAATCTAATTTTAGTGTCCATTATTCAGTACACGGAACAATATTTAATATTTAATATTTAATATCAGTATCTTTTCACTGCTCAATTTTCAGTAAAGTATTCGGCATTCAGCAGAGCCTTCAGCAAATCAAGCAGTTCAGGCAATTTATAGTATTCAGCTCCACACTCGATAGTATAATTTCAGTGTCATTTTCATCTTTCAATGCTTAATACAATCGTCAGTGCCTATTTTTATTGTTCAATATTTAGCAAAATATTCAACTAAGCACTCAGCACTCAGTAGTTCAAGCAATTGTATAGTTTGTTTTATCAGCAAACTATTACCTGTGCAGATCTTCTCTGAAAATCAGCCAAAGATTGTCTCTTCACCTTCGGGAACCTTTAACCACTTGCTGACCAGCTGCCACAGTTGTGCTGTGGCAGAATGGCACAACTGGGGCGAAACAACATTATGTAACGTCGCTTCACCCTGTGGCCACTAGGGGCATGTGCTGCTTGCCCACGAAGCCGATGCGAGTGCCCGGCGGTCGAGATCACTGCTGGGCTCCCGCGATCGCTCATGGTACGCCGAGAACTGGGATCTGTGTGTGTAAACACAGAGTTTCCGGTTCTCTGAGGGGAGAAGAGACAGATCGTCAGAGTATGAACAGCGATCTGTCATCTCCCCTACACAGTCCCCTCCCCCCTTCAGTTAGAACACACAGTAGGGAACACAATTAACCCCTTCATCGCCCCCTAGTGTTAACCCCTTCCCTGCCAGTGACATTTTTACAGTAATCAATGCATCTTTATAGCACTGATCGCTGTATAAATGCCAATGGTCCCAAAAATGTGTCAAAATTGTCCAATGTGTCCGCCATAATGTCACAGTCCCAAAAAAAAATCGCAGATCGCCGCCATTACTTGTAAAAAAAAAAAAAATTAATTATAAAAATGCCATAAAACTATCCCCTATTTTGTAGACGCTATAACTTTTATGCAAACCAGTTAATATATGCTTATTGTGATTTTTTTTTTTTTTACCTAAAATATGTAGAAAAATACATATCGGCCTAAACTGAGGAAAAAAAATATTTTTTTATATATTTTTGGGGGATATTTATTATAGCAAAAAGTAAAAAATATTGCTTTTTTTTTTTCAAAATTGTCGCTTTTTTTGTTTATAGTGCAAAAAATTAAAACCGCAGAGGTGATCAAATACCACCAAAAGAAAGCTCTATTTGTGGGAAAAAAAGGACGTCAATTTTGTTTGGGTGCAACGTTGCACGACAGAGCAATTGTCAGTTAAAGTGACACAGTGCCGTATTGCAAAAAGTGCTCTGGTCAGGAAGGGGGTAAAATCTTCCGGGGCTGAAGCGATTAATGCTCGGCGGTCATCACTGCATACATCACTAATGTCATTTCAGTGTCCCGTTCTCAATACACAGCATAGTGTTTTAGTATCAGCACCATTTTGTTTACTCAGATTTCAGCAAAGCAGTAAAGCATTCCACCTTCAGCAGAGACTTCAGCAATTTCAACAGATCAAACAGTTTGATGTTGCCAACAAATTTTTAACCTGTATAGGTCTTTACTATAAGATCACTGTGCATTCCCCAAGAGTTATACAGTTCCACCCATCTGCATCTATATGCAGTGTGCAGTATAGTGTATATACATCATCCCCTTCTATATCACTGACCTGTACACCTTGTTTCCAGTCTTCTGGGCTATTCATGTGCTGTTACACTCTGCTGCACTCTGCTGCACTCTGCTGCTCTCTGCTGCTCTCTGCTGCACTCTGCTGCACTCTGTTACACTTTGTTACTCTCTGCTGCACTCTGTTAAGCTCTGCTGCACTCTGTTGCACTCTGGTGTACACATAACACAGACTGAAAGTTCATGCTGACATGTTGATACACACACTGTATTTCCTGCAGAGCGAGCAGTTAGGCAGACTGCTCTACCTCCCCCTCCTCACAGGACCCAAGGGAGCCCGGCCTCAGTGTCCAATTACCATGTGGAGGTAACATAGCTCCCAACTGTCCCTGATTTCGAGGGACTGTCCCTGATTTGGAACAATGTCCCTCTGTCCCTCTTTCTTCCTCATTTGTCCCTCTTTTTCGTCAGATCTATATAGTTGTATATAAAATGCAGCAAAAAACGAGTTCATTTTCGTTTTCATTTCATTCGTTTTTTGCTTTTTTGCAGATTTTCGGAATTTGAAAATTCGGAAATTCCAAAGTTCGAAAATCCGAAAATTCAAAAATCTGAAAAAAAGAAAGAAAATCAGTTTAATTCGAAATAATAATTAACTATTAAATTATAGGTATTGGAATTTCCATATTAAAGTTGGCTTTTAGTGAAAGTAACGAATACGAATTTATCTGAAGTCACAAATTATCCAAAATAACGAATGGCGCATCTAAACAAATGGAACAGAACAAATGAATAATAAATAATTAATAATAATAAAATGGTTTTATTATTATTATTGTTATTTATTATTGTTAGTTCCAATTGATTGTTCTGTTCCATTTTGTTTAGATGCGGCCTTCCTTATTTCGGATAATTTGTGACTTCGGATAAATTCGTGCTCATTAAGTTCACTAACTGCCAAATTTGAAAGGAAATTCCAATACCTATATTTTAATATTTATTATTAGTTAGTTATTACTTCAGATTTTCTGGTTTTTGAATTTCCGAAATTTTGAATTTTCAGAAATTCAGAAATTCAGAAATTTGAAAATTCGAAAATTCAGAAATTCGAAATTCGGAAATTCGTATTTTCTGATATTCGGAAATGCGAAAATTAGTAATTTTGGAAATTCGTAATTTTGGAAATTTGGAAATTTGAAATTCAAAAATTCATAATTTTGAAAATTCGAAATTTGGAAATTTGTAATTTCGGAAATTCGGAAATTCGTAATTTCGGAAATACAGAGATTTCGGAAATTGAAAAATTTCGAAATTCGGAAATTTTGTAATTAACGAATTTGTCAAAATTCGTTAAAAAACAAATTCGGAACTAAACACATTGCACAGGTCTAAAATGCACTTTTTATCTTTCAAAAAGTGTTTCCCGGTGCTAAACCTTTCATCCAATTTCTAAATTGTTGCATTTTTCAATTTTAAAAGCCAATATAAAGGAATAGTCGTGGTTAAAAAAAAAGCACTTGTGGATTTACAGTAATTAACTTTTTTTTTGTTATTTATCTTTAAGGGGGCATGGCAGGGGGCGTGTCCTATGCCTACATACGTTTGGTTGTAGGTGTCCCTCATTCCCATCTCAAAATGTTGGGAGGTATGATTTACATGATCCGGAATATGGGAGATATGGGAGAGTACAGGGGGCAGAGGGAAAAGTCCCGGATACAGGGAGGGAGATCCAAGCTCAAAGCCCACTGACACAGAGTATACAAGGTATGTAGAAAAGTACAGAAAAGTATACAAAAGTAGCGCTTCATTTGTTTCCCCTTCCACTCTGCTCCTCTCTGGTCTGCTCTGCTCCGTTCTGCCGAGTGCTCTGTGAGTGTGCTCTGCTCCGCTCTTCTTTGTAATACACCAACACTTCTCAGACACTTAGGAGCTCCAATCATAGTACTGCTATCATCCTAAACCGGATCCAGGTAAAGCAAGCAGGACATAAGGACAAATAAACAAACGTAGGTTCACCCGGGATTCAGATTCTCATAGCTTTCTCATAGCCTCTCACAGCCTCTCACAGCGGACATGGCTGCATAGTAGGATGTAGTAGCACGAGATGAATTGTTCAGCATGGAGGTCAGCTGATCAAGGAACGAGTGTGGGTTCATGCTGGGTTCGGCTTCTCATATCCTCTCATAGCCTCTCACAGCGGACGTGGCTGCATAGCGGCGCAGCGTGGAGCTCTGCTGGAACGCCGACTCACATTGCTTCCGTCTCAAGCCACTTCTCCTCTCTGGTTAGTCCAATTATTTCTTTAGCATTTTTTGAGACAAATAGAGCTTTCCCTTGATGATATTTAAAAACCAAAACATACTGGTAGGTTAATTGGCTTCTGTCCAAAAAAAAAAATTGGCCCTAATATATGAATGTGAGTTGGGGACCTTGGATTGTGGGCTCCTTGAGGGTAGGGACCGATGTGAGTGTACGATGTATGTGTGGAGCGCTGTGTAAATTGATGGTGCTATATAGATACCTTAACGGCTTGCCGCCCGCCGGCTGTCATATGACAGCCAGGCGGCGCGACTCTCATCTGGGAGGGTGCCAGGGGGTGCGCGCGCCACCGACGTCAATCGCGTTAGAGTGTGCCATCAAAGGCAATCGCGCACCCGCCGTGTCACTGGGGACTCGGTGCGCGTGCCCGGTGGCCGCGATGTCTGCCGGGTAACACAGCAGGAATGTGGATCTGTGTGTGTAAACACACAGATCCACATCCTGTCAGGGGAGAGGAGACCGATGGTGTGTTCTCAGTAGGGATGAGCTTCGAGTTCGAGTCGAACTCATGTTCGACTCGAACATTGGCTGTTCGCAAGTTCGCCGAACAGCGAACAATTTGGGGTGTTCGCGGCAAATTCGAATGCCGCGGAACACCCTTTAAAAGTCTATGGGAGAAATCAAAAGTGCTAATTTTAAGGGCTAATATGCAAGTTATTGTCATAAAAAGTGTTTGGGGACCCAGGTCCTGCCCCAGGGGACATGGATCAATGCAAAAAAAAAGTTTTAAAAACGGCCGTTTTTTCAGGAGCAGTGATTTTAATAATGCTTAAAGTCAAACAATAAAAGTGTAATATCCCTTTAAATTTCGTACCTGGGGGGTGTCTATAGTATGCCTGTAAAGGAGCGCATGTTTCCTGTGTTTAGAACAGTCTGACAGCAAAATGACATTTTGAAGGAAAAAACTAATTTAAAACTACCCGCGGCTATTGCATTGCCGACAATACACACAGAAGTTCATTGATAAAAACGGCATGGGAATTCCCCAATGGGAAACCCCGAACCAAAATTAAAAAAAAAAAATGACGTGGGAGTCCGCCTAAATTCCATACCAGGCCCTTCAGGTCTGATATGGATATTAAAGGGAACCCCGGCCAAAATTAAAAAAAAAAAATGACGTGGGGTTCCCCCTAAATTCCATACCAGACCCTTCAGGTCTGGTATGGATTTTAAGGGGAACCCCGCGCCAAAAAAAAAAAAAAAAAAAAAAGTGTGGGGTCCCCCCAAAAATCCATACCAGACCCTTATCCAAGCACGCAACCTGGCAGGCCGCAGGAAAAGAGGGGGGGACGAGAGTGCGGCCCCCCCCCTCCTGAACCGTACCAGGCCACATGCCCTCAACATTGGGAGGGTGCTTTGGGGTAGCCCCCCAAAACACCTTGTCCCCATGTTGATGAGGACAAGGGCCTCATCCCCACAACCCTGGCCGGTGGTTGTGGGGGTCTGCGGCGGGGGGCTTATCGGAATCTGGAAGCCCCCTTTAACAAGGGGACCCCCAGATCCCGGCCCCCCCCTGTGTGAAATGGTAAGGGGGTACTTACCCCTACCATTTCACTAAAAAACTGTCAAAAATGTTAAAAATGACAAGAGACAGTTTTTGACAATTCCTTTATTTAAATACTTCTTCTTTCTTCTATCTTCCTTCATCTTCCTTCATCTTCTGGTTCTTCTGGTTCTTCCTCCGGCGTTCTCGTCCAGCATCTCCTCCGCGGCGTCTTCTATCTTCTTCTCCTCGGGCCGCTCCGCACCCATGGCACGGGGGGGAGGCTCCCGCTCTTCTCTTCATGTTCTTCATCTTCTTCTCTTCTTCCTTTCTTCTCTTCTTCTCTTCTTCTCTTCTTCATTTTCTTCTCCGAGCCGCACCCATGCTGGCATGGAGGGAGGCTCCCGCTGTGTGACGGCGCTCCTCGTCTGACAGTTCTTAAATAATGGGGGCGGGGCCACCCGGTGACCCCGCCCCCCTCTGACGCACGGGACATGACGGGACTTTCCTGTGGCATTCCCCGTGACGTCACAGGGAAGTCCCGTCAAGTCACCGTGCGTCAGAGGGGGGCGGGGCCGTTATTTAAGAACTGTCAGACGAGGAGCGCCGTCACACAGCGGGAGCCTCCTTCCATGCCAGCATGGGTGCGGAGATGCCCAGAGAAGAAAATGAAGAAGAGAAGAAGAGAAGAAAAGAAGAAGAGAAGAGCGGGAGCCTCCCCCCAATGCCATGGGTGCGGAGCGGCCCGAGGAGAAGAAGATAAAAGACGCCGCGGAGGAGATGCTGGACGAGAACGCCGGAGGAAGAACCAGAAGAGCCAGAAGAACCAGAAGAACCAGAAGATGAAGGAAGATAGAAGAAGCATTTAAATAAAAGAATTGTCAAAAACTGTCTCTTGTCATTTTTAACATTTTTGACAGTTTTTTAGTGAAATGGTAGGGGTAAGTACCCCCTTACCATTTCATACAGGGGGGGGCCGGGATCTGGGGGTCCCCTTGTTAAAGGGGGCTTCCAGATTCCGATAAGCCCCCCGCCCGCAGACCCCCACAACCACCGGCCAGGGTTGTGTGGATGAGGCCCTTGTCCTCATCAACATGGGGACAAGGTGTTTTGGGGGGCTACCCCAAAGCACCCTCCCAATGTTGAGGGCATGTGGCCTGGTACGGTTCAGGAGGGGGGGGGCCGCACTCTCATCCCCCCCTCTTTTCCTGCGGCCTGCCAGGTTGCGTGCTCGGATAAGGGTCTGGTATGGATTTTTGGGGGGACCCACACCGTTTTTTTTTTTGGCGCGGGGTTCCCCTTAAAATCCATACCAGACCTGAAGGGTCTGGTATGGAATTTAGGGGGAACCCCACGTCATTTTTTTTTTAAATTTTGGCCGGGGTTCCCCTTAATATCCATACCAGACCTGAAGGGCCTGGTGTGGAATTTAGGGGGACTCCCACGTCATTTTTTTTAAAAATTTTGGTTCGGGGTTCCCCTTTGGGGAATTCCCATGCCGTTTTTATCAATGAACTTCTATGTGTATTGTCGGCAATGCAATAGCCGCAGGTAGTTTTAAATGAGTTTTTTCCTTCAAAATGTCATTTTGCTGTCAGACTGTTCTAAACACAGGAAACATGCGCCCCTTTACAGGCATACTATAGACACCCCCCAAGTACGAAATTTAAAGGGATATTACACTTTTATTGTTTGACTTATTAAAAGCATTATTAAAATCACTGCTCCTGAAAAAACGGCCGTTTTTAAAACTTTTTTTTGCATTGGTCCATGTCCCCTGGGGCAGGACCCGGGTCCCCAAACACTTTTTATGACAATAACTTGCATATTAGCCTTTAAAATTAGCACTTTTGATTATTCATGTTTGTGTCCCATAGACTTTAACGGTGTTCGCGTGTTCGAACAAACTTTTATCCTGTTCGCATGTTCTGGTGCGAACCGAACAGGGGGGTGTTCGGCTCATCCCTAGTTCTCAGTACAGAGGAACACCGATCGTCCTCCTCCCCTTGTGAGTCCCCTCCCCCCACAGTTAGAATCACTCCCTGGGAAACATAATTAACCCCTCGATCACCCCCTAGTGTTAACCCCTTCCCTGCCAGTCACATTTAAACAGTAATCGATGCATTTTTATAGCACGGATCACTGTATAAATGTGAATGGTCCCAAAAATGTGTCAAAAGTGTCCGATATGTCCGCCATAATGTCACAGTCATGATAAAAATTGTAGATCATCGCCATTACTAGTAAAAAAAAAATAATAATAATAATAAAAATGCTATAAATCTATCCTTTTTTGTAGACGCTATAACTTTTGCGCAAACCAATCAATATATGCTTATCGCAATTTTTTTACCAAAAATATGTAGAAGAATATGTATCGGCCTAAACCGAGGAAAAGATTTGTTTAGAAAAAAATTGGATATTTATTATAGCAAAAAGTAAAAAATATTGTGTTTTTTTCAAACTTGTCAATCTTGTTTTGTTTATAACGCAAAAAATAAAAACTGCAGAGGTGATCAAATACCACCAAAAGAAAGCTCTATTTGTGGGGGAAAATGATAACAATTTCATTTGGGTACAGTGTTGCTTGAGTGTGCAATTGTCATTCAAATTGTGACAGTGCTGAAAGCTGAAAAATGGTTTGGGCAGGAAGGGGGTGAAAGTGCCCAGTAATGAGGTGGTTAAATAAATAATAATAATAAAAATAGATGAGCATCTTAATGAGACACAATATATAGGGATAGGGACAATTGTAGACACACACCCACACTCTCTCAGGTTGAACTGGATGGAGTGGTGTCTTTATTCAATCTTACTAACTACATAACTATGTAACCACTGTGTTTTTATTTTTTTGCGCTATAAATGAAAAAAGACCACACATTTTTTTAAAAAAGTGTGTTTTTCTTAGTTTCTGTTATAAAATGTAGCAAATAAGCAATTTTTCTTCATAAATTTTGACCAGAATGTTTACTGCTACATTTCTTTGGTAATTATTTGGTCTTTGTGAAAGTTATATAATGTCTTGAGGCCTTAACATGCGAAGACAGCACAAGTACCCCTCAAATGACAGTTCTTTGGAAATTAGACAGTGTAAGGTATTTAGTAAGAGACATGGTGAGTTTTTTTTTAAGTTGTAATTTTTCCCACAATTCTTTGAACAATGAAGAAATTAAATAAAATGTGTTTTTTTTCACAAAAATATCATATTTTAAAGTTATTTACACACAGCATAGGCATATTTGCATCTACACCCCAAAACACATTCTGCTACTCCTCCTGAGTATGGCAATACCACATGTGTGAGACTTTTTCACAGTCTAACCACATAGAGAGACCCAACATCCAAGTAGCACCTTCAGGCATTATCCACTTTAAGATCAGGCCTTCTTCTGACACTTTATGCATACAAGGAATAATCAGTATTTTTGCTAGAAAGGTAAATTACTTAGAACCCCCGAACATTATATATTTTTTAGCAGAGGCCCAAGAGAATAAAATGGTGTATTTTATACTTTAATACACTTTAATGAGTTTTAATTCACAAAAACACAATATAATACCATTTTTTTGTTAAAATATAAAATATGGCGTTGCACTGAGTAAATAGATACCAAACATGTCACGCTTGTGAAATGGCGACAAACTTATGGTGGTATATGAAAATCTCCATAGGCATTGCTATATAAGCCTTTACAGGTTATCAGTTTAGGTTTACAGTGGAGGTTTGGTGCTAGAATTATTGCACTCACTCTGAAATTTGTGGCAATATCTCACATGTGTGGATGGATCACCGTTTATGTATGTGTACTGACAGGGCTTTTTTTCTCAGAGAATAGGTGCAGGAACTCCCCCTTTCTGAGGCACCCCTTTTCTCCGCCTCTACCCACCTCCGAGCACCCTCTACCTACCTCCCATTACTGCCCTTTTAGAGAATACAGAACCAAGTACCATTTTGTGGTGATAAGTAATTTGTATGGTGTGACGACACCCCGAGTATGAAAGGGGTTAAAGTCGTTTAGGACATTCCATACCCAAACACAAAGGCAGCTACCGAACACTTCAATCAGCTGAGCAAGGAACCCATACAAATAATTCTCCCCCAAATAGGAGACAAGATGCCCTGTCTTCAGGTTCAAGCAGGAATGAATCTTTATTCAAACACATGTTATACAGTTCCCATTTCGAAACATTCCCCCCCAACACCCGCAAAACAGGGCGGTTTAAACTGTCCAATAACAATGGACACACAGGCCTAGGTGTGCTTAACTTCTCATCAGTAAACAACAGGGGGCTGCTGGAGGAATCCCCCCTCCCTCTTTCCTCACAGCAAGATCATAATAGTTGAGGCAGACAGCCACAATAGACAATAGAATACAGTCACACCCCAACCATCACAGCAAAGAGTCCACAACAGGATGAGACAGCACACATTATATATACATATATACAGCATTGAGTCTGACTAGCACAGATCATAGTGGAGTTCTCATTCACCCTGTGCCCCTATTAGTGACTTCTGTCACATATGGCATCTGTTAATGATAACAAGAAAAGCAGTAAAATAGATCCCCTGTAGCCATTTACAATAAAGCCCCTCTAGCAACAATAGATCCCCCTGTTAACAGTGGGCCACCCAAAACAGCAGCAACAACAGAGCTCCTCACAACCAGCATCAATAGACTCTCCAGCAGCCAACAACAATAGTCCCCTCCCTCAATGGTAGATCTCTCCCAGCCATAACTGACCCCTCAGTGATATAAAACCCACCCCCAGCAACACTAGGTCCCCCATCAGTAAGAATAGACCCCCCTGCACAAATAGATCCCCTCCAGGTAGAATAGATCCCTCAGCAGCCAGCATCAATAGACCTTGCAGCACACCCCAGCACCCCTTACCATTACATACAGTCAGTGCTGGAGGTGCCGGAACTGCGTCCCCCCGCGTTCCCACTGAAGAAAAGCCCTGTGTACTGAACTAATTTGTGTGTTCACCTTTGCACGCGAGCACCGAGGGATGGGGCATTTTACATTTTTTATTATTACTGATGGGACACTGGAACACTATTGCAGATTTTTTTGTGCACTGGTACACTGTGACAGATGTTGATGTGATGCTGGCACACTGTGACAGATGTTGATGTGATGCTGGTACACTGTGACAGATGTTGATGTGATACTGGTACACTGTGACAAATGTTTTGTACACTGGTACACTTGTTGATGGGACACTTAGACAGGAACAGATGGTGCTTGGTGCACTGGTGTGGGATTGCTGCAGTCCATGTGATCTCTGTGTAGCTGAACACTAAAATCATCAGTTACACACAGAGAATATGACAGGCTGCAGCATCTCCCCCACCTCCCTCCCCCCCTCACACACTGAGCTCTCTTTGAGCTCAGTGGGGAGAGCTGACACAGAGACACATGTCTCTATTTACACTGTGTGAAGGCTGCGATTGGACACAGCCATCATGCAATCAGGAGGGCCAAGCACAGCACCCATGTCCCGATCTGTGATGTTACATGTCAGAGGGACACAGCCATCACAGGATCGCTCCGCTGCTAGGCCATAAGGCTGCGCGGAGTGTAATTTTGATGGGACATATGGGTATGTCCAGTCAGAACAGTGAAGCTCCCTCTCGGCCGTTTATGTGCAGTGGCCGTGTAGGAAGTGGTTAAGAAGGAAAGGGCTAATATGTGTCATGTGATTGATTATTTCAGATAATTTAATATTTGTGAAATGTTGTAACATACACTGTTTTCCTCCTGCAGACAGTGACCTCTGCCACAAATGTCCTCATGACCAGTGGCCAGATGAAAGAAAAGTGAGTTGTATCCTCAAAACATAGCACTATCTGTCGTATGAGATGGATATTGTGACTCAAGCATTTGAAGTTATTTCCATATTATGTTGTGCTGTAACTCTAAGCATACTGACATTGTTTATTTTATTCCTTGATACTCCAATTGTCAAAGCCAATAACCAGACTGTGAGCTTCATCCTCCTGACCTCCATCTTGCTGAGCTTCCTCTGTGTCTTCTTGTTCCTCGGTTGCCCTGTGGATATAACCTGCATGCTGAGACAAATGTCATTTGGGATCTTCTTCTCCATCACTGTTTCTTTTGTTCTGGCAAAAACTATCAGAGTCTGCATTGCCTTCAAAGCAACCAAACCTGGCAGCTACTGTAGGAAATGGGTTGGAGAGAAGACTTCTAACTCTGTTGTCATAATCTGCTTCTCTGTCCAAGGTCTTATGTGGTTGTCAGCATCTCCTCCCTACCAAGAGTATGACATGGACTCCTATCCTAGGAAGATCATCATTCAGTGTAATGAAGGGTCAATTATTGGGTTCTGCTCTGTGTTGGGTTATATTGGGTTTCTGGTAGCTGTGAGTTTTGTTCTGGCTTTCATGGTGAGGACATTACTGGACTGTTTTAATGAGGCCAAATACATCACCTTCAGCATGCTGGTGTTCTGCAGTGTCTGGATTGCCATGGTCCCTATCTGAGCACCAGAGGAAAATACATGGTGGCTGGGGAGATATTCACCATATTGGCCACCAGTGCATGATTATTAGGATGTATATTTTTTTGTAAAATGTTACATAAAAATCAGAAAACCTGAGAAAATTTCCAGAATTTGTTTTGACAGAGTCAGATTATAGTATATCTTTGTTAGTAGCAATCATGGAAAGCAAAGTTAGGTTGACTAGTATAACAGTTGTATGTGGAGGATATCTAGACTTTTCAATGTATCTGATTTGACATCAAGCGTTGAGTAATAACAGTGCTGTACCCTCTGATGCTTCTTGCAGGCATCTGTGATAGTCTTTAATAAACCCCCATATCCCTTAAAATCTCTTCAATTATAAATACAGGCTGTATGTAAATGCAAGATTTCAAGAAGTCAAATTCGAACCCCATCCCTCCTAGCAATAAGACCCACTAATGTCATTAAATGTCAGAACTTAAGTGGGCATTGCTTTGGCTTTTGATATTTAAATGGCAAAGGATGGGCTTAGCACTGGGAGGTGAGCAGCTTAATTTATAACTTTAAATTTTTTTTATAACTTTAATTATTTTCTGAGGGTTTAAAAATTACAAAGGTAAACCAGGATAGCAAAAAACAGTGGTTCAAGAAGCACTGTCAAAACAAGGTCACAACTAGAAGTTTAAATATAAATATATAAGGGGTCCATATAGTGAACTTGGTGTTGAGTTATTCACTTTACGGTCAACACAGAGGACAAGGGGGCACTCTTTACGACTGGAGGAAAAGAGATTTCATCTCCAAATACGGAAAGGTTTCTTCACAGTAAGAGCTGTGAAAATGTGGAATAGACTCCCTCCAGAGGTGGTTCTGGCCAGCTCAGTAGATTGCTTTAAGAAAGGCCTGGATACTTTCCTAAATGTACATAATATAACTGGGTACTGACATTTATAGGTAAAGTTGATCCAGGGATAATCCGATTGCCTCTCTGGGATCAGGAAGGAATTTTTTCCCCTGCTGTAGCAAATTGGAGCATGCTCTGCTGGGGTTTTTTGCCTTCCTCTGGATCAACTGTGGGTATAGTATTGGGTATATTGTTTTTTTGTTTTTTTTTTTTTATGGTTGGACTGGATGGACTTGTGTCTTTTTTCAACCTGACTAACTATGTAACTATGTAAGTTGTACATGAAAGAAATGCTAATACAAAGTATGATATTAAACAATATCCATTCAATGTACAGTGGGGACAGAAAGTATTCAGACCCCCTTAAATTTTTCACTCTTTGTTATATTGGAGCCATTTTCTAAAATTATTTAAGTTAATTTTTTTTGCTCATTAATGTACACACAGCACCCCATATTGACAGAAAAACACAGAATTGTTGACATTTTTGCAGATTTATTAAAAAAGAAAAACTGAAATATCACATGGTCCTAAGTATTCAGACCCTTTGCTCAGTATTTAGTAGAAGCACCCTTTTGATCTAATACAGCCATGAGTCTTTTTGGGAAAGATGCAACAAGTTTTTTCACACCTGGATTTGGGGATCCTCTGCCATTCCTCCTTGCAGATCCTCTCCAGTTCTGTCAGGTTGGATGGTAAACGTTGTTGGACAGCCATTTTTAGGTCTCTCCAGAGATGCTCAATTGGGTTTAAGTCAGGGCTCTGGCTAGGCCTTTCAAGAACAGTCACGGAGTTGTTGTGAAGCCACTCCTTTGTTATTTTAGCTGTGTGCTTAGGGTCATTGTCCTGTTGGAAGGTAAACCTTCAGCCCAGCCTGAGGCCCTGAGCACTCTGGAAAAGGTTTTCGTCCAGGATATCCCTGCACTTGGCCGCATTCATCTTTCCCTTAAATGCAACAAGTTGTCCTGTCCCTGAAGCTGAAAAACACCCCCACAGCATGATGCTGCCACCACCATGCTTCACTGTTGGGACTGTATTGGACAGGTGATGAGCAGTGCCAGTTTTCTCCACACATACCGCTTACAATTAAGGCCAAAAAGTTATATCTTGGTCTCATAAGACCAGAGAATCTTATTTCTCACCATCTTGGAGTCCTTCAAGTGTTTTTTAGCAAACTCTATGCTGGCTTTCATGTGTCTTGCACTGAGGAGAGGCTTCCGTCGGGCCACTCTGCCATAAAGCCCCGACTGGTGGAGGGCTGCAGTGATGGTTGACTTTCTACAACTTTCTCCCATCTCCCAACTGCATCTCTGGAGCTCAGCCACAGTGATCTTTGGGTTCTTCTTTACCTCTCTCACCAAGGCTCTTCTCCCCCAATAGCTCAGTTTGGCCAGACGGCAGCTCTAAGAAGAGTTCTGGTCATCCCAAACGTCTTCCATTTAAGAATTATGGAGGCCACTGTGCTCTTAGGAACCTTAAGTGCAGCAGAAATTTTTTGTAACCTTGGCCAGATCTGTGCCTTGTCACAATTCTGTCTCTGAGCTCTTCAGGCAGTTCCATTGACCTCATGATTCTCATTTGCTCTGACATGCACTGTGAGTTGTAAGGTCTTATATAGACAGGTGTGTGGCTTTCCTAATCAAGTCCAATTAGTATAATCAAACACAGCTGGACTCAAATGAAGGTGTAGAACCATCTCAAGGATGATCAGAAGAAATGGACAGCACCTTAGTTAAATATATGAGTGTCACAGCAAAGGGTCTGAATACTTAGGACCATGTGATATTTCAGTTTTTCTTTTTTTATAAATCTGCAAAAATGTCAACAATACTGTGTTTTCTGTCAATATGGGGTGCTGCGTGTACATTAATGAGGAAAAAAATGAACTTAAATGATTTTAGCAAATGGCTGCAATATAACAAAGAGTGAAAAATGTAGACTAGATAGGCTTTAATGTATGAGTAAGATAGCTATGCAGAAAACTTGAATAGCTCCAGGTATAAAAACAGCAATTACCAAACAAACACAGCATTGTATGACATGTGCTAGGCATATCACAGGCACCATAATTAAAACACCTTTAAAATCACTTCCGAAAGCTAAATACCCATTCCAAAGGTTGTAAATAGATTACATTCAGTTGCCAAAAACAAGAATATGTGAGTACATTCTTGTGTGTGTTGACATGTTTTCAGGATGGCTTGAGGCCTGGCAAAAGGTACAGCCAAGAAACTCTTACGTGAAATAGTCTGCAGGTATGGGGTCCCAGAGACTGTAAGAACTAACCAAGGTAAACATTTTACAGGTGAAGTGATGCAGACTATTATGTCCTATCCAGGGATAGAACAAGCTTTTCATGCACCTTACCACCCAGGAAGTAGTGGAAAGGTTGAAAGACTGAATGGTGTAATCAAAAACAGACTTGCCAAAATTTGTGACGAATCAGGTAAACTATGGACAGAATGCTTGCCCATGGTACTATAATCAGTAAGGACAACAACTCAGAGTTAAGCCTCATGTACACTGGACGTTAAAATAACATTATAAAAATGCCAGTAGCTTTGCAGTGAGTTTTTCAAATTTTTTTCAGCTTTTTTCAACATTTTTGCAATAGAGTTTTTTAACGTTTATTAGCATTTTTCCGTGTTAGTGTTTTTTAGCTTTTAAAAAAAAAAATATTTATTTATTTTATTTTAATGGTTCAAAAACATTAAAAAACGCTGGTGAGCTACATTTTTTGAGAGTTTATCGACGTTTATCAGCATTAGAGCGTTTTTACAGCTGAAAAACATCTCTCAGAACCCACTAGTTTTGGGTTTTTTTTACTGTTCAAAAACATTACTGCCCAAAACTGCTGATAACAGCCTATGTGTGCATGGACACATAAGATAACATGATGGAGAGTTTACGGACTGTAGAAAAAAACGTCTACTGCCAAAAACAGCTGCTGTAAAAACGTCCAAAAACGTCCAGTGTGCATGAAGCCTTAAACTAGCTTAAGTCCAAATGAAATATGGTTTGGCCCTGTTCCAAAAACAGGAATATATTTTCCTCAGCCAATGCAAGCTCAATTTACTGATCTTGCTGGTTATTTGTGTTGCATTTGATTATATATATATATATATATATATATATATGTATATATATACCCTGTTTCTCCGAAAATAAGCCCTACCCTGAAAATAAGACCTACAAGGACTTTAATTAGGGCTTATTTGGGGGGGTAGGGCTTATTTTGCAGCCATCACCGACAATCACACTAGGTCTTATTTTTGGGGAAACAGGGTATATACAGTGGGGCAAAAAAGTATTTAGTCAGCCACCAATTGTGCAAGTTCTCCCACTTAAAAAGATGAGAGAGGCCTGTAATTGTCATCATAGGTATACCTCAACTATGAGAGACAGAATGTGGAAACAAATCCAGACAATCACATTGTCTGATTTTTGAAAGAATTTATTTGCAAATTATGGTGGAAAATAAGTATTTGGTCACCTACAAACAAGCAAGATTTCTGGCTCTCACAGACCTGTATCTTCTTCTTTAAGAGGCTCCTCTGTCCTCCACTCATTACCTGTATTAATGGCACCTGTTTGAACTTACAAAAGACACCTGTCCACAACCTCAAACAGTCACACTCCAAACTCCACTATGGTGAAGACCAAAGAGCTGTCGAAGGACACCAGAAACAAAATTGTAGACCTGCACCAGACTGGGAAGACTCAATCTGCAATAGGCAAGCAGCTTGGTGTGAATAAATCAACTGTGGGAGCAATAATTAGAAAATGGAAGACATACAAGACCACTGATAATCTCCCTCGATCTGGGGCTCCACGCAAGATCTCACCCCGTGGGGTCAAAATGATCACGAGAACGGTGAGCAAAAATCCGAGAACCACACAGGGGGACCTAGTGAATGATCTGCAGAGAGCTGGGACCAACGAAACAAAGGCTACCATCAGTAACACACTACGCTGCCAGGGACTCAGATCCTGCAGTGCCAGGTGTGTGTCCCTGCTTAAGCTAGTACATGTCCGGGCCCGTCTGAGGTTTGCAAGAGAGCATTTGGATGATCCAGAGGAGGATTGGGAGAATGTCATATGGTTAGATGAACCCAAAGTAGAACTGTTTGGTAAAAACACAACTCGTCGTGTTTGGAGGAGAGAGAAAGCTGAGTTGCAACCAAAGAACACTATACCTACTGTGAAGCATGGGGGTTGCAACATCATGCTTTGGTGCTGTTTCTTTGCAAAGGGAACAGGACGACTGATCCGTGTACATGAAAGAATGAATGGGGCCATGTATGGTGAGATTTTGAGTGCAAACCTCCTCCAATCAGCAAGGGCATTGAAGATGAAACATGGCTGGGTCTATCAGCATGACAATGATCCCAAACACACCACCTGGGCAACGAAGGAGTGGCTTCATAAGAAGCATTCCAAGGTTCTGGAGTAGCCTAGCCAGTCTCCAGATCTCAACCCCATAGAAAACCCTTGGAGGGAGTTGAAAGTCCGTGTTGCCCAGGGACAGCCCCAAAACATCACTGCTCTACAGGAGATCTGCATGGAGGAATGGGCCAACATACCAGCAACAGTGTGTGACAACCTTGTGAAGACTTACAGAAAATGTTTGACCTCTGTCATTGCCAAGAAAGGATATATAACAAAGTATTGAGATGAACTTTTGATATTGACCAAATACTTATTTTCCACCATAATTTGCAAATAAATTCTTTCAAAAATCAGACAATGTTATTGTCTGGATTTGTTTCCACATTTTGTCTCTCATAGTTGAGGTATACCTATGATGACAATTACAGGCCTCTCTCATCTTTTTGAGTGGGAGAACTTGCACAATTGGTGGCTGACTACTTTTTTGCCCCACTGTATATATGTATGTATATATATATATATATATATATATATATATATATATATATATATATATATATATATATATATATATATATAACTGTATATCTGTTTTATCATTTTTTCTCAGACTTGCATAAGAAGAATAAGTCTGTCTTATTGACAGACATCATGTTAGAGACAGACATCATGTTTTCTTGGAGTGTTTGTGTGGATACTTCTCAAACAAAAAATACCTCTGGGTGCATTGGTAACATAGACACTGATTGTTGTATTTCTGTTGACAGTTGGATCAGTCTATTGTTCTGTAACCATAGTAAAGCAATAGCTTGACCTTTTGACATATATGACCTATGGCATGTATAATACCACAGTGCCCTCTAGAGGGTGAATTGGAGGATTCTTCTCCCATTGAAACACAGTTTTGTGAAAGGAGCCAGACCCACGTGGGGATGGTAAACTTTCCAAATAAAAGGGCAACGGGATAAGCTGGCAAGAGGAATCCATAATGACTTAACACCAAGGAAGGTCTGTACCAGCCAGAAGAAGCTATACCTGAAGACACTTTTGCCTGATCTCTAGCAACTGCTTATAGATTAAGCCTGGGATCCTTGTTGCCTGTGGAGATCGTGAACCCACTGTAACCTGAGCTAAGTAACTTTTATGCGTATTTCTACTGTTTACAGACCATAGTTACTGTTTAATATGCTAGAATGTAGGTAATATTTTGTTTGTTATATGTACTGTATATCTACAAGTCTTGTATTGTTTTTTCTATAATTGTAGCAGTTTGTATGAACAGCGTTTTTGTGTAGTAAAGGCACATAAATATACCGCAGAGGTTTAAGCTTCCTTGCTTATAACGCAAAGTAAGACACCAAAGCAAAACAGTATGTGGCAGCACTGAATAAGCAATTGATTAGGACTCATAAAAGGTATTATATCATACCGTATATTAGTAAACCATAAATCAAAAGGCCACTGAAGAAAAGTGTTAAAAGAACCACTGTGTTCTTCCCAAATGTTCCAATGGTTTTGTGTCCACCAACACCAGAAAAAATGTCCACACCAGCAGTGCCTCCGGCGTGTCCTCTTCACCAACATGCAAGCACACAGCCCACTCACCCGAACTACTTGACCTCCATTACAGGTAGTCAAATAGGGCGTAAGATGAATGTATATCTGCTTGCAATTACCATCCCTGGATACATCATACAATCAATAGCAGCACTTCTATGCCTTTAAAGACTCTCGAGTTAAGCCATAATCCAGGAAGATAGAAAAGAAGCCTCTCATAGTCCAGTAAACAATTTTATTTAAAATGAAGTTAAAATTACAGTTACAATGTTAAAGTGAATTCACAGCATTTAAACAAATCCAGGAACGCTGGTCTGTGTTCCACCTGTGTTCCAGTATGGCGGAAGTGGTGTGTCGTGTTAGTCCCACCCTATGCACGTTTTCGTCAGAAGCGTCTAACTTATAAAAGAGTGTTTTATTCCATTGCAGATCAAAAATCAGATCCAGGAGCTCATACTATAAATCCAAGGAGATTGGGTGGTGGTAAAGAAGCATGTGCAAAAGGGACCTGAACCCAGATATAAGGGACCTTTTCAGGTGCAACTAGTAACATGCAGCTGTGAAACCCCAATCCAAAGACTCCTGGATACACTCTAGCCAGTGCAAAAAAAGTCATAGAGCCTGCAGAATAAAGGTGGTATTACGTTTATGAAAGAACAACTGATGGACTTTAGCGGTACCAGAAGAGGACAATGAAAATCCAATAGATGGTCTATGTTACCGAGGGGCGTGACCGGATGAGGAAGTGAGAGGATGTGTGTGCAACTCCCTCTCCCTCCACTCCGAACAGCCGGGACGCTGATTGAGGGCATGCAGGCCATTCTGTGATGATCGAAAGCGCTGGGCTGAGCTGAACAGCCTTCAAGCGCTCTGTCTCACTGTACAAATCACATATAACCCAGGTGCCAGTGCGGGCTTTGTTGACGGACTCACAGGGGTGGTGTGAGAGGCCCCCCCTTGCTCACTTGTCAGCAGGGAAGGGGAGGGAGAGGAAGAAAAGAAAAAAAGGAAACAAAAAACAGCTCCAGCAGTAGCAGAGGCGGTGTGTGTGTCTGGCAGAAAGCTGTGATGCAAGGAACCAGACTCTGAGGAGGAACGTGGGGACGCTGGATGCAGGTGAAAGCTCTCCCTTCTCTCTCCCCCTCTGCTATAGCTGATGTTTTTTTTTCTTCTCAAACTGTTAGACTGGATTGAGTATTCTAAGTAAATGTTGGCTGCACTGAAATGTTGATGTGTCAAAGGAGAAACTGATTATACTAAGGATTCTATGTTTTAAACATAAAGACAGCTCCCAAAATCAGTGTGGGAGACTGAAAGGGAGCTGGTCTATAGGACAATCTCAATAACAGTTGAATCAGCAGAATTGTGTCTTTGGGGATAACTTTATTTACTTTCGATGCAATTCGAATTAAGCTCCCTATTGACATGCTGGCTGGGTGGAACTACTCGCAGGCAGTGAGACCAACATTTGTTATTTACCCTAAACATAAAACAGTAATGAGGATGAACCTATGAACATATGAATGCTGGATATAGGTGAAAACCGCTCTTCTTCTCTTATCCTGTTTTCCTTGATTAGTTTTTCAAATTTCTGGTGCAAGTTTACTATGAAAATGCTGGCGGTATTGTAATGTTGATGCACTAAAGGAGACGCACTTACTTTTCATTCTCTCACCAAGCAATGAAACAGTCCTAGGAAACAGGGGGATAGGGGGGTTGCTTGATGGGACAGCCCTAATTGCAATATACACATTGCAGGGAAGTTGAGATTCGGAGGATTCATTCTCGCAAACCGGTTATTGCAGTATTGGACAACAGGTGAAAAGTTTGTTTCCTCTTTGTTCCCTGTTCCTCTCTCTGCACCAACAGTTTGGAAGGGGATTTTTTTCCCTCCTCTTTTTCCCTGATACCTTACCATGCCCGGGAAATGGGAAACGGAAGAACAGCCAAATCAGCACCAGCTACAACAAGAAGGAGCCCAGGTTACACGCTCAGCAAAAAGCCAGGCAAACCAAGCAAAGGCCGCAGTGGCAGCAGCAGCAGCGGCGGCAGCAACAAAGCCTGAGAGATTTGCTCGAACCTCCCTCTCACCAGCAAAGTCTCAACAGCCAGTTCAAATAGGAACCTCGGTGGCCAGGAAAAGTCAAGGCAGTGGCCAGGTATCAGTATTGACAAACCCGGCAGTAGCACTGAATACAAAAACAGGGAATACAAAATAGCAAGGGGTGGGAAAACCCAACATTACAACTGTTGAAACTACAACAATAAATCTCGCCAATACAGCCGAGACGAATATGGAGGGGGACCCTGGAGGAGGAGAGGGAGAGCCCTCAATGAGGGACCTTCTACATGCCATAATCGCATGTAAGGAATCAATTACTGGCTTGGATACCCAGTTGAAGGGGATTAAACAGGAATTGGCAGTAGTGGGAGGCAGACTGAAAGAGACAGTGGAAAGAACAATAGTCTTGGAGGAAAGATTAAGTGTGGTTGAAGACGTGCTACTCCCGCTCAGATAGGACATAACTGCGATGAAGAAACAAACGGATAATCAGGCTGCTAAAATTGATTAATTAATTAGAAAATAGGAATCGTAGAAGTAATATAAAAATAATAGGCATGCCTGAACGGAGTGAGGGATCCGATCCTATAGAACTCCTGGAGGGGTGGTTGAAGGAGACATTTGGGGCTGCATCTTTTTCCTCTTTTTTTGGCATTGAACGTGCCCATCGAGTCCCCTTTAAGCCCCGTCAGGGAAGTGAATATTCAAGACCCTTACTTATAAAAAATGTTTAACTTTAGAGATAAAGTGACACTACTCCGGAAGGCTAGAGAAATGAGAGAAATACTCTACAGAGGAACAAAAATCTCATTTTATCAGGATTTTTCCCCAGACCTTCAAAAGCGGCGAGCGGCCTTTATGCCAATCAAACACATCTTACAGCAAAATAAGATGGAGTATGCACTGCACTATCCCGCCAGCATGAGGGTATCTAAAACAAATAATATACATTTCTTTGATTCCCCAAGCGTTGAGAGGTGGTTGGAGGATAATAGGAAAACATCAGGGAACACTGCCGGACAAGAGACTATTTAGATTTTTTTGGTCCCCCCCCTCCCCTTTTTTTTTTTTTTTGTTGTTTTTTTTGCTTCCTCCCACAGAGTCTGTTGCTATTTTCATATAAAGTACATTTTTTAGTACTTGTGTGGTGGGGGGGGGGGAGGAAGAGAGAGGGGAAAATAATAACTAAAACACTAATTGAAGCACTAAGGGGAGAAAGGGGGGAAGAGAAAAGAAGTACAAATTAGATAGATTAAAATGGGGCTGGTTTGATACACTTATTTAGACAGTAGACACAAGGACTAAAGCACATGATTAGCACTAAAAGGTTGTTGGAGGGAGGGAGAGGGGGTGGTTTGGGACCCTTGGAGCAAGGGTGGAAAGGGATGTATGGTAGAGGTGAGGCTATAGGGAATGTGTGTAGTGTGGAGGTCAGAGATAAAGCTCCTAGGGTAGGCCCAGCTGGGCTAGGAGGGAGGGTGGGGGGAAGGGGGTAGGGGATGGAGGGTAGGGGGGAAAGCGGGGGAGGGGGATGGGGAGGGTGAAGGGGGAGGGAGGGACAGGGAGGGAGGGGGAGGCACACCACAAATACACAGTGGAAAATATCACAGACATAAGCTTTGTTATTTATGTTTTTTATGTTTTACCACCGGTATGTGGAAAAAAATGGGGAATTTATATGGATATGTATCTTATGTTTGCAGGTTTTTGGGGACAGGTGACACCCAGAAGGGCAAAAGCGCCCTGACCCATTTGTTTTATTTTTATTTTTCTTATTTTACACAGTCCCTGGTTTGTCCCTCGCAATGGTTAATATGAAGAGTAGGGTTATAATACTAGTGACATGGAACGTGAGGGGATTGGGGGATAAGGACAAAAGAAATGCAATGTTTAAATATTTGGATAAAATGAAACCTCAGATAATCTGTTTGCAAGAAACACATATGTGCCCAGACTCTGTCCACCTTCTGTACTTACGGAAATATCTGATACAGGTTCATTCCATACACACCTCATATTTGAGGGGAGTTAGTATAATGGTATCCACTGAGGTATCCTTTGAGTGTATTTGAGTGTATTCAACAGAAGGTAGACAAGGAGGGAAAATGTATTTTCTTGTTTTGCAAACTCAATGGGTTAGCATGTATCATTGCCTCAATCTATATCCCTCCACCATTCTTAACATCCCCTCTAGCCTAGCCTAGCACAATTTATGGCCCTATATCCAGATGTTCCAGTGTTAGCACTGGGTGACTATAACAATACCTTGGATAATTCCCAGGACAGAATGTCCTTGACACCCAGAGAGGAGAGACAGACAGCTGGTAAAACGGCTTTCGCTTCTTTAATTTTGTAACTGGGACTCCATGATGTCTGGCGAGAGAGGACAGATGTTATTCATGCTACTCTGCAACACATGATGGACTCTCCCGTATTGACTTGGGTTTAGGGAATGAGGTACTTATGCAGCGGGTGGTGGATTCGGCTTATCAACCGTGTCTACTATCTGATCACTCTCCATTCTGTGTACGGCTGGATATTACTGTAGCAGCGGACTGCCCATTGTGGAAAGTGAACCCCTTTTGGTTAACCCTGCTCCCATCAGCGGATAGAATGAGGGGGGCATTGCAGGAATTTTTGCATTTTAATAGGGGATCTGCTAGAGCAGCGGTAGTATGGGATACACTTAAGGCATTCCTAAGGGGATGCCTTATTAGAGAAATTGTGGGAGTCAAAACTCTGTCCAGGGAATGGGAGAATAGGATACGGGATGAAGTGAATCCAAGAGAACAGGCCCTAATAGCTGACCCATCTCAATCAAACCATGACTCCTGGACAGAGGCACAAGCAATGTATAATTTGGTTTTGTTGTCCGCTGCAGAGAAGAGGAGATATTTTCAGCAACAGAACTATTTTGAAGAAGGGGAAAACACTGGCCGCCTTCTTGCTCTCATAGCCAGAGAACAGCGGGAATCCACTAATATTTCGGCAATAAGGGCAGAATCTGGGGAGAAGCAGACTTGTGGCTCAGATATTTTAAATAATTTCCAGCGCTTCTATAAGGACTTATACTCCTCCAAAACTAGCTATAACCCATACAAACTGGTGCGGTTCCTACAAGACTGCCCATTTCCACGGCTATCTGAGGTGGACAGGGAAATGTTGAACTCTCCAATCACATTGGCGGAATTGGCAGAGGCACTGGAGGGGGCATCACATCATAAATCCCTAGGCCCAGATGGGATACCAGTGGAGATATACTCCCACTATAGAGAGGACCTTCTATTACCCCTGCTACAGGCTATAATGGAGGTAGAGGAAGTAGGCAGCCTACCAGATAGCATGCAAGAGGCAATAATAACAGAACTCCCAAAACCAGGAAAAGATAGGCTCCTATTGGACTCTTATCGTCCAATATCTCTACTAAATGCGGATGTCAAGCTTTTTGCTGGAGTCTTGGCTAAGAGGCTATCCCAAATAATTAGCAAGTTGGTTCATTGTGATCAGTCTGGCTTCATACCCACCCGATCTACGGCCGATAACATAAGGCAATTATATATGAATATACAGGTGCCAGAGGACAATCCCAGGGGTAGGGCCATTCGGTCACTGGACGCTGCAAAGGCCTTCAATAGTGTGGAGTGGCCCTACCTCTGGGAAATACTGGCAAGATTTGGAGTGGGGGATAAATTTATAGCATGGGTAAAGGTGCTTTACTCTAAGCCCAGAGCCAGACTGCATATAAACAATAATCTCTCATCTCCATTCGAACTATATAGAGGCACCCAGCAGGGATGCCCATTGTCTTCATTGCTGTTCGCCCTGGTGGTAGAGCCACTGGCCATAATGATCCGCAATGCACCGGAGGTGGCAGGGGCCAGAGGGAAGAAAAGATATCTTTATATGCAGATGACGCCCTTATATATTTAGGCGACACAGCCACCTCGTTGCTAGCAGTGATGGAGATAATAGGGGATTTTGGAAGTTTTTCAGGTTTTTCCATTAACTGGTCAAAATCAACTCTAATGCCATTGATCAGATGAAGGAACAGCTACCAAAGGGTGCAGAACAAATAGTCATAGTCAACAGCTTCAAATATTTGGGAGTGATAGTATCCCCGTACCCGGCTGAGTATCTTCAGCTAAATCTGGGTCCACTGTTGGCTAGACAGAAAGTGAAATGTAACAGCTGGTGTAAGCTTCCATTATCAGTAAAAGGACGAGTAAATTTAATAAAAATGGTATGGGCACCGCAGCAACTGTATGTATTCCACAATTCCCCAATGTGGATCTCAAACAAATGGTTCAAGCAAATCGATACACTGATGAGGGAATTAATATGGAAAAAAAAAGCCAGCTAGGATCAGTTTAGCCACATTGTAATATGGAAAGGATAGAGGAGGACTGGCAGTACCCCATTCTAAAATGTATTTTTTGGCCTCACGGTTACAGCAGATGGCAGGGTGGGGGCGGGAAGGAGATGAGGACCCCATATGTAAATTGGTGACCATATCGGACCCCGCATTAGAGGCGGGCTCCCATATGGAGATGGATCTACCAAGCATGAATGGTTCAGAACCTACGTATCCTTCCCAAAAGGGTATGGGGGGAGACCCGGAAAGCGCTGAAAATAAAGGGTGTGCTCCCCTTTACCCCGATATGGCACAATAAAAGATACTCAGAGGTACAGGAACTGCAGGACTTCACCCGCTGGAAAGAGAGGGGGATACGGTTCTTTGCACAGCTGTATGAGGGGGAGATGCTTAAGACATATGAACAGCTATGTAGGGAATTTCAGTTAAACACCAGGAGCTTCTATTAATACCTTCAACTGCATCACGCGTTGCAGGCACAACAAACAACACACCCCTTGACAGTATCAACATCACCTCTGTTGAAAGAAGTTCTCGCAGCGGATAATAGGAAAGGACTAATATGAAAAAATTTATAGGGAATTGCTGTCCTCAGTTCAGGACCATGCCTCGTTAAAATGTTGAAACAAATGGGTGGAAGATATAGGGGAGATAGAGGGAAATCAATGAGAAATGGCACTTGAATCTATACCAGCGGTATCAGTATCCATGCCCCATAGATTGTCACAATTATTTATTTTGCATAGGGCATATAGAACACCAAAGCAGCTATATAAATGGGGAGGAAGAGACTCCCCTTTGTGCCCTAAATGTAGAATATACAAGGGGGACTTTATACACCTACTTTGGAGGTGTCCAAAACTACACAGGTACTGGGAAGAAGCCTCCCAGTATATTACTAGACTAACACAGGTACCTGTCCCTCTAAACCCGATGGTGTACCTGCTTGGTGCCATAGATGCAGAAATGTTCCCAAGAGGAATGTATTACATGTTAACCAGATTGATGTATCTAGCCAGAAAACTTATTGCAAAATACTGGATGGCACCAATGGTACCCACGGGGGAGCTGTGGATTTCCTATGTAAACTCCTTGCTTCTTAGAGAGCGATTGATGTATAGCCATAAGAGAGAAAAGGGCAAATTTGATACTATGTGGCAAGCATGGCTGGGGGATGCGGATCTAGCACCATCTCAACTGGTAGTGGAAAGACTTCAGATGTAGAACTTTGGGGGAGGTGTAGATGAGGGAAGGGAAGAGGAAAAGAAAGGCCTGAAGGAGTAAAAGTTGAATATTTAGATAGGAGAGAGTATCAGTGGTGGGAGAGGAAAGGAAAGGGAAAAGGGAAGAGAAAGGGGCAGAAAAGGAAAAAATGAGTTGTGGTGATTAGATATTAAGAGACACAGGTGATGGATGTAGCCATGGGGTTAGAGGGGAGGGGGAAAGGGAGAAAAGGGGAAAAGAAGATAGAATGATATGATATAGAAGCAAATGCACAAGATTGAAATAGAATAGTGCATGGATGTAAGATTAGGCACGTCTACTTTATCTGTAATGTTTTACTGAACAAAATGCACGAATGATATGTACTATGAGAATAATTTTCTTAAATAAAATAAAAAGTCTTGATTAAAAAAAAAAAGAAAATCCAATAGATAAAATATTGTCTCTATTACAAAAGTTAAAATTGTTTAACATACATTTTCTAAAACAAAACCATTAGCACAATACATACTGTATATAACATGTCAATTATTACTCTTATGTGACTCTACGACTGCACTAAACTACACTTTTCACAATTATAGCTTCCTCAGGACCTTTATATCTTGACCACAGATAGAGATGGCCTATCCAAAGAGAAAGGCATAGCTGTTAATCATACTATACCAAAATATCAGCACAATGCACATATCAACCTACTTTTGGGGTTCCCCCCCAAAAATATATATACATATATTTATATATTGATATTTTGATACAGTATGATTAACAGCTATGCCTTTCTCTTTGGATCTATGTCATGGGTTTCCTTCTTGCAATATATGTTTTTTTTTTTATTATTGTCTTAAATTATGTGTTATTAAACTTCTGAGATATACTACTAAACCAGTTACTGATCCCAGGTTTGTTCCTTCTTCCCCATATCAGCACATCCAGGAGCCACATCTGGGTAAGCCATATGTGGCTTTAATGCCCCGTACACACGGTCAGATTTTCTGATGGAGAATGTCCGATCGGAGCGTGTTGTTGGACATTCTGACCGTGTGTGGGCTCCATCGGACTTTTTTCATCAGATTTTCCGACACAAAAAGTTTGAGAGCAGGCTATAAAATTTTCCGACAACAAAATCCGATCGCGTCAATTCCAACCGTATGTGGCCAGTTCCGACGCACAAAGTGCCACGCATGCTCAGAAGAAATTCCGAGACGGAAAAGCTCGGTCTGGTAAAATGAGCGTTCGGAATGGATACAGCACTTTTGTCAGGCTGCAATGTTTTAAATAGTTTAATACAGCACACTCTCTTCTTCTTTATAATGTGAGAAGAATGAAGTAGTTTTGCTGCTCATACTCCCAGACTTCTCACAAACTTCTTTCTTTATTATTTATTGTGGATCCCTCAATATATTTAGATTTGTCACATCTGACCAAATTTTTTTTGTTGATTTTTAAATATTTCTTTTTTTTTGGTCAAGGCATTTTTTTTTTTTTGTGTTTTTATATTTTTTCCAAGGCTGATGTTTTTTTTTTTTTGTGTTTTACTCCATAATATTTTTGTGTGTGTTTTGTGTGTCAAGTTACCACAACACCATTATCCTCAAGGAGGTTGCTTGGTGTTGGTGTCTCTTGTTAATTTCACATTGTATTTTTGAAATGTACCTGCCTCCTCACAAACAAACTGTCATTTTTGAAGGAAAACACACATAGGCGAGTATAATTGAAACAAAAATTCCTTTATTGAGGGCTCACAGCTAAACAAAGAGGGAGGCAACGCTGGAGAAACAGCTGAAGTTGGTGAAGTCTTTGGATCCCAGGGCACACATCAACTATTTTCAAGCAAAATTGGTGGCCTGAGGAGTCCTTATCTAAGGTAGTGCAGTCTGGTCCAGAAGTCCCAGAGATCCTGAAAGCAGCAGATGACATACATGTCCCCAGGCTGTGGTCATACAAGAGACTGCATCTTTTGCCAGACCAAACTAAACCCAGGGCTATACCTGGCTTAAGCTGCGCTTCTCCACTTCTTTCTGGCTGGAAGTCCCAGGTTGGACATCGTAAGCCTCAGCTGGGGTGGAAGGAAGGGTGGAAGGAAGGGTTGAGAGGGATTCCCTGACTCCAGTCTGGTCTGACAGAAATTGAAGTCTCTCATAGTACCACAGCCTGGGAACATAAATGTCATCTGCTGCAGCCCTGGATCTCTGGGAATCTGTGACCTTCTTGCGCTCCCTAAGATAAGTGCTCCTCAGGCCACCAATTTTGGCTTTTAAACCGGCTTCACCAACTCCAGCAGTTTCTCCAGCGCTGACTGCCTCTTTTGTTTATTATTGTAATGTGGATGTCTCACCTGCCACAGACAGGGCAGCTCCCTGTATTTGTCTATGAACAGGGGGAAATTGTGATCATTGAAGCCATCCATTTTCTCTGCAAGACACAACACAAGACAAACACTAATGTCAGGCGAAACTCTCCTAATACAGTTACAATATAGGCCTCAATTTAGAAGCAGTATAGGCCCAAGATAAGATCTTCGTTTTCATGATCGGCGCCTCCGATACTCCTTCCTCCGCTCACAGATCGTACGTACTACGCACGCGTGTTACGCTTTATAGACACTGCGCATGCGTGTAACTCCGCCCGCCCCTGACGTTCTTTCTAGTTTCTTCCCTGCCCCTTCTCATTCTGCGTAGTGGGGAAGAGCACATGGTGGAGTCAGAGCAGGTGCATGCTAATTACAGCAACGAGGAGGAGGAAAGCCCGGAGCCTGAAACGTCCCGAACCCGGAAGAGACGATTTAAGGCATCAAATATGTCTTTTGGGGAGATGTTGGAGATGGTGGACATCCTGAAGAAGGCCGACTATGACGGGAAGTATGGACCTTACCCCAACCCCAATGTCCGAAAGGCCAAGATCATAGCGAAAGTGGTCAAGAGTCTGCTCAGGAATTTTGGGGATCAAAAGATCAGCTCAGGAAGCAGTGGTCGGACCTCAAATTAAGGGAGCATGAGCAGTACAGAAAGATCTGGAGAGTGCTGCAAAAAAGTAAGTAGTTGTGCTGTGTTCCTATTCTTTATGTTTATTACGTTCGTGTTGCTCTATGTGCTTTTATTAACTGTTATCCAGTTTCAAAAGGCAACTTTCATGTTCATGGGCTCATTATTCGTTCGTATCAAATATAGTTCGTTTGGCCATATGCATTTGCCAGCATTTTTTAGGGCCTACTTGAGTGAAAAGAATTGGGTTGTGTAGATGGGTTTGTTACTAGAATGAAATGCCAACTACATACTGTGTAAGGAGAGGACACTCAGCAGCAGTTTACACATCTGGACACTGGAGCACTAGTGTGGGACACAAGAACACCCTTTTTATTAGGAGGCCCACACAGGTGCTCCAGTGTATACTATAGGGGTGTCTCCATCTGTGAAGCTTTTACAAGATAGGTAAGTATTCAAGCTTGACAAAGGACAAGAAAAAAGCCACATCTTCGAACTCTGCCAAAACAGACAATTGTACCCCACTTCCAAACAATGTTTCATATTCCTATTTCTACCATCAAATATCTGTGTGCTAAGTATACCTATTTTTTTTTATATAGGGGAGAAAAGACTCGGAGGACACCCCTCATCCGAGGAGACCACAGACCCCCCACCTCTGGAAGAAGGGGAAATCCACCGAAGACCAGCAGAGCAGGAGGAGGAAGACGTGGTGGAACTAGTCACCACAAAAGGTGAGTGTCTGCGACTACAGGCTCAGGTAAGAGATGGATGCCAACAAATTATGTAAAGATCTTGCGAGCCACAGATGGAATAATGCCTCTAGAATGAGTACCAATTAGAGATAAGCCGCAAACACTAACCACGTTTCATTTCGTGTGCATACCAAAAATATGTAGATAAATGTGTCTGCGCTAAAAACGAAATAAAATTATGATATAAATGCCGTATGCGCTGAATAAAGAAGATCAATATTACAAAATCTATAAGTGTCAATATAAATCAAATATATATAGTAAGCAATATTAAGTGCAATCCGTTTGTGAGGATATGATTAAAGTGCACCATGCAAAAAAGTAAGAAAATATAAATGTACATATTAATATAAAATCCAGGTGCTGGTTGTGTTACAATCAAGTGTCCACATCCAAATAAAAATCAGTTCACAAATAGCAAACATAAAGTGCAGATATACAGTGTCCTTAAAAAAATGGTGTCTATCATGCTTCTCCTTAGTGGTGTACACAATAAAGCGTGCTTCAGTGCTCTCCTGTGACCCCCAATCGTGCATGCGCTCACCTTTAAGCGTGTGACACGGTAATTAAACAGTGTCTAAACATGCATTGGAGCCACTCCTGGGCTCATACAGGGTATGCTGATGTAAACTCCAACCCTCTCAGATGACATCAATAGTTTCACATGAAAGAAAGAAAAAGCTGCATAGCGTAATATAGCCAGGGATTTATTAAAAGTGAAATATAGTTCCCGTCAGGAGGGTACTCACAATGTACAGGTGCGTGAGTAAACCATCCTATCCAAAGTGTGGTATACAAACAATCCTCGTATGGCGTACGGTGTGGTGTGCTCTCCTCTGCTCCTCCGTGCTGACAGCTCCGTCCTACCCCTCCCCTACGCGTGTTCGGCACCGGGATCACGTGCCTTCATCTGGGGGATCTGACGCTGGAGCACTAGTGTGGGACACAAGAACACACTTTTTATTAGGGGGCCCACACAGGTGCTCCAATGTATACTATAGTGGTGTCTCCATCTGTGAAGCTTGTACAAGATAGGTAAGTATTCAAGCTTGACAAAGGACAAGAAAAAAGCCACATCTTCGAACTCTGTCAAAACAGACAATTGTACCCCACTTCCAAACAATGTTTCATATTCCTATTTCTGCCATCAAATATCTGTGTGCTAAGTATACCTATTTTTTTTTAAATGGGGAGAAAAGACTCGGAGGACACCCCTCATCCGAGGAGACCACAGACCCCCCACCTCTGGAAGAAGGGGAAATCCACCGAAGACCAGCAGAGCAGGAGGAGGAAGACGTGGTGGAACTAGTCACCACAACAGGTGAGTGTCTGCGACTACAGGCTCAGGTAAGAGATGGATGCCGCCATATTTATAATACATGGTGTTTTTTTGTTTCTATCGTTTTAGGGGATTGTGATGTTGTGGATCCAGATCCTTTCACCAGTGAAAGTGCCCAGATCCTGATCGGGGAGATCATGGGGTGTAATAGGGACTTGGAAAACATTGTGAAAAGCATCAATGATGTTCAGCAAAAAATGAAGAACATCATTGATGTTTTAGGGAGAGTTTAAAACCCCTCAAAATGCCTTGGGTTTTTGTTGTGCCAAATTTTTTTGTATTTTTTATGTCAATTTGTAGCAAAGCCAAATTTGGAAGAGGCACACAGTGTGTCAACATGTGCTATCTGCCATCACGGCAGATCAATGGACGTGTTTTGGGGGTGCAACCCCTTCCTCAATAATAAAGTAGCTGCGAGGAAGGGGTTAGACCCTCAAAACACGTCCCTTGATCCCCCGTGATGGCAGCTAGCACATGTTGGCATTCGGAAATTTGTGTGCATCTTCCAAATTTGGCTTTTCCTGGGGTGACTTCACCCCATCTGAACGCAATATCAAACACAGTTTGTAAATACTCATGTCTGATATTGCCTTCAAGTTCTACCAAATGTGAACTTTGTAAGTTCTAAAATTGTGTATTTCTTGTTGGTTTTACACATGCCTGTTTTATCTTAAATGGACATTTCTACTTTTTCTAATGTGACCCCAAAAATTGTTAAACAACAAACATGTTGGTTTGTTTTAAAAACCTTTTTTAAATGCACATGTGATTGTGCTGTTATTAAAAAGATTCTTAATCAAGATTGTGTGGATTATTGTCTCAACGCTCCAACACTTTTGTGGTGCTCTAATTGGTGTTTTCTGTGACAATGGGGGTTATTTCCTAAGGGAAAATACACTTTGCACTAGAAGTGCAGTTTCAGTGCAGTTTCAAGTGCACTTGTAGTGCAAAGTGCCTTTGCCTTTAGTAAATAACACCCAACAGTGCTTTGTAATGTTACACAATCACGCCATTTTCAGGACTCACCACATTTCTGTCAGGGTCAGCTAAAAAAAACACAAGCAGTAAATGTCACCAAAGATTTGAGTTCTTTTTTTTTATTTTAAAAAGGTTTTACACATTGTCTGGCATATTGATAGCCCCCCTACCCGAAAAGAATTTAAGGTATCTTAGCCGGACATCACGGGCACTCAGGGGGGCAAGCCAGGACGGCCACTTTCAAGTGCCGTCAGGGTTGATTCATGTTGAATTTCCGGCCTCAGGCCCAACTGAGCCAGCATAGTTGGCAGAATGTTGCCGTAAAAAGTTGTGTAGAACACAGCTCGCCAGGATGATGTGATTCAGTTTGTACTCCGCCATATGTATGGGTGTAAGAAATAGGCGGAACCGGCTAGCCATAATTCCAAACATGTTCTCCACCACTCATCTGGCTCTGACCAGCCGGTAATTAAAAACCCTCTGGTCCGGGGTGAGGGTCCTCATAGGGAATGGCCGCATAAGATGGTCCCCCAGCGCAAAAGCTTCATCCGCAACGAAGACGAATGGGAGTCCTTCCAGATTGTCTTCTGGAGGTGGCAAGTCCAAGCTGCCATTCTGGAGACGCCTGTAGAACTCCGTCTGGGTGATGACTCCACCATCGGACATCCGGCCATTCTTCCCCACGTCCACATACATAAATTCATAAGTAGCCGACACCACCGCCAACATCACAATACTATTGAACCCCTTATAATTATAATAGTACGACCCCGAGTTGGGTGGTGGGATGATGTGGACGTGTTTCCCAATAATTGCCCCTCCACAGTTAGGAAAGTCCCACCGCTGGGCAAAGTGGGAGGCCACAGTCTGCCATTCCTGTGGCGTGGAAGGAAACTGTGGAGTCAAAACCAAAAAAAAATTAGTCTTTGTGCACATAAACAGGAAAAGCAGATTAGACACAAACATTGTTGGCCAACATCAAGATAACATTTATTAGAGGAAATTTTTAAAAACCAAAGTATAAGGTCCAACTATCAGATTCCCCCTCCCCCCTCTCCTGGGCCATTTCTAACATTATGGGGGGGGGGGACTCTGGGACAGGTAACCCTCTCCACTTCAATGAGAGATGAATGCCTAAATAATGGGTATTACTTTGGCCAGCCCCTCCTTAGTTACACTATTGACAGCCCACTGGACTGATAAGAAGTGTCATAATACAAAGATATAAATACACACTGTACACATTTGAGGACATTTGGACATTCTGCTATTACCTATCAAGATAATAATAGGATACAAAAACTTTAAACAGTACCATTGGAAAGTATACAGGCAGGCCCATGCACTACATGCTTTGGGGAATTCATCCATAAATCTGAGCACTAAAGAGATGGGTATAGTGTGTATGGGTTTGGCAAAGTCAGCAGATAGATGATTGAGGATATATAGAGAATTGGGATCAGCTGACTTAGCAGTTGGGGGGGAGGGTTCCAAATGATTTGGGGACCCCCAAAAAAAGCCTCTGAAACTCGGCATGAATTTTAAGCACCAATCACATTTCCTTAAATTTTAGGGGGTGTTTGGGGTAAAGCACTACTATGGAGCTGACAAAATACATTGTTAAGTGACTACATGAGGTGAATATAGGGCAGGAGACCATGCTGGGGAGGTAAGTGAAGGCAAATATGTATGAAGGAGCAAAATAATAATTACATAAAAATCCAGCATGCATGATGACAAAGGGGACATTAAACAGCATATTACAATCATGGTAATTAGGGAATGAGGAAAGAAATAAAATATATTATCAAACATTATATACAATAAAATGTGATATTAAAGGATAAAAATCTTACCTTAATATACTCCTTCTGCAGGACCTGGATGATGGCAGAATAGGTCTCTGGGATAATGATCCCCAGAGCCTGGGGGAAGATGCCTGTCGAGAACTTGAGGTCCTGCAGGCTTCTCCCCGTCGCCAAGTACCGCAGAGTGGTGACTAGCCTCTGCTCCGGAGTGATGGCTTGCCTCATGCAGGTATCCTGCCTGCTAATATAAGGGGTCAGCAAAGCCAACAAACGGTGAAATACGGGGTCCGTCATCTGGAGAAAGTTCCTGAAATTATCAGGATCTCACGGAGCAAAGGCATGTGACAGAACTGGTCACACTGAAGCAACCAATTCTTGGTCCATGAACTCCTCCCCACCCTGTTCATGGACTGGGCTTGTGTCAAGGTCAGGACCCCAACACCAAGCCCCCACACAGCACGAACTCTACGAGGAGTACGTATATGCAACATGGCTAGAAAACGGTCGGCTGCTCAGAACGAAGTAACAGAACGCACTGAAGAACAGCAAGGCCTGTGACGAGCGACCTGAAAAATGGTAACGAGCGGACAAGAACACAATTACAAGTCAATGGTACTCGCTGCATGCACTGAAGAGCAGATACAAACCCACAAGCGTTGAGAGACGTTCTTTTACTACGCACGGCGGCCACAAAAACCAAATTCTTACACCAGTCACAAAGAATTTTCGAACATGGAGAAAAAACGGGCAGTATGCTGGCATGGCTGGCGAGGGAAAGCTCCTCCCGGGTGACCATCTCAACTATTTTCGATTCAGACGGGACGATTTTGACTGATCCCACGGACATTAAAAATAAATTTGCTTCATTCTATCGAGACCTCTATGGTTCTTGGATGGGATGTTCGGATGAGGAACTGACTGGGTACCTCGATGGGGTGGAGCTCCCTTGCCTGACATCCACGTTTAGGGAGGCATTAGATGGCCCGATCCAATTAGAAGAAATCCAGCGAGCAGTAGCCTCCTTGCAAAACGGTAAGACCCCAGGTCCTGACGGAATTCCAGCAGAATTCTACAAAACATACGCAGAAGAAATTCTCCCATCCTTTAGGTTAATGCTCCAGAAAGCCACGGAGAGGGGTTCACTACCCCCGACTATGGCTGAAGCGGTCATTGTGGTCATTCTTAAGCCTGGCAAGCCCCCTGATCAGTGCGCCTCTTATTGGCCAATATCACTTCTCAACGTTGACGCCAAGTTACTGGCAAAAGTGCTGGCTAGACGGTTGAACACTGTGATCACGGCACTGGTCCATCCAGACCAGTCTGGATTTATGCCAGGCAGGGGGACCGATATAAATATCAGACGTCTTCTTACACACCTCTCTAGGGCAGACGGGGATGGTTCGGAGGTAGTGGCCTCTCTTGACGCCGAGAAGGCTTTTGACTCGGTGGAGTGGCGCTACCTCTGGGCTGTCCTGCGCAAATTTGGATTTGGCCCTCGCTTCATTGGCTGGGTGCAGGTGCTATACCATAATCCCTCAGCACACATACGAACAAACAACTCACTGTCCTCATCCTTTCCTTTATCTAGGGGTACCAGGCAGGGCTGTCCGCTTTCTCCTGGACTGTTTGCCATGGCTATGGAACCCATGGCTGCTCGTATTAGAGCCTCCCCCTTGGTACAGGGCATTCAGGTGGGAGTAGAGATAGACAAAATATCCCTTTATGCTGATGATACCTTACTTTTTCTTAAAGACATATCCTCCCTCTCACCAGCAGAGTTCGGCATTTTCTCGGGTATTAGGATCAATTGGGGAAAATCGATAATTTTCTGATTAAATCTATCCAATCAAAACCCACCGACAGGTACCCCCCTAAACTGGACACCTGAATTTAAAAACTTGGGGGTAAGGGTTAGAGCTCCACTGTCCACATATTTTGAATTGAACCTTCAGCCACTACTAAAAAATCTTTCCCAAAAATGTATAACATGGAAAACCCTCCCCCTCTCTCCAGTGGGAAGGGTAAATTTAATTAAAATGATATACTTGCCCAAATTTTTATACTTTTTTCGAAATTCTCCCCTGATCCCCCCAGCTTCATTTTTGTTAAATTGAAAGGTATATTGTCTTCCTTTATTTGGAACGGAAGGCCCCCGAGACTGGCCATGTCTACCCTCCAGCTGCCCATTACTCAAGGGGGTCTGTCCTTACCGGACTTCCAGGTTTACTTCTGGGCAGCCGTCCTGGTGACGGTCAGGTGGTGGTTCTCTCAACCACGTGATAACCCAGCAGTGACCCTGGAAGCCACCATCATGGGGTCCTACTCATCTCTTAGCAATGTGGTGTTCAGAGGGATAACATCCCACCCTGACATTACGGATCTGATGAACACCACCATTATAGTTTGGAATAGGGCCAGGCATAGTTTTAACAATCCAGAGAGGTTCTCCCCGCAAATTCCCCTGTGGGGCAACCCTAGACTGCCACATTTGAAGTCGGTCCCAGACCCTCAAGTCTGGGCAAGAAAGGGAATTGTTAAGCTAAAACACATTGTGCTGGGTGGTAAATTAAGAACTTTCTCTGATCTCAAAAACGCTAATTCGTTACCAGGTTGGATGCTGTTTAGATATTATCAACTCCGACATGCCTACAAGAAGCAGTTTCCATCTCTCCTCCAGTTAGAATCAGACCCTGTGGAGGGATTACTTACATCTAAAATCATAGATAGACCACTATCTACTCTGTATTTTCATTTGTCCATACCCCCTGCAAAGAAACTTGAAAAAACTCTGGTCAAGTGGAAGGCAGATATTTCTGACTTATCAGAGGAGGAATGGGAAACGTGTGTATCCTCTTTTGTGATAAACACGATATCGGCCAGAGAGCGATTTATGCAGGTCAAGTTTCTCCACAGGGCCTATTACACCCCAAAACGTCTGACAATTATGACACCTGACAGTCCAGTGGCCTGCGCCAGGTGTGGTCTGGAGTCTGCCTCCTTTCTTCATATGGTGTGGTCTTGTCCTCGCCTCGGAGACTATTGGACGGAAATAGCTAACACTCTCAGCCAGGTTACCTCCTTAGATGTGGGAGCTCATCCCAAGGCAATGCTATTGAATATTTTCAGCCCCAATGTTAGAGGTAAATATACCAAACTATTTTTGAGCTATGCTACGTTCTATGCCCGAAAAGAAATATTTCTCCATTGGAAGGATGCATTACCCCCTTCATGGTGCCTAGCAATGAATTCTATACTCCCACTATATAAACTCACGTATCTAAATCGTAACTGCCCCAAGACATTTGATAAGATATGGTCGGGTTGGATAGACGCATGGGATGCGGAGGTTGTGAATGATGTCCAAGTTGACGCAGAGATACCAGCCATATGATTATACAACATGATTGAGTTCTCTTTAAACTTTACCTAGTGTACATGTTCAGTTAAGATATTGAGGTATTGTGATTCTTCCTTGCCTCCTCCTCCTGCCCCTCCCCCCCCTCATCTTCTAAGTATCCTTAATCCGCTCCCCCTCCACCCTCCCCCTTCCCCCAGTCCCTCCCACAGTACCTCCTTGATTGATTGTTTTAATATGCTACCTCTACACCAATATTTTGCTGCAATGTCATGTATTGCTCTCATACTTCTTTATGTTGTCTATATGTGAAAATTAATCTTCTATCTTGTGACTATATGTATACTGATATCATATCTAAATGTGCCTATGCATCGCTTGTAATGTTTAAATCTTGAATAAAAAAAAAAAAATTCTTGTTAAAAAAAAGAACGCATAGCCAGTATACGCAGGTGACGAAATGTGAGTTTAAAAAGCAGGCAATATCACTCTACTTATTCTAAAGGTGTAGCTATACTGATAGCAAATCAAGTTGATTTCTCCTGCAGACAGGTACAAATGGACACTTAAGAGGTTCATAACACCTTTAACTGAAAAGGCTTTCTTTCATTTATTTATCAATACTCTCTCCCAACCTCCATGAATGAAGCAATTATTATAGTTTTGTTAAAACCTGATAAAACTCCTAATAACCCTGAATCATATGGCCCAATGTCATTACTTACTTTGGATGTGAAGCTATTGGCAAAAGTGTTAGCCACTAAATTGGCAAAAGTAATATGTAAGATAGTGCATATAGACCTGGATCTGGTTTCATTCCAAATAGATCTTCTGTAGTGAATATAAGGCATTTATTTCTTAATTTGCAGGATCCGTCTGAAAACCTGGGTAACAGAGCTATATTGTCGTTGATGCGGCATAAGATTTTGATAGCATAGAATAGGATTTTTTTGGCATTGCCTAGAAAAATGTGGCTTTGGATCCCAGTTTATAAGATGAATACAACTCCTTTACGCTGCCCCGGTGGCACAGATACAGGTAAATGGACATACTATATATTGGCACCTTTTTCACTGCAACGAGGAACAAGACAGGGATGCCCACTATCACCTCTGCTGTTTACTTTGGCCCTTGAACCCTTGACTGCTTCTGTCCTTCAATCAACAAATATTATTGGGTTTCATAGACCTTTGGGAGAGGATAAGATTACTTTATATACCGACGCGACGATACACTTTTATTTTTGGGAGATACTTTGTCTTCTTTGGAGGCAGTGATAACTTTAATTAATACATACGGCTCTTTTTCAGGCTTCACAATAAATTAGGATAAATCGTTTTTTTTTTACCTGTGGACCCCCTGGTGACCAATCTGCCAACTTCTGTTTCTCAAATTGCTGTAGTCTCTACATTTAAATATCTAGGCGTACAAGTTACATCACAAGTGAGTACATATGTGGAGAGGAATTTGGCCCCACTATTTGGGCGGTTTGGGCAAGTGGGGAAAATCTGGAGTAAGTTGCCTTTAACAATAATAGGTAGAGCTAATTTGATAAAGATGATATGAATGTCACAACTACTATATTTGTTACATAACTGCCCCATTCAACTTCCACGGAAATGTTTTAAACAAATAGATACCTTGTTTAGAGATCTTATTTGGAGATATAAACATCCCCAGATTAGATTGGAAATTTTGCAGTTGCCTAAGGATGAAGGAGGCTTGGCTGTTCCTAATGCCAGGTTGCATTATCTGGCATCCCAATTTCAGCAATTAAATGGAGGGAATACTATAGACTGTGGGGACCCCATACAGCAAATTATATTTTCTCAATTGCCGATAGATCCACCAGTGCAGTTAATAGTAGCTTATCGTTTTTAAAGTAAATGTAGATATCCTACATTTTATCTGATACATAGGATTTGGACCACTGTTCAACAAGACACTCATTATGAGGGATATACTCAATATATGCCCATATGGAATCATTTACAATTGCCTGAAGTGGCGAAGCTTGAACATTTTGATTTATGGAAAAAGTCAGCCATTCTGCTTCTTGGTCAACTTTTTGATAATGATGCTTTGCGATCATTTGATAAACTGGCAGAGAAATATAATTTGTCCAATAAATGTTTTTTTCAATCCTTACAGCTGTGTCCTGCTTTGCAGAGTCAAGCAAAGACATTATTATTAAAATATAATCCTTCATCAATCGTAGTTTTGTCAGTAACTGTAAGACGTTTTAAACAGGGAAACATAGGAAATATATATTCTTCTATTCAAATGATAGCTAGAATCAATCCACAAGAGGGTAGTTTTGGACAGTGGTGTAGAGATTTATAGAAACTTAGTGATGAGGAGTGGGGGCAAGCTTTGAAAAATGTATTTGCGGTATCCTTATCCTCGTTACAGTTACCTATCATTCATAGAGCCCATTATACTCCTTTAATGGTATATTCCTGGGGTAAAGCAACTACATCAAATTGTCTAAGATGCACTACTGGTACAGGTACACTTATACATATGCTGTGGCGATGTCCCAAACTGCATCACTACTGGCAGTGTGTATTTGATACTTTAAATTCCTTGTGTTTTACAAAGGTACAGCTTGATCCAAAAATTGCATTGTTAGGGATTATACCGGAAGATACCCTCCCAATTGAAATGCATGTGATGTAGTTGAGAACTATGTATATTACAAAAATGGATATCAAACTACTCACCAATAATAGATCAATGGATTAAAGCAGTTAATCTTAATCTAATATAGTATTAAGGTGCTCTCGCGCTACTACGGATTAGTGAGTAAAATATGGGTATGTGAAATAAATGAAAATGCAGCAAAATCTACAAGTGTAACACATAACACTAAACAATTTAAATATATAAAGTGATTTTGTGCAAAAAGTGATAGAAAATACGAAGCATATAAACTATGAGCTTCAGGAGAGTGTTTATAATGATCCAAGGCGAAATTAAAATGAGTGGTGTGTTATATATCTATCTGTGATAGCGGAAGAAAATATAAAAATATTATGTGTAAATAATGCATTTCGCTTTTATCATGTGTTATCTCACAGTGTTCTTAATATATTAGTGCATAAATTAGATAAACGGCCTGGTATGAATAAAATTAGGTATATATAACCTGGTAAAGCTGCAATAAATAAACATTCGCTTTCAATTATGAACAGAAACAGTGATAAAAAGTCCAGTAAGTATTGCAGTGTATGGGGAATGATGGGGTTCTGTAGTTGCTGAAATAGGTGCTGGTGATTATTCCTAATAGTCCTGCTGTGGCTCCCTTAACCGTCTGGTCTCCCAGAACTCTTACCTCAATGTTAGCAATAACATGCAGTAACCACTAGGGGGATCCCTTGATTTCCCTGGATGGTAAATATGGTATCTCTGGATGGTGTATTTGAGCAGCATTCCTTCTCAGATTGCAGCGATCTACTGTCCAATCATATAATGCAGGGAGGTACCTCAGAAGAGAGGGAACAAGGAGGGGAAAAAGGACCTCCAATAGTGCAGTATGTCAGGTCTAAAAGTGTGTTTATTAAAATATAATGGCATAGACTCTTACATAAAACAGATTAAAATAACACAGGGAACAAATTAGGCGTTGTTCCTCACCTTCTCACGTCACTTCCGGTCGCGGCTCTTACCGGCCAATCCATTTTTTTCTTCTGGGCCAATCCCTTGGCTGGGAAGAGCCGCGACCGGAAGTGACGTGAGAAGGCAAGGAACAACGCCTAATTTGTTCCCTGTGTTATTTTAATCTGTTTTGTCTGTTTTGGGCTGCCTTTGAAAACGTCGATGATGAAACGCATAAGGCGGGGCTACGCACTTACGTCACTTCCGGGTAAGGAGCTAGCGAGCCTGGAACGCAGCTGGACCGCACGCCGCAGTAAGGCTCTTTCTGGTGATCGCTTTTTATTTATGGTGTAGTGCTGGTTTTATTTGTTACCTTATGGGAACTATTTGTTTTCATAAAGCCTTTTAATTACATACTACACTATGAAATGCTATTTCTTTATGAGGATTGATCTCTGGCGATCCCTTTCTTGGATGTGGTGGTGGAGGTTGTTATGGATGACTGATCCGGATGCCCTGGGATAGTGGATATAGGGGCAACAAGAGCCATACTATAGCGACCATGGGACACCATCTGTGTCTTTGTGTCTTTTGTTATTACTCTCCTGAAGCTCATAGTTTATTTACTTCGTATTTTCTATCACTTTTTGCACGAAATCACTTTATATATTTAAATCTTAATCTAATGCCCTGTACACACAATAGGATTTTCCAAAGGAAAATGTGTGATAGAACCTTGTTGTCGTAAATTCTGGCCGTGTGTGGGCTCCATCACACATTTTCCATAGGAATTTCCGACACACAAAGTTTGAGAGCTTGCTATAAAATTTTCCCACAACAAAATCCGTTGTCAGAAATTCCGATTGTGTGTACGCAAATCTGACGCACAAAGTGCCAAGCATGCTCAGAATAAATTAAGAAACAAAAGCTATTGGCTACTGCCCCATTTATAGTCCCGAGGTACGTGTTTTACGTCACCGCGTTCAAAACAATCGGATTTTCTGACAACTTTGTGTGACCGTGTGTATGCAAGACAAGTTTGAGCCAACATCCATTGGAAAAAATCCATGGATTTTGTTGTCGGAATGTCCGATCAATGTCCGACCGTGTGTACGGGGCATAAGACAGGGAACTGACATATAAACATAGGAGGATTCCTAAAGAATATGTGAAAATCTGGCAGTGGTGGTTAGTCTCCAATTTGCCTGAGCAGTCAATTGAGTATATTAATGATTCTGTGGAAAGTTAATAATGAGATATATTCTTGGAGGGAAATAACTACATATGAATATATGCACCAGTCAGGTATAATAATGTGATGGAGGGGTCTAAATAATGATTGAAATATACCCTGGTGAGCGCAAACATGGAAGTTTTGTTTTTTGGGTTTTTTTGTGTTTTTGTTGCATAATGAAAAATGTAATAAAAAATGTTTGATTGAAAAAAAGAAAAACAGTCAATTCAGTTCCTGGGTCTAATAATCTTCATAGAGAGGATCACTTTGGATCCACAGAAGGTCTCCTGGACCTGGCAATCCTGGACTGGCCCGCACCTACTGATAGAAAAGGAGTTCAGAGGATTGTGGGCTTTGCCAACTTTTATTGGAAAATCATTAAAAACTTTTCATTCATCATTGTCCCAGTTACCCAGCCCACGCATCAGCTTATGTGTTTTCTTAGGAATCAGGAAGCTTAAAGGCAAAAGTTTCTTTTTATCTTAATACATTGAACATCATCTCACAAATTGTATAAAGAGCTACAGTAAGAGCTGAAAGTGTCTGCTACACTCTGCAGGTCATAGAGTTTTTCACGGAGGATGGGGGGGAATAGAAAAGGTATTTTGGTCTTAAAACAGTGTCCTAAGCATCTTGCTAAGAATTTACCTACTCTACTGCATGAGGTCTGGTATGGCTATTAAGGGGAACCCTGCACCAGTTTTTTTTAAAACAATGGTGTGGGGGTCCCCCCTAAAATCCATACCAGGCCCTTGGGCCTGGTATGGGTTTTAAGGGGAACCCCGCGCCAAAATAAAAAAAATGGCGCGGGGGTCCCCCCAAAATTCATACCAGGTCCTACAGGTCTAATATGGATTTTAAGGGGAACCCCGTGTCAAAACTAAAAAAAAATGGCATGGGTGTCCCCCCCAAAATCTATACCAGACCCTTATCTGAGCACACAACCTGGCAGGCTGCAGAAAAATGGGGGGGATGAGAGAACGCCCCCTCCTGAACCATACCAGGCCACATGCTCTCAACATGGGGAGGGTGCTTTGAGATTTATGTTGATGGGGACAAGAGCCTCTTTCCCACAACCCTTGCCTGGTGGTTGTGGGGGTCTGCGGGCAGGGGGCTTATCCGAATCTGGAAGCCCCTTTTTAAAAGGGGGGCCCCCAGATCCCGCCCCACCTATGTGAATGGGTATCGGGTACCCCTACCCATTCACCAAAAAAAGTGTCAAAAAAGTAAAAATGACAGGAGACAGTTTTGGACAATTCCTTTATTATTATTTTCTTTTAAGTTTTCCGTGATGTCCATCCATCTTCAATCATAGCATAGACGGACTGAAAAAAAAAACAAAACTGAAAAACTCTACCTCGATGGGAGGCGTCCCGCCGACTGCAGCCTATTTGCACTGACAGCTCTTATATAGCAAAGGGCGGGGCCACCCGGTGATGTAAACGGGTCACCCCGCCCCCCTCTGATGTCGCGTGATGTCACATGATGACAGAAGGGGCAGGGTCATGTTTATGTCACTGGGTGGCCCCGCCCTTGGCTATATAAGAGCTGTCAGTGCGAAAAGGCTGCAGCCGGCGCATCGAGGCAGAGTTTTTCAGTTTTTTTTTTTTTTTCGGTCCATTGGCCCTGTGATTGAAGATGGATTTACACACTTTTTTTTCTTTATAATAAAGGAATTGTCAAAAACTCTCTCCTGTCATTTTTACTTTTTTGACACTTTTTTTGTGAATGAGTAGGGTTAAGTGTACCCAAAACCCATTCACATAGGGGGGCGGAATCTGGGGGCCCTCTTGTTAAAGGGGGCTTTCAGATTCCGATAAGCACCCTGCCCGCAGATCCCCACAACTACTGGCAAGGTTTGTGGGGGATGAGGCCCTTGTCCCCATCAACATGGGGACAAGGTGCTTTGGGGGGACCCCAAAGCACCCTCCCCGTGTTGAAGGCATGTGGTCTGGTATGGTTCAGGAGGGGGGGCGCTCTCTCGTACCCTCTCTTTTCTTGCCTGAAGGGCCTGGTTTGGATTGGGGCCCCCACGACATTTTTTAATTTTTGGCGTGGGGTTCCCCTTAATATGCATACCAGACCTGAAGGGCCTGGTAACAGACTGGGGGGAACTCACTGTTTTTTCAATGATTTTTATCTATATTGCTGGGATCCGACAATACATTACAACCGCAAGCAATTTCAAATTACATTTCCTTTAGAAATGTCATTTTGCTGTGGTACTGTAATGAACATGGAAAAGATGCGCTAGTTAACAGGCAGACTAAGAAGACCCCCCCAGGCACAATATTTAAAGGAATATTTCATTTTTATTGTTTCACTTTAAGCATTATTAAAATCACTGCTCTTAAAAAAACAGCCATTTTTAAAACTTTGTTTTGCATTGATAGATGTCTTCTGGGGCAGTAGCGGGGTCCCCATACACTTTTTATGGCAATAACTTGCATATAAACCTTTAAAAGGAGCACTTTTGGTTTTTCATGTTTGTGTACCATGGACTTTAACGGTGATCGCATGTTTGCATACATTTTTTGCCTGCTCGCATGTTCTGCAGCAAATTGTTATTAAGGGGTAGAGTTGTAGCCAGCCAAGATGCGATCTAATGCCTTGGGGGAGTTCAGATCTTTGTTCCAGGATGCTGCCGATGTGGCTTGGATAGGTTTGCTGAAATGTGTATTTAAGGGTTTGTAGATGTCCGATATTTTGTATTGTTGTTTTTCCAGTAAAGTGTCCAGGAAGGAGTGATGAAATCTTTGTAACTTGGTTAGGCACAGTCTCAAGACATGCTGGACTGCTTGGTGGATGTACAAGAAGTGCGATAGTAGATGGTGAATTGGAAGTACTTAGCCTGTGGAGGGGTCAAAGAGTTGCACGAATTGTGAGAGATTCTGAGAAGCCCATACAGTGTATCACACATGCCGTTTAATGCTCTGGAAAGAAGGATTCTCGTGGATAGGGAGATACCTGGAAACAAAGGGAGATAATTTTAGTTTACGTATGGTCTCTCGTCAGGCCACCAGCGTGTCCCGTATCAACAGGTTTTGTTGGAGATGTGAAGGGATAGATCACAATTTGCAGTGTAGAAGGGCAGGTAAACTGCGTGGGCTTGCTATTTGGGATTCAAGTTCAAAATTTGTGTACTGAGAGCACTGAGAGAGCCAAACAAAACATACTCTTCACAGACAGGACAAATTATAGACTCTTATGTTGGGGAGATTAGCTCCCCCCTCACTTCTGGGGAAGAATAGTTTATGCAGTGAAATGCGGGGGGCACCTTCTGTGCCATAAGAATTTAGATAGAGATGTTTGTAAGCTCTGTACATCACTATGCCGGAGCAGTAAAGGGATAGTTTGTAGTGGGTACAAGAATCTGGCAAAGCTGACCATTTTGAACAGATGGCACCTCCCGAGAAGTGGGATGGGGAGAATCCATCCATGTCTCCAGTTCACCTTTGATAACTGGGGAAAAATTAAGGTGGTATCAGGAAGAGGGCGTTTTGCCAATCTTTATACCAAGATATGTAACGTGATGGTTGGCAACCAAGAAAATCAAGGTATTAAACCACGGATGGGTCCTAGAGTGGAAGAAGGGAAGGATTTCACTCTTGGAGAAGTTAATACGTGGACCAGAATACTCTCTAAATCTTGTGAATATGTCCTGGATAATCATTATATCTGAGGTGGGATCAGATGTGAAAAAGAGAATATCGTCTGCAAATAATGCTATATGAAGGTCATGTTGGCCTATGCCTATTCCGAGAAGTGAGGTGTGAGTAAGGATGTATTGGGAGAGAGGTTCCAGGGCCAGGTTATTTGGGTGTGTTTTGAATATTCAAGGACCGTAAGAACTTTCCGGATGTTCCAGGCCGTGTATCGGCCTTAAGTGAAGCCTGACTGAGCGGGATGTATCAGGGTGGGCATGATTTTAGCAAGTCTGTTGGCCATAATTTTGGATAAAATTTTAGAATTCAAGTTTAGTAGGGAGATTGGCCTATAGGAGCCGGGCTCTGTAGGGTCTTTACCTTTTTTGGCAATCAATTTAATGTGTGCTTCGTATCCCAAGGGTAGGTATTCTCCCCCTGTTTAGATTTTATGATAGACTGACGCTAATGTGGGAACCAGTGTATGCGCCATCATTTTGTAAAATTCTGGGGTGTAACCTTCCGGGCCTAGGGCCCTCCCATTCGCCAATGTAGAGATTGTCTTGCGTATCTCTTGTTCGGTTATAGGACAGTTGAGATTGGTCAATAGTGCAGGGATGTTTTGTGGTAGGGTGATTTGGTCTAGAAAGGCTTGGGCCTTATGAGTGGGTGTGTGAGAGCCCTTGCACAGTCTCACCAACAATTTTCCAGACTTGTTACCGTATTTGTGGTATAGTTAATCAGAATGTGATGGTGTATTCATTCTTGAGCTTCCGCCCACAGATCTAAGTCAGCCTTGGCTTCCCACCATAATTTGCGGTGCTCTGGGGAATTGTTCTGGGATAGCTGGATTTGGGAGTGTCTCAAATGGTCACTGGCTTCTCTGTATCATTTAAGATCTTTTCTTTTGTATGAGGTTGCAAAGACTAAAATCCTGCCTCACAGAACCGCTTTGCCTGTGTCCCAGTACAGATTGGGAGCGTTGTTGTGCACTATGTTTGTCAGTTCGCATTCCGACCATGTCTCTTGTAGTACTTTTTGTAGATCTGAATTGCGGGCCAAATATTGAGAAAATGTCACGGTCTCATTGGGGGCGATGGGCCAAGGTCTCTAATTTGCGCTGAGATGGAAGCATGGTCCGAGATACCGATCTTGTGGATAATAATGTCAGAAGTGAGTGTTAAAATGGCAGCATTAATGAGAAAGTAGTTAATTCTCAATAAAGCGTGATGAGGGAGTAACTAAAAGGTGAAATCTTTGCCCTCAGGGTGCGCTAAATGCCATGGGTCAATGAATTGTAGGGCTGCACTAAAAGATAGTGCAGTGGGTGGGTAATTTGTGGGAGGGTGGGGCTGGGGTTTTGCTATGGACTTATCCTCTTGTGGCTCCATGACTGAGTTAAAGCCACTGCCTAACACTAAGGGTAAGTGCAGGAAAGGAGCCAAGTGAGTAGAGAGTGACTGGAATAAATATTTATTGGGAAAGTTAGGAGCGTAGACATTGGTGACAATTTGGTCTCTTGACATGACACATAGATGGAGGGTCAATAGATGGCCCTCTGTGTCATTTACTGTGGATACTACCTTGCAGGGAAAGTTTTTGTGGATTAGAATCAAAACCCCAGCCTTGCCTTTGGCCGAGGATGAGCCGTACACTTTCCCCACCCAAAGTTTGCACATTTGCTGAAAGTCTTCCGTAGGAAGATGTGTCTCCCGTAGGATTTGTTGGATTTTAGTCTTTTTAAATGCCTAAGAAACGGCATTCGTAGCAGTTGCTATGGGTGGCCTGATCTACGGTGGTATGTATTTTGTCTATATGAACAAGTGTGGAATGTTTTGTAGGGAGGAAGGAGGGGGGGTCCCTGATAAGGGTATAAAAAGGGACAGAGGTAAGATAATGCCTTGTGGTAAAATGGAACAGAAAACCAAATAAACTCACAGTTAGAGGGAGTCATGGACTTCACTTTCTTCTACATGTATATCGTCAAACTAGTGACAGCGTTACCAGAGAGGGGACTGTGGAAATGTGCTGCTATAAGTTTAATAGACAATTGAAGGCTGAGGCTCGGTCCAGACTGAATGGGTCCGCTGGGTGTCAGGGATCTGCAGATTGAGCAAGTCGCACTCTCCGAAAGGCTGTAACTGAACAAAAACAAAGGGGGTAAACCAGCATGTAGCAGAAAACAATACAAAGGTCAGGCAGCATTAAAATTTAACATAAAGTATGTTGTCACTATACCTAGACCGATAAAAAGGATGCGGTCTGCTTGATCGGATAAGCCAAAGTTACTGAGCTTAGAGGCCCTGGGAGAGATGTAGATCAGCGGCGCTTGATCGACCCAAGGTTGTCAGAATAACAAAATCTCTTAGGTGGATCCTTGCGGGGGCTGCATTGCTCCCCAGGACCCTCAGGGTAGTGATTGGTTTCCACGGGGCAAGAGAAAGGCCGCTCCAATAAGCCTCTGTAATCCCTTAGATAACTCCCGTCCTACCACACAATGCTGGGTGCTGGCTGTGCTCAAGTCTGCGAGAATAAAAAGGTCCTGGACTGCCGAACTCCATGCAAAAACATCTTTTATTAGAAAATTGCGATTAGAATCCAAAATCACAAACAAAACAAAAGGTGGGCATAGCGGGCATAAAATAGTTAACGCGTTTCACATTCAGAGATGCTTACTCATAGCTGACTCATAGCTGAGTATGAGTGAGCTATGAGTAAGCATCTCTGAATGTGAAACGCGTTAGATATTTTATGCCCGCTATGTCCACCTTTTGTTTTGTTTGTCATTTTGGATTATAATCACAATTTTCCAATAAAAGATGTTTTTGCATGGAGTGCGGCAGTCCAGGACCTTTTTCTTCTCGCTGCTTTCCATGGGGGTTAACTCCTGAGAGGTATGCAAGTGCGATTTGAGGAAGGAGGCAGCTTCCTCTGGGTGTGAAAAGGACTTGGTTTCCGTGATCTGGAGGATAGCCGGGTAGGCCATTGTGAATTTAACATCTTTGAGAAAGAGTGCTGAGCAGATGGGTTGAAATGCCTTTCTTTTGCTAGATACTTCCTGGGAATAGTCAGCAAAGATCAAGAGCTTATGCACCTCCAGTTGGAACGAGTTGGCATTGTGAAAAGATTTCAGATTTCAGGCTACCCTGTCCAAGTAATTGAGGTAGCCAACAATTACAGGGCGCGGGGAGCGCCTGTCATTTGAGGGAGCTCCTACACGGTGTGCTCTTTCTACTGTACATGGGTTAGTGATCTCGAGGGCCAATGGGATATGTCTAGTGCAGAGATCTGACAGGGAGTCAGAGTTTATCTATGCCTGCTTCACAGCCCTGTCCACGGCTGCTGTGATTGTGGGGGAGAGCAAGGCTGCCACTGCCTGAGCTATTCTCCCATATTGATCATCAAGGGAGTCAGAGGCAGTGGGGGCTGGCTGTGCTGAGATGGCGTGAAGACTTACTGCTGCACCATCAGCCATTTTGGGCTGCTGAGAGCTGAGGGGCTGGGAGTCTGCCGCCGTGGCTTGTGGAGCAGGGGAGCTGCCTGAAATCAGGTACCGCTCCATGCGCTGGTGCTAGGGGAGAGTGCGGGAGGCTGCAGAAGACCTGGGAGGCTGTACATGGAAGACGGAACCGGTTTTGTGTCCATGCTGGATCTTGTGCTCCGTCCATATGTGGGCCAGCGCTGTAACTGGAAGTTTAGGGGCATTCATTTCAAAGAAATCTGCCAAGTGGCTCTCCAAAATCTTTCGGAAATTAGAGGATTGTAAGAGCTGTGAATTGGCCCACCACAAAAAAGTGTTGTTAGAGGGATAGTTATCATCCACTGAGAGTAAAACAGATGCACGGTCAGACCACGTGATTTTGTTAAAGGAGGAACCACTTGTCTGCAAGAACTACTGTATACTAGTTTATGAGCAATGTCTAGCAGACAAAAAAAACTAGCGTGGAGGCAGCACCATACATCATATAGATCATGCATGCTTTAAAAGGTTTGCAGTGAAGGAGTTGATCTTGTAGTGGAAGTGGAAGCATCCATCTTTGAATCTGGGGGTGACATTAAAGCCCATTGCTGCAGTTTTTTAATCCTATGGGTAACTGGTGTGTGTTGGGTACATACGTGTCGAGTTGATGCCACAAATCAAGATAAGAAACCTTCCAGTGGGATCTGCAATTTCTTCATGTAAGGTAAAAGCCACAGTGTCCCTACTTGCGATCATAACACCTCATTTTTTTAGCGGGCATATTAGCTGTATAAATGAAGTTCCCTTTATGTTCTTATGAGAACATTTTGGTGGAGAACACTGATGAATATGTGTCTCTTGAATGCATAGGATGTCACAATGATAGGTAGTAGCTTCTTTCCACAAGGACACCCGCTTTGCAGGATGATTGAGTCCCCTTGCGATAATCGATAAAAATTTGACCTTCATGATGAGTCAGCAGTAGAGTTGGGCCGAATACCCACGGTTCGGTTCATGCCAGAACTCTTGAACATCGCAAACATTCGGACAACTGCAAAACTTTTTAAAGTCTATGGGACCCGAACTTAAAAAAAAGTGCCCATTTTGAAGGCTATTATGCAAGTTATTGGCCATAAAAAGGGTATGGGGCCCTGGGTACTACCCTGGGGGACATGTATCAGTGCCCTTTTTTTTTCTTAAAAAAATCAATTTTAAAGGAGAAGTGATTTTAATGATGCTTAAAGTGAAAAAAAAAAGAAAGGAAAATTCCTTTAACCACTTGCCTACCAGGTCAATTCTGACATTGCTCTCCTATATGTAAAAATCATCATTTTTTTTGCTAGAAAATTACATAGAACCCCCAAACATTATACAATATCTCACAAAAATGAGTACACCCCTCACATTTTTGTAAATATTTTATTACCGGTATATCTTGTGACAACACTGAAGAAGTGACACTTTCTACAATGTAAAGTAGTGAGTGTACAGCTTGTATAACAGTGTAAATTTGCTGTCCCCTCAAAATAACTCAACATACAGCCATTAATGTCTAAACTGCTGGCAACAAAAGTGAGTACACCCCTAAGTGAAAATGTCCAAATTGGGCCCAATTAGCTATTTCCCCTCCTTGGTGTCATGTAACTCCTTAGTGTTACAAGGTCTCAGGTGTGAATAGGGAGCAGGTGTGTTAAATTTGGTGTTATCGCTCTCACTCTCTCATACTGGGCATTGGGAGTTCAACATGGCACCTCATGGCAAAGAACTTTCTGATGATCTGATAAAAAGAATTGTTGCTTCACATAAAGATGGCCTAAGCTATAAGAAGATTGCCAAGACCCTGAAACTGAGCTGCAGCATGGTGGCTAAAACCATACAACGGTTTAACAGGACAGGTTCCACTCAGAACAGGCCCACCATGATCGACCAAAGAAGTTGAGTGCATGTGCTCAGCATCATATCCAGGGGTGTCTTTGGGAAATAGAGGTATGAGTGCTTCCAGCATTGCTGCAGAGGTTGAATGGGTTGGGGGTCAGCCTGTCAGTGCTCAGACCATAAGCCGCACACTGCATCAAATTGGTCTGCATGGCTGTCATCCCAGAAGGAAGACTCTTCTAAAGATGATGCATAACAAAGCCAGCAAACAGTTTGCTGAAGACAAGCAAGGATTACTGGTACCATGTCCTGTGGTCTGATGAGACCAAGATAAACTTATTTGGCTCAGACGGTGGCAAACGTGTTTGGCGGAAACTAGGTGAGGAGTACAAAGACAAGTGTGTCTTGCCTACAGTCAAGCATAATGGTGGGAGTGTCATGGTCTGGGGCTGCATGAGTGCTGCCGGCAATGGGAAACTACAGTTCATTGAGGGATCCATGCATGCCAACATGTACTGTGATATAGTGAAGCAGAACATGATCCCCTCCCTTTGGAGACTGGGCCAGAGGGCAGTATTCCAACATAACAACCCAAACACACCTCCAAGACAACCACTGCCTTGCTAAAGAAGCTGAGGGTAAAGGTGATTGACTGGCCAATCATGTCTCCTAAACATAAACCCTATTGAGCATCTGTGGGGCATCCTCAAACAGAAGGTGGAGGAGCGCAAGGTCTCTAACATCCACCAGCTCCGTGATGTCATCATGGAGGAGTGGAAGAGCACTCCAGTGGTAACCTGTGAAGCTCTGGTGAACTCCATGCCCAGGAGGGTTAAGGCAGTGCTGGAAAATAATGGTGGCCACACAAAATATTAAAACTTTGGGCCCAGTTTGGACATTTTCACTTAGGGGTGTACTCGCACAGTATTTGCGCAGCAATTTTTCAAACACGTTTTTTTGGGGAAAACAAACTGTTTCAAAACAGTAAAGTTAGCACAATTTTTTTGCATAATGTGAAAGATAATGTTACACCGAGTAAATAGATACCTAACATGTCACGCTTCAAAATTGCACACACTTGTAGAATGGCGCCAGATTTTGGTACTTAAAAATCCCCATAGGCGACGCTTTAAAATAAAATCCCCATAGGCGACGCTTTAAAATTTTTTACTGGTTACATTTTTTGAGTTGCAGAGGAAGTCTAGGGCTAGAATTATTGCTCTCACTCTAACATTTTGTGTGATTTGAAACCATTTACATATGTGGGCACGACTTAAGCATGACAGGTCCTCTTTACAGTGAGATATGGGGTCAAAAAGACCCCACATCTCACCTCTAGGCTGGGAAATCCAAAATAAAAAAATAAAAAAACACAATCTCAGCTTCCTAGCCGAGGCAGCACCATTTGTTCGAATGCAGAGGCCGGGCATGATATCATAACATCGGGCCCAGCCTCTGAGCGATCATAGAGACTCTGGGGACCACCTGGTCCACCGGAAATCTATATGGTCAGCATCCGGGGGCCGGCGGATCCCTTCTCCTGATGGCAGCGACGAGCCTGGAAAAGCACTGGAGGGCAGCAGGAGGGGGGTCATCCCCTCTCGCCGCCCGTAAGAATGATAAAGCAGCTGAACAGCCGTTATAATCATTCTTATGGTGTAGGGAATCGCTGGCTGAAAAAGAAGATTTCTGTGCATGCGTTGGACAATGAGTAGCCGTGAATGCACTGCGATCTCACAAAGCATACAAATTTGCCACATAAGCCCCGCATGTTTGGTTTGTTTGCGAGCAAACGAACACCCGATTTTCGAGTCGAACCTATGTTCAACTTGAACATCGGGGCCATTCCTAGTAAGGAATATTTTGGTGTTCGGGAATAAGGTGGGGGATATGAGCAAGTGTGTTACCATGGTCCATGGAAAGTTGTACTTCTTCGGATATTGGCACAGTAAAAAGTGTGGATATGATAAGGTACAGGCTATCTGAAAATTCAAAAGATGGAGATTTGGTCTGGGTAATCATGTGGTATTGTGGGATCAATACATTAAAGATTACTGAATGTGATAATACGGTCACATGACTCATTTGCATAACTTATTGCATGTGATAAAGTCCAATTCACAAAAAGGAAAATAATGATTATGCTGTGTTTATGGCAAAATAAATAATATGCCGGTAAATATTCAAAAAACATGCGGTAAGCTGTTAAGTCCAATTCACAAACAGAACAGAAAGTGTAAAAAAAGATGCAATATTTATCACCAGGGTTTTGCTGGTGGTATCACATGTGGTATTGCTCAGATGCAGCGTGGGGTTCCCCCCCCCCCAATAGCTGATTGTTAAGGAGCAGGCTGGGAAGCCAGCCGCCACGTTCTTAATGACGGGTGATTCATCAGCTGTCAGCAGGTTTCCAGTTGACAGCTGAATGTAAAAAAAACACGCCGTCAATTTAAAAATTATTTTAAAAAAAAACAGCATGGGGGCCTTACCCCAATTCATACTAGGCCCTTTGGGTCTGGTATGGATTGTAAGGGGAACCCACACTAAATTAAAAAAGAAAACGTCACGGGCCCCTACCCCTGAATCCATACCAGATTCTTATCTGAGCATGCAGCCTGACAGGTCAGGAAATGGGATGGGAGAGCGAATGCCCCCCTGAACCATACCAGGCTACATGCCCTCAACATAGGGGGGGGGATCAAGTGGTAAAATCCACACCAGACCCGAAGGACCTGGTATGTATTGGGGGACATCAATGTTGTTGTTTTTTAAGACTTTTCGATTGCTGACTTTTTTTTCCATTTAGCTGTCATCAGGTACACAGCTGACAGCTAATGAATCATCCGTTGTTAAGGACATGGCGGCCAGCTTCCCAGCCTGCTCCTTAACAACCAGCTACCATGCAATAAAATACTGCATGATGATATGCGGTAATTAACGCATTTTCTATATTTCACCGCATGAGCTATTTACCGGCAAATTCTTAGTGAATTGAACATTTGTAAAATTGTTTCTGTATTTGTCATTTTAACACATTTTTTCAGTCAATATTTAAATCTAAGTGAATTTACCCCTATGTTCTCTATTTTTCTACGGTTTTAAATACTCTTGGATTGTTTGCTTGATTTGACTTTTGCACTAACAATGTCTTTTCTTTTCTAGGGTGAGTGGAGTGGATCGGTGGAGGGAAAGCATGGTGGCATAAAAAAGGATCGAACTGTGTTATTTTAGGAATATGATGGAGGGAGAGTGTACCCATTTTTGTACAGTACAGACAATTGTCAAATAATTGAATGTTTTGTCCCTGTTGGGGAACCCACCTCCCCACATCCTATACAATTAAGCATTGAGGCAAATTGCACAGAACCCAAAGTACTGATATTTATTGGGAAACTTGGGTACACAGGCGGGGCAGCAACAGGGCACATCACAAAGAAATAGTCCACAGGGCAGCAGTAAGGCACAGTAAGGGTATCCCATCCATGGAGTAGCAATATGGCAATGATGATATGGGAAATGATATTCAAGGCAGTAATATGGCACAGCAAAGTGTTAACAGTCAATGTAAGTGCAATATGGCACAGCAAAGGACAATATGGGAAGGTTCAAGCACTCATTCTGAGGAGACCTGACAATTGGGCAGCTGCTGAGTTGGTCTAGGGGATGGAAGAATGGTCCAGGATGATCTGTGGAGGCAGATCCTAAGGCAATCCATTGCTGGGTTTCGAGAGAGAGAGAGAAGCAGAATGTGCAGGCAAACATGCAGCTGTACAAAGAGAGGCACAGGGCAGCACCCAGAGGTCCTCACAGTCACAGGTAGCCTTCAGAGGGACTGGCAACAAGAGTATGACTACTGGCTCAGGTTCATATACCTGAGCCAAGGAATGATCCTGCAACCCAATGCTTTCCATTGGATTTCCCAAGCAAATAGCTCCACCCCCTTACATAGTCACATCAGGAGCTTGGTCAGGGATAAGTTTCTTTTTTTTTAAAGATTTTATTTAGATTTACAAAGTGTAAAACATAGTACACAACCCTTTGTAAGACATTTTACAGAGGAAAAATTTAGGTACATACATATGTTTATCTAGGGGATATACACATATATACCAGAATGGGAGGGCTGAATAACATAAAATAAACAGATCATAACATTCCAATAGCTTACTACTAAGAGGAGATACCTGGATGAATCTGTTTATAGGAAATCCCTAGGATTTGCTAGATAAAAAACATAGGAAACCGAAACAAGAAAGGGGGTAATATAGTAGGGCATAGTGGGGGAGTTGCATGACTGAGGCATAGACAATTGTGGAGCTAAGCTTTACAATATTGAATAGCTAGTGATGAATGAATGAGGGCAAAGCTGATGGTCTGAGCTAAAGTCCATTAGATGTGAGATGCTCTTTGGATGGGGAGGTTGCCAATTTTGGGATTGGAGAGGAAGTATCGTAGTATGAGAATGAGAATTGGCTGAAATTGGCTAGTTCTTCCTGAGAGAGGGTTGAGAGCATGAATAGATGCCATTTGGAGTAAAAGCGGGCTTTAGATTTTTCTTGTTTGAAATCCGTGTTTAGACGGTCCTTGATTAGGAGATGTAGGAGCTCTCGTTTGATTTGGGTGATATTGGGGCTGTGAGAGGAAGTCCAATGTTTAAAAATGGTTCTTCTTGCAATTAGAAGACAAATCAAAGACCAGTCTTTGTGGGATGGGTTATCTTTTGAGATTCCCGCAAGTCCTGAATTTGTAGTTTGGGACCAAGGCAGCAATTTGGGGTCCCAGTGACCAGAGATGAGGAGTAGCGGGTCTTTTGGTAGTTTTAATAAGGTTACTTCAAAGATGTAGGATAGTAACTGGTCCCAGAAGGTAGAGATATAGGAGCAGTTCCAGAAGCGATGGGTCAGAGATGGCTTCGGTAGGTTGCAGAGGGGGCAAAAGGCTTTGCTCTGATCTGTTTTTGAGGATAAGAAAGGTATGTATGCTCGGTGGACTATTTTCAGTTGTGTTTCTCTCCAAATTACATTGGGTGTTCATTTTTGTACAGCGTTAAGGCCTTGTAGACTTTTTTCCACTAGGTTCGGGTCAGGGAAGTCTTTCCGCCAGTTGTCGACAGAGGGGGATGTGAGAGGAAGAGAGGTCTTATGTAGAAGAGGTTTGTAGATGTCCGAGATTTTGTAGGAGCCATCCAGGATTATTTGGTCTGTGATGTTCGGGTGAAAACCTCTTGCTAACTTCTTTACATGCGTCCTTTAAAAAGCTGATGCATTGGCCATAGTGGAAAGCATGCGTTATGGGTAGTGAGAAGGTTTCCGCTATGTTGGCAAAGGGTAATGGTTGCCCCGTCGCTGTATTGCATGAGGAGGAGAATTTTGTTACGCCCTTTCGTTCGCAGATTGTGAAGGGTTTGTGTTCAAAGCCAGGGGGGAAGACAGGGTTTCCCTGAATTGGAAGGTGGCTTGACATGAAAGGAGATAACTTAAACTGTTTCCTGGCTTCTCTCCATGCTATTGCTGTATCTCTTAGCAGGAGGTTGTGTTGGTAAAGAGGGTGGACTGACTTCCATTTGCAGTGGAGAAGGGCTACTAATGAATACGGATGGACAGATTCCAAAGAATAGTTAGAGTAGTGGGAGGATTGTGTTATCCAGTCTAGACTAGTTCTGAGTAAACATGCTAAATTATAGATTCTAATATGGGGGAGACTGATGCCCCCTTCACGTCTGAAAAGATATCGTTTTTTGAAGGCTATACGTGGTCTTTTGTTTTGCCATAGAAATTTTGATATGGCTGAATTGAGAATTTTCACATCCTTGTGATGAAGAAGTAGCAGAATAGTTTGCAATGGGTATAATAATCTAGCAAAACTGACCATTTTTATCAGGTGGCATCTTCCCAGGAGCGAGAGGGGCAGATCCATCCAGGTAGTTAATTCTTGAGTTATTTTTGAAATCAAAGGAGGGTAATTGAGGTGGTATAAGGAGGAGGGAAGTTTCCCAAATTTTGATTCCCAAATAGGTAATATGTAAATTGGCGACTGGAAGGATGGAGTGCTGGGCCCAAGGTGGTTTAGAGAGTGTGCCTATGGGGAGGATTTCGCTTTTGCCATAGTTAATGCAGAGGCCTGAGCAGGAACGAAATTCGTCAAATACCTTTTTAATGGTGGACATATCTGATGGGGGGTTGGCTGAGAATATACGAACGTCATCTGCAAAGAGGGAGGTGCGTAGGTCACGTTTACCAACTTTAATGCCATGTAAGGGAGCTGTTAAGGTTAGATACCTGGATAGGGGCTCTAGGGTGATGTTGAAGAGGAGCAGGGACAGGGGGCATCCTTGGCGTTGTACCCTTATGGAGGCGGAATTCATCCGAGAGAAGGCCTGCTGCCACCAGCCTAGCTGGCGGAGCCGTGTACATGGTATTAATAAGATGGTGGAAGGGACCATTAAATCCCATTGCTGACATGGTCATGGAGAGCCATTCAAAATAAACATTATCGAAGGCTTTCTCCACCTCTAACGTGATAATGGCATGGTCCGTGCCTGGGTTCTGTTTAGCATGCTCTAAAGCCAGCATGACCTTGCATATGTTAAGGGTGGCGGTTCTGCCTTTCACAAAGCCAGATTGGGCAGGGTGGATCAGTGAGGGGATGATGTCTGCTAACCTAACAGCTACAATCTTGGATAGAATTTTAACATCTAGTTTAAGAAGTGAGATGGGTGTATATGAGCCCGGGTCCTGGGGGTCTTTGCCCTTCTTGGATAGTAATTTTATAATGGCCTGGTTCCCCGACTGTAAGTATGTACCACCTGACCAAATACCATTGTATACTTGGTAGAGAGTGGGTTCTAAGATAATTTGTAGGGTTTTGTAAAATTCACTAGTGAATCCGTCAGGACCCGGGGCCTTGGCGAGGGTTAAGTTATGGATGGTGGTCGATATTTCGGGGAGGGAAATGGGAGCATTAAGGGCCTCTAGTTGTGATGGAGAAATTTTGGGCATGTTTATTTTCTCGATGAAAGAGCGTGCTGTTTGTTTATCTATGGGGTCTAGGGCATAAAGTGTTGAGTAAAATTTAAGCATGACCTTGTTGATTTGCTGTGGTGTGGAGTGGATGTTTCCCTTGGTTTCTCAAAGAGATGTGATATGGGTTGGGCGGAATGGACCTTTGCAGAGCCTGGCTAAGAGTTTGCCTGCTTTATTTCCAAACTTGTGGAGGGTGACATCTAAGTGGACCTTTTTGGTTAGTTCAAGGGTGTTTGCCCAGGTATCGAAGTCTCTTTTCGCTGCTTGTCATTTATTTCTGGCGTCTGGGGAATCTTTGGTGTATATGGAGCGTTGTGCCTGGTGTAGGCGTGTGCTGGCTGCTTTGTATTTTGTTAAAGTGTTTCTTTTAAGGAGGTGGCATAGGAAATGATTCGACCCCTGAGGTATGCTTTGCTGGCATCCCAGAAGAGTGTCACCTCTATGGGGGCATGGTCGGATATGATTATGTCGTGAATGTCAGCACTGTGGAGCATGGGGAGAAGGTTGTCTGAGCCAAAGAAATAGTCTATCCTTGTGAAGACATTGTGTGGGTTGGAGTAAAAAGTAAATTCCTTGTCAGTTGGGTGGGAGAGGCGCCATAGATCCTGAAGGTGGATGGCATCCACAGTGGTTGCAAAGTATGAGGGGGCGGAGGGGTCGGAACTAGGTTTAGGGCGCTTTGAGAACTATCTGTCATCCATTTGATGGAGGATGTCATTGAAATCTCCTCCAACCAAATGGGGGAGGTGGGTGCTGCTAAGTAGCCAAGTAGACAGTTCAGTGTAGAACTGTCTGCCTGGGCTATTGGGAGCATAGACATTTGATATCACTAGCGCCTATTTGGATATGTGCCGTGATAATATGTCCCTGGTTGTCTGATTTCACAGACAAGACTGTGCAGGGGAGGTTTTTATGTATCAGCAGGAGAACACCCGCTTTGCGTTCAACCGCATCCAAGCCTAAGACAGTACCTACCCAAAGCTTCTTCATGCGATGCAAGTCTGGGGTTAGTAAGTGAGATTCCTGAAGTAAGGCTATGTCAGTTTTGATCGTTTGAGATGTCGGAGAATTTTCATCCTCTTGTGGGGGGATCTGAGACCTTTTACATTCTAGGAGACTATTTTCATATTGGGGGGGTCGTGAGAGGGATATGGGCTGATATACTAGATTTGTCGCTGTGTAAGTGGTGTGATAAAGTCACAGCTATATCAGGAAGTAGGATATTGTTATCATGATGGGAATGTGGAGGAGAGAGGTATGGAGGTTTGCGTGAGCCCCAGACAAAAGGGAGAGGGGAGGGGGGGATATGTCGGGGGGAAGCCTGAAAAAGAAAACATTCAAACATGTGAACTTCTCTTTTTTCAGCATGGAGTCACTGTGTAGGTCAACTCCCAGGGCAGGACCCTAATGATACCACCTTAGAAAGCCCATGGCTGGGTAGAGGGTTCTTGTGAGGCTCCTTCGGGCCATGTATAGGGGGAGGATGAGTTAAGCCATACACAGTGAGGCCAGTAGGGATTGTAGAACATATTAGAAGACATTTGTAAAAGTAGATATTTGATAACTTAACAATGTAACATAGTAACATAGGACATATTGGTGTACATACCGAAGGCTATAAAATAGTGATATTTAGCAGGTATAGGTGGTGAGGTGAGAGGAGGAAGAAAAAAAAAAAGAAGTAATGAGATGACGATAATCGTGTGAGTGCATGAGCACAGACAGAGACAAGACCTGAAGTGGTGCAGTATGAGCTACCTTAAAAAAATGGTTATCAAAGAACGTAGACTGCGAGTCCTTTTTCAGCGAGGGGGGAAGCGATACTGATCCGGGACTGATGATCTGAAACGTTTGGGGGAGTCTTTGCGTGGGCTCCTTTGGTCCAGGGAGCGATTGATAAGAGCAGCTTTGGATGGGGTGTGCGGGTGAGGGTTTGGATGTAGAGACCGCAAATAGGCTTCCGCTTCAGAGGGGTCTTGAAAGGATAGCTGATCGCCGCTTGGTGTCTTAAGACGGAGGGTGGCCGGGTAGGACAGTGTGAATTTGATTTGTTGTTTAAAGAGTTCTGTGCAAACCTGCTGGAAGGCTTTCTGTTTCTTAGAGACCTCAATTGAGTAGTCAGCTAATATCAGAACCCTTATGCCATCAATTTGGAGTGAGCGGGTTTGTCTGTACTTTTGGAGGATAAGGGCCTTGTCAGAGTAGTTTAGGTATTTAGCGATTATAGGCCAAGGGTTCTTGCGTTCTGTGTTGAAGGACCCCATTGGGGCACATTCCACTGTGCAAGAGCCTGGAAGGCCTAGCGCTTCCGGGATGCGTTGTGAGCAAAATTCAGATAGAGCAGGTGCTTGTAGGGATTCAGGTATACCCACGAATCGCAGGTTGCTCCTTCTGTATCTGTTTTCCAAATTGTTTTTGAGTTTTTGGATAATATACTGATTTGTCTTGTCCTGTGCTTGTTCTGTGGCCTGGGCCTGGTACATTTCCTCTTCCATGCTGGATAGGCGGTGTTCTGGCTTGTTTAGCCTAATGGTGTGTTCTCCTAGCTGGGCCTTTATTTGCTTCATCCCCATGTTTACTGCCTTTTCCACTGTGGCAGAGATCATAGGGGACAGGAGGGCTGCCACAGCCTGCGCTATGCGCTCTGTGCTGTGATCCCCATTATGCTGTGGAGCGGAGGCTTGTGGGGAGAAGGCCTGTGTGAGGGAGGCTTGTTGAGAGGAGACATGGGGAGGTTGTGGCTGAGCAGAGGAGGCATGTAGGGAGGTATGAGTGGCTGTGCAGCAGCTTACCTCCATCTCCGCTATCTGTGAGCCTGTGTATGGCTCCGTGTAGGCCGAGACCAGAGCCTCAATTTGCGGCTGGGCCAGCGGTGCCATCTGGGCCATTTGTGTGCGGGAGCCGAGGAGAGGAGCAGCCCCGGAACCGGAAGTCGAAGTTTCTTTTAAGGTAAGGCTCCACCTTAGGATTTGGCCGTTATCCCCCAACACCAGATTCAGCCAGATAAAGGGGTTATGGTCAGTGAGGATTGTAGACTACCTGGTGTAAAGATAGGGTTGTAGTTTTTTCAAGGGTTATACAATAGCCACACACTTTTTTGATGGTGGTATAGGCCACCTCCCTGTCCAACAGTTTCCTGCTAAGTAAAGCCACAGGGGTCTCCCCCCCTAATTTTTCTGGCTGAGTATTGCCTCCAGTTCATATATACAGGTGTCTGCCTGTATGAGAAATCTTCATTGGTAGTTTGGGGCTGCAAGGATGGGGTCGCAGGTGAGGGTCTCTCAGCTGGTCAAAGGTGGTTTGGCAGACTGGGGTCACCAATCTCCATCAATGGTTTGGCAATCTTGCTGAAATGGGGAACAGATTTGCGATAATAGTTAGCAATGTCTACAAAAGCCAGTTTCTTATACTGAAGGGTGGGTCAGTCGCTAATTGCCTCTCCTTTTCAGACTCTGGGCGCAGTTTATACCCTCCCACCTGGTGTCCTAAGTACTGCATCTCTGCCATTCCCATCCAGCCGGATGGTGAGGTTGGCCACTACAATCTAGTCCAAGATAGGGATGAGCTTCGAGTTCAAGTCGAACTCATGTTCGACTCGAACATCGGTTGTTCGCAAGTTCGCCGAATAGCGAACACTTTGGGCTGTTCGTGGCAAATTCGAATGCCGCGGAACACCCTTTAAAAGTCTATGGGAGAAATCAAAAGTGCTAATTTTAAAAGCTTATATGCAAGTTATTGTCATAAAAAGTGTTTGGGGACCTGGGTCCTGCCACAGGGGACATGGATCAATGCAAAAAAAAGTTTTAAAAATGTCAGTTTTTTCAGGAGCAGTGATTTTAATAATGCTTAAAGTCAAACAATAAAAGTGTAATATCCCTTTAAATTTTGTAGCTGGGGGGTGTCTATAGTATGCCTGTAAAGGGGCGCATGTTTCCCATGTTTAGAACAGTCTGACAGCAAAATGACATTTCAAAGGAAAAAAAGTCATTTAAAACTACTCGCGGCTATTGCATTGCCGGTCCGACAATACACCTAAAAGTTCATTGATAAAAACGGCATGGGAATTCCCCACAGGGGAACCCCGAACCAAAACACCTTGTCCCCATGTTGATGAGGACAAGGGCCTCATCCCCACAACCCTGGCCGGTGGTTGTGGGGGTCTGCGGGCGGGGGGCTTATCGGAATCTGGAAGCCCCCTTTAACAAGGGGACCCCCAGATCCCGCCCCCCCGTGTGAAATGGTAAGGGGGTACAAAAGTACCCCTACCATTTCACTAAAAAATTTTCAAAAATGTTAAAAATGACAAGAGACAGTTTTTGACAATTCCTTTATTTAAATGCTTCTTTCTTCTTTCTTCTATCTTCCTTCATCTTCTTCTGGTTATTCTGGCTCTTCCTCTGGTGTTCTCATCCAGCATCTCCTCCGTGGCATCTTCTATCTTCTTCTCCTGGGGCCGCTCCACACCCATGGCATGGGGGGAGGCTCCCGCTCTTCTCTTCATCTTCTTCTCTTCTTCATCTTCTTCTCCTTCTTCTCCGGGCCGCTCCGCATCCATGCTGGCATGATGGGAGGCTCCCGCTGTGTGATGCGTCTCCTCTTCTGATGGTTCTTAAATAACGGGGGGCGGAGCCACCCAGTGAACCCGCCCCCTTCTGACGCACGGGACATGACGGGACTTCCCTGTGGCATTCTCCGTGATGTCACAGGGAAGTCCCGTCAAGTCACCATGCGTCAGAGGGGGGCGGGGTCACCTGGTGGCCCCGTCCCCCATTATTTAAGAACCGTCAGAAGAGGAGACGCGTCACACAGCGGGAGCCTCCCACCATGCCAGCATGGATGCGGAGCAGCCCGGAGAAGAAGATGAAGAAGAGAAGAAGAGAAGAAGATGAAGAAGAGAAGAAGATGAAGAGAAGAGCGGGAGCCTCCCCCCATGCCATGGGTGCGGAGCGGCCTGAGAAGAAGAAGATGAAGACCCCGCAGAGGAGATGCTGGATGAGAACACCGGAGGAAGAACCAGAAGAGCCAGAAGAGCCAGAAGAACCAGAAGAAGAAGATGAAGGAAGATAGAAGAAAGAAGAAAGAAGAAGCATTTAAATAAAGGAATTGTCAAAAACTGTCTCTTGTCATTTTTAACATTTTTGACATTTTTTTATTGAAATGGTAGGGGTACTTTTGTACCCCCTTACCATTTCACATGGGGGGCCGGGATCTGGGGGTCCCCTTGTTAAAGGGGGCTTCCAGATTCCGATAAGCCCCCCGCCCGTAACCCCCACAACCACCGGCCAGGGTTGTGGGGATGAGGCCCTTGTCCTCATCAACATGGAGATAAGGTGTTTTGGGGGGCTACCCCAAAGCACCCTCCCAATGTTGAGGGCATGTGGCCTGGTACGGTTTAGGAGGGGGGGCGCTCTCTCGTCCCACCCTCTTTTCCTGCAGCCTGCCAGGTTGCGTGCTCAGATAAGGGTCTGGTATGGATTTTTGGGGGATCCCACGCCGTTTTGTTTTTGTTTTTTGGCACGGGGTTCCCCTTAAAATCCATACCAGACCTGAAGGGTCTGGTATGGAATTTAGGGGGACCCCCACATCATTTTTTTTAAATTTTGGTTCGGGGTTCCCCTGTGGGGATTCCCATGCCGTTTTTATCAATGAACTTTTATGTGTATTGTCGGACCCGCAATGCAATAGCCGCGAGTAGTTTTAAATGACTTTTTTCCTTTGAAATGTCATTTTGCTGTCAGACTGTTCTAAACACGGGAAACATGCGCCCCTTTACAGGCATACTATAGACACCCCCCAGGTACAAAATGTAAAGGGATATTACACTTTTATTGTTTGACTTTAAGCATTATTAAAATCACTGCTCCTGAAAAAACGGCCGTTTTTAAAACTTTTTTTTGCATTGATCCATGTCCCCTGTGGCAGGACCCAGGTCCCAAACACTTTTTATGACAATAACTTGCATATAAGCCTTTAAAATTAGCACTTTTGATTATTCATGTTCGTGTCCCATAGACTTTAATGGTGTTCACGTGTTTGAACAAACTTTTTTCCTGTTCGCATGTTCTGGTGCAAACCGAACGGGGGGTGTTCGGCTCATCCCTAGTCCAAGACAATGCCCACATGAAGATGACAATGTCATCAAGATAAGCATGAACAAAGTCCTGGCAGTTCTGCAACAGCTGATCCAGCATGAGCTGGGAGATGGCAGGGACATTCTTCATCCCATAAGGCATGTTGAGGAATTTTAACAGTCTTAAGGGAGTGATGGAGGCTGAACACTCCCCATATTCTGCGGTTAAAGAGGCATTTGCCAGTAGCCTTTGCTTAGATCCAGCATTGTGACATAGTAGACACCAATCATACAATCCAACAGTTGATTGATGGAGAATTGGGTATGCATTACTAACTGTGATTCCTAAGGTGTCAGTAGTATGAGTCTTGCAGTCATACCAAATCTTTTGGCAAGTTTGGGCCGGTTTGAAATAGTTAGCAGCAAGGATGGCCATTTGGCTCATTCTTTTGTGCAGTTCTAGGATGTAGGGCACCAAAAGGACCCCAATTTCAGGCAGCTAGTTATCCTAGTACTTTTTCAGCATGGTCACAGGGCCTTGAACATTCTTTCCTTACAGCAGCTCAGAATGGGGAGAAACTAGTAGATTCCTGGGGAACCTCATGGTATGAGAAGTGAAGGGGGTAGGTATCATTCCCAGTCTGGCTCCTTGTCTATAAAGGCACATAGCATGGACTTTAAATTCCCATTGAAATGCTCACACAGTCTGTTTGGGGGTTATAGGGGGTATTTCAAATGGCACACACACCAAAGCTATTTCAGAGTGAAAGAACAAGATCAGACATAAACCGAGTCCCTTGATGCAACAAGATTTCAGCTCACATGAAAACAGTAACTAGGGCCCCCCCCAACTTTGGGTGCTTTGATGCTGGACACGGCCACTGCTTTGGGAAAGCAAGTAATATAATTTACAATGGTGAGGATGTACCACTTCCCAGTTTTGCTGAAGTGAGCTAAGGGCCTAAGAATATCGATAGCCGCTTACTGGAATGGCTCCTTGATAACAAGTAATGTCATGGACAAGGTGCAAAAGTTGGGTTTGAAATTGCTGGGGCACTATCAGCTGTTTGTTAATGGTTTGGGGTTTATCGCTATGATTTTTTCATCTGTTTCTTGACTTGTCAGCTCTACCCTTGTCCAGACACTTGTTAGAGTGGGGTAAGAGGCCAAGGCAGGCCATACACTGTTCTAAACCATATATAGGCAGACTGAATGTACCAAGTAGATTGAACAACTTAGGTACAACCAGCATGGTGGGTTTTACCTGTAGCTGTTATAGCTGCTAGCAAAAATCACTATCTTCTCCCAGTGGGTATGGGAAGACAATGGCCCGGTAGAATTGATTAATGCATCAACACTGTTTGTGTTGATGGGGGTATCAAGTGGTTGCAGGAAAGAAATTTGCTTGATGTATGGCCAGCCTAAGTCCTCCTTAAACTGGACCCAATCTCAGGTTACCCTGCTAGTGACAAAAGGCAAAGAAGAGTCACTTACAGCAGGCAGCAGAGTTCCATCAGCTGACTTTGTGACTTCTTGGTTGGCTTGACTCCATGTGACTGCTCCATGAAAGGAGGGCGTGGCCAGCCATGGGACCGCATTGATACTGATTAAAAAACCCCCGGCTTCATGGTTCTAACAGTGACCATGCACAGCGATGGGAGAGATCCCCTTCTTACCCCACCAACACCACACACTGGTCAGGCATCTGCCCACCATGTCCAAGTGGAGGATATCCCGCGCTCTGCACCGCAGAAATTGACAGACTTCTACTTGCCAGCTGGAGACAGGTTACAACAACATGGTGGTGGCGGCAGCTTCTCCTCACACGAGGCACACAGAAACAGTCAGGCAGCAGGGAGAGGACAATCGGCAGCAGCTCCACAGAACATCAGCATGATACCCAGAACCAGACAAATGGTGAGTCTTTCCCTCCTGACTCGTCTTCCACCTGCAGCCCCATCAAGCTTATAAAGTCCAGACAGGAAGATGAGGAAAGAGGTGAACGGCTCCCAGCCAGGAAATCAAAAGAATGTCAGCCAAATTAGCGGATCTTGAGGATCACTCATGCCGCAAAAACATTAAATTCAACACCATACCTGAAGCGATTACACAATCATTATTCCATTAGTTCCTCCACCAACTATGGTCTGAATTACTTCCATTGGCATTGGACATGGAACTCCTCATAGTCAGAGTTCATAGAATCCCTAAGCCCTCATATCTCCCTGATACTAAACCAAGGGATGTTCTGTCTTGCATATATTTCTATACTACCAAAAAAAAGCAATGGGGCAGCTCTTACCAATCCAGCAATGTCTGAGAAGTTCAATGGGGTAGCACTGTTGTTCACTCACTTGATAAGGGAATTAAACTTCTGAAAGAGTGGAACATTCTTCCTCCAGATGCTTCACTTCCCAGCAAGACACCACCTTCTAAAATCCCCATGAAGTGGTCCTGAAACAGACAAAAGCCTTTTTGTATCACCTCACTTTGATCTCTCTATTGTCTAATGTTAAGAACCACCTATGTCTGGATCTGCCTCACCAGCAAACCATGATGACCCATATGGCGGACATGTATGGGTTTCTCTTCGTTACCTTTTTGATCTTCCCCCATCTTTGCAATAAGAGTTCCTTATTGCCCATGGAGCTTGGTTTTTGCTTTGAGTTGTTTTTTAGTTTTTTTCTCCTATCTGGAAGTTTTGGACATATTCCTTCTTCACTCTAACATGGCATACTCTTCATGTAACTGAGCTACTTGCCACACTTAACTAAGATACTCACCATGACTTTGGAAACTACTCGCCTATACTTCTGACAACCTCCTTTTCAGTCTGGAGTCCAGTAACGTTTTCTGTTGTTCTGTGCCTATCAAACCAAGCTATCATCCACTATATCTGTTGTGAATATGGGCCCTAAAATTGTATCGCTCAATGTGAAAGACCTTAATAGCCAACATAAATGAAGGGCCTTGCAGAAAGAGATTCTATCCCTTGAAGGAGATATCATCTTTCTACAGGAGATCCACTTTCTCAAACGTTTCCCTCTGAAACGCTCACTGAAACACTTCTCAAAGATTTTTTTTTTTTTAAAAAGAACATGTTTATTGTTGAAAAATTTAGTCAGCATACAGTTATAATGCATAACGTACAATCACAAAAGAGGGTGTTTCCCTCTAAACATAGGAAGGTATGTGTAATCTAAACAGTGTACAAGTGCATAGGTACATATATGGTTACAGATATCATAGCATGTCTTTTCCTCCCCATATTCCTCATATTATTAACCAAATTTATAACGTTCATTGAGGATATTAACTTGGCCCATTATATCACAGGGTGGTCGTAAACAGCTCACTAGACCTTTTAGTTACATCTTAGGTTAATCAGTACAGGTATTAGCATTGTTCAACCATTTATCCCATATTTTATGGTACTTATTCGGGCAACCCCTGTGTTTGTACATAACCTTTTTATATGGCAATGACGCATTCACCTCCCTAATCCAGATCTGTACGGTGGGAGAGTCTGTGCACATCCATGCCTAGCGACTAGTTTTCTAGCATAGAATATTGATTCGCTAAGGAATGTGATTGTGGACCTATCCTTGATGGTGTCCGGTAGTAGTCCAAGGAGACATAACTTGGGGTCTAGCTGGATCGGTGATCCCATGTGATCGTGAAGGAATTTTATAATCTGTACCCAGAAGCCCTGTATCTCTGGGCACAACCATAGTAAATAAAAAATGTGCATGGATTACTAGAGCATCTTGGGCAATTTAGGTTCTGTTGTGGGGAGAATTTAGCGATTCTAACGGGGGCGTAAGGTAGGATTTGTGTATTATATATAGTTGGGTCAGGCGTTCTGAAATTTTAGGTGTTGTTTTTTTAACATTCTCGAGTATATCTTCCCAGTCAGAATTACTTCTCAAAGATTTTTACAGCTAATTCTGACAGGAAGAAGGCTGGCGTACTGATAGCCATTAAGGACTCTATCAATGTCCAACTTAAGTCTTCCTTGATTGATGACAATAGCACTTTTATTGTTCTGATTTGTGATATTGACAATGTATCCTACACTCTGGTTAATGTGTATACACTCAACGTAAAACAGACCATCTTGTTAAATAAGTTCCTCAAACAAATTAATAAATGCCATCAATGGCATTAAATAATAGGAGGAGACTTAAATGCTGTTGCAGATCCATCCATCGACACTGCAGCTAAAATCCAGGAGGCCCTCAGCCTGCTTAAATTAATTTTTCTTTAAAAATGGTCTGTTCAACGTTTAGAGATGTCACCATGCCGGAGAGAAGGACTATTCCTTCTTCTCCACTTCGCCACTTCTTTTTCAAGAATTGACATGATTGTTGTTGAACAATGGACACTCCCAATTGTTGCCTCTTCATCTATCGAAACTATCACTTGGTCAGATCATGCCCCTATCACCATGCACTTCTCTGGCCCAGGACCAACCAAGGCCGCCCCGCCATGGAGGCTTAACACATATCTCCTCTCTAACCCTCACCATAGCCAAGTAATTGAAAGGACATTACAATCCTATTTTGACCTTAACAACACTAATGATATTACCAAATTCTCACTCTGGATAGCCCATAAGTATTAGTATACCTCATAGGTATACTAATATAGTTGGCGCTCATGAAAAAAGTGTAGATCCCAACAATTTGACCAGATGACTAACTCTATATGCAACATCGAAGAGGCTAACAAGAAGGACCCATCCTCCAACAACTCTGCTAAACTACTCCATCTTCATAATGCACTAAGAGATTTATTACTTTATAACCAGGAAAAACATGTTAAACACCTAAGAGCTAACCATAGGTGTGCGCAGGGGGTGTGCCAGGTGTGCCTGGGCACACCCTAATAACCCTGTGTGGTGCAGATTCCCCCTGTTGACATTTCACCAAAGCCCCCCCCAATGAGGCTCTTAAAAAGTTGTAAAAAAATAAAATAATAGAAATAAAAAACTACTTACACTGTCCACTGCCCTACTGACACCAACCTTGGCACTACAGAAAAGTCCACTGCCTACTAACATAGTCCATGTTTTAATACATTTGGGGTGCACACCCTAATGCAATAGGCTGTGCACACCTATGGAGCTAACGTATAGTAGCAGCCACCAGAATTCATACAAATCCTCCAACAACTCTGCTAAACTACTCCATCTTCATAATGCACTAAGAGATTTATTACTTTATAACCAGGAAAAACATGTTAAACACCTAAGAGCTAACGTATAGTAGCAGCCACCAGAATTCATACAAAGTTACATAGGAGGTGAGGTTGAAAAAAGTCCATCAAGTCCAACCTATGTGTGTGATTATATATGGCGAAGGTATTGAATTTATTCTTCTCCTCAGTCTTCACAAGGGAATCGGGGGGCTTCAGTAACCAAAACTGCTGTGTTTATCCTCATGACACATCACAGGAAGCACCTTCATGGTTAACAGAGGAAAGAATTAAAATTAGACTTGGGAAACTTAACATTAATAAATGTTAAGATCAGATGGCTTGTACCCAAGGGTACGTAGGGAACTCAGTCAAGTAATTGCCAGACCATTGTTCCTCATTTTTACTAACAGTCTACTGCTAATGATACTGTTCTCATTACTAAAATCATGTGTATAGTCCCTTATCATTCCCTCCAAGAGCTGGCATAATATTTATGTTAGGCTAACTGGTCTGTAATTCCCAGGGATGTATTTTGGGCCCTTTTTAAATATTGGTGCTACATTGGCTTTTCTCCAATCAGCTGGTACCATTCCAGTCAGTAGACTGTTAGCAAAAATGAGGAACAATGGTCTGGCAGTTACTTGACTGAGTTCCCTACGTACCCTCGGGTACAAGCCATCTGGTCCCGGTGATTTATTATTGTTAAGTTTCCCAAGTCTAATTTTAATTCTTTCCCCTGTTAACCATGAAGGTGCTTCCTGTGATGTGTCATGAGGTTAAACACTACAGTTTTGGTTACTGAAGCGCCTGATTCCCTTGTGAAGACTGAGGAGAAGAATAAATTCAATACCTTAGCCATCTCCCCATCCTTTGAAACCAGATGACCTTCTTCATTCTTTATGGGGCCAATATGGTCTGTCCTCCCTTTTTTACTGTTTGCATACTTAAAACATTGCTTGGGATTTTTTTTTACTTTCTTCTGCTATGTGTCTTTCGTGTTCTATCTTGGCCACCCTAATTGCACCCTTACATTTCTTGTTGCATTCCTTACAAAGTCTGAATGCTGATGATGATCCCTCAACCTTGTATTATTTGAAGGCCTTATCCTTTGCTTTTATATGCATTTTTACATTGGAGTTAAGCCATCCAGAACTTTTGTTCACTCTTTTAAATTTATTACCCAATGGGATGCATTGGCTAATGCCCTTATTTAATATGCTCTTAAAGCAAACCCATCTCTCCTCCATGTTCTTTGTTCTTAAGATTTTATCCCAGTTTATGCCTTCTAGCAAGGTTCATAGTTTAGGGAAGTTGGCTCTTTTGAAATTCAGTGTCTTTTTTTTTTTTTGTTTAATATATTTTTATTAAAGTAAAGAATAACAAAGAAATACAAATGTCTCAGAATAAGTGCAGTCATGAAAAACATAGTAACAAAAGTTTCAGCACTCACAGATTCAATGGATAGTTATAAGCTAGCTCTCAAATAATTGGCTCGGAAGCTAAACAAAGTGTTAGTATAGCATAGGGTTTATGCTTTGTGAGCACTTGAAACAGAATAAAATTAATATAAAAAGAAAAGAAAAAAATCTTTGCTTTGGTATATAGAAACTGAGAGATAAATAAAAGCAGGAAAGATAAAATTAAGAGAAATTTGATGAAGGAGAAGAGAGTAGGAGAGATAGTAGAAAATAGAGAAAGTAGGAAAGCAGAGGGTAGAAGGGGGGGGGTGGGGGAGGGGGGGGGGTTGTTGCTGGTATGCATGTCTACAAAGTAAGAGGGAATGATATGTTAAGGTGTAGTTGGCTAAGCTTGGACGAGAGATTTAAGAGGTTTGAGATATTATTTCCTTATAAACAGTTGTGGATCGAAATTTTATCCAAGAATCCCAAGTTAGTGAATGTTTTTTAGAGGTACCTCTAATATCGTGGGTGATGCTCTCCATAAGATGTACCTTATCGACCAATTGTAACCAAACTCTTATAGAAGGGATTGTTGGTTGGCCCCATAAAGTAGGGATTAATGCTTTGGCAGTGTTTAGTAAATGAGGGATGATCGAACGTTTATATATTTTTATGGGGGTTTTGGTAGAATGAAAAAGGACAGTCCATGGGTCGTTGGGTATATTGACTTCCGAGATCTGTAATATTAAATTGCGGATGACATCCCAGTAAGGTCGGATGAGTGGGCAAGACCACCAGATGTGTGCGTGAGTGGCTTTGTTCCCACAGTTCCTCCAGCATAATGGGGAACTGGCGGGGAACATTTGTTGTAATCTGGCTGGGGTGTAATGCCATCTAGTAAGCAGCTTATAGTTGACCTCTGACATTTTGGAGGCCAATGAAGAAGTGTGGGCTAATTGGAGGATCTTATCCTTTTGATTATCTGTTATGTAGGAATCTAAGTCAGACTCCCACTTAGCCAGAAAAGGTGGGAAGTTGGGATTTTGGAGTGTAATGAGAGCTTTGTAGAATAAAGAGATTCCATGTAAGGGGGGATCTTTTGGATAGAATATTTCTTCTATGGCGTTTAATTCACTCAGACCTCTAAGCGGGTTGGGGAGGGAACCTAAAAAGTGTTGTAATTGGTGATATCTCCATTTATCTAGAAATGTAGTGGGTTTAGGAGCGAGGATCACGTGTAATGGTTTAAGTATGTTGTCCCGGAGGACATGATGTAATAGAAGAGGTTCTTCCGTTCCCCATGATTTAAAGCCTGGGTCTAATAATCCCGGTAGGAAATATTTATGATTGAGGAGAGGTAATAGAGGAGAATCATACTTCCAAGAGAATTTTTTGTGTAGGGCGTCCCAGATATCTAAGGAGGATATAGTGAGAATCGAGGTAGATCGGGCTAGGTTCCTGGAAGAACGGGGTATCCAGGGAGCTACCGAGAGATTCACTCCACTCAAGAAATATTCAATTTGTACCCATAGTTTCGATTTAAGAGCGTATTTCCAGTCAGCCAACCTGGACAGGATAACTGCTTGATAATATATCTTAAAATTGGGAAGTGCTAGACCGCCTGAGCATTTGGAGCGGAATAGCAGCTCTCTCGATACCCTGGAATGACCCCCCCTCCAAATAAATCTGGAAATCAATGTTTGTAATATAGTAAAGAACCCCACTGGTACTCCCATTGGTAGCATTTGAAAGAGAAAAAGGATGCGGGGCAGTATGTTCATTTTGATTATATTCACTTTCCCCAACCATGTGTGTGATAGGTTGGACCATTTTCGTAAATCCTCCCTGATCCTGTTTAGCAGAGGGATGTAATTATGTCGAAATAAAGAATGGAGATTGGAAGTCAGATATATACCTAGGTATTTCATGCTTTTAAATACCCATTTAAAGGGAAACAAGGGCTTAAGGGAAAGAACTTCGGACTTGGGGATATTAATGTTTAAAATTTCAGATTTGGATAGATTAATTTTGAAGTTAGAGATGGATTGAAAGGTAGAAAATTCAGCCATTAAGTTGGGAATTGAGATGCGTGGTTGCTGGATAAAAAATAGTACATCATCCGCATATGCTGCGTATTTATGGGATCTTTTGCCTATTTGTATGCCTTTGATATTAACATTATGCCTAATTGTAGCTAGGAAGGGTTCTAAAGTGATAGCGAAGAGGAGAGGGGAGAGGGGGCAGCCTTGTCTGGTTCCATTTTGTAAGACAAAGGGGTCACTCAACGTCCCATTAATTCTAATTTGTGCTGAGGGGTTAGAGTAAAGAGATGAGATTCGGTGAAACATCCTAGGTCCTAGCCCAAAGTGGCGTAAGGTCATTTTAAGATATTCCCAGTCCACCCTATCGAAGGCTTTTTCAGCATCGGTGGAGAGGAGTAGGGTGGACTGGGCGTACCTCTGAACGTATTGGATTAGGGATATTGTACGAAGTGAATTGTCTTTTGCTTCTCTATTAGGTATGAATCCTGATTGGTCTGCTGATATCCAGTTGGGCAAAAAAGGGAGCAGTCGGTTTGCAATCACTTTGGCGAAAAGTTTGATGTCAACGTTAATTAGTGATATTGGCCTGTAACTGTTACATAGAGTGGGATCCTTATCTGGTTTAGGGATGACAGTGATATGAGTTGATAGAGATTCTGGGCGTAGACCTGAAGAGTGAGATATAGAGTTTGCGTAAGCGGTGAGACGGGGGAGCAGAATGTCGCTGAATGTTTTATAGTATAAGATGGTGAAACCATCCGGTCCAGGAGCTTTGCCGGATGGGGATGATTTTAATGCTATCTGAAACTCCTCAACCGAGAAATCCTCCTCCATTTCTTTAAGGGCTGATATGGGCAATTTAGGTTGGTTAGCTGCTCTCAAATAGGAAGACAAGCGGTTTCTTCTCTCTTTTTGTGGTAGAGAGGACAGGTCATTTTTAACATTATATAGGTCTTTGTAATACTCTCTAAAGGCCTTGGCAATATCTGGGGTTGCATGGGCTAATTCCCCTGTTGAGAGTTTGATTTTGGAAATAAAAGACTGTGATTGTTTAGTTTTTAAAGACCTGGCTAGCAGCTTGCTTGGTTTGTTTCCCCATTCATAAAATTTCTGTGATAGACGTTGGAATTTTCTTCTAGTATCTAAATTGAGAAGGGATTTTAGTTCCTCACGTTTGAGTGTGAGGGATTGAAGGTGCTCAATATGCATGGAGAGTTTGTGTTGTTTATCAAGAGCTGCTATCTGTTGTAGGACCTGATCAATCCGCTGACCATGCTCCCTCTTTTTCCTAGCACCGAGTTCAATTAGACGACCCCTAATTGTTGCCTTATGGGCTTCCCATACAACAGAGGGAGAGGTGTCAGAGGGTTTGTTTTCTTTAAAATATTGTGAGAGATGAGAGGCTAACATGGAAACTTCGACTTCATTAGAGAGAAGGGAGTCATTGAGTTTCCAGTTGTTAGTGCGTTGTGGTAAGGAAGGCACGGTCAACGTTATCGATACAGGTGCGTGGTCTGATATAGATGCGGTGCCAATGTGAGCAGATTGCAGGAGGGGAAGATGAAAATGGTCTAGGAATATATTATCTATTCTGGAATAGGATTGGTGTGTTGTGGAAAAGTGTGAATAATCCTTCTCCTTAGGGTGAAGAAGACGCCAGACATCCATCAACTGACAATCCAGGAGTTTTTTTTTAACAAGTTTCAGTTGTTTGAAGGAAATATTGGAGCGGCCCTGGGATGTATCAATCGATGGATCTAGTGGCATGTTAATGTCGCCCGCTAGGATAGTAAGGCCTTTGGCGAAGTTTGAAAGTTTAGTCAGTGTTCGTGTTAGGAAAGTTGACTGATTTTGGTTAGGGCAGTACACGTTTGCAAGAGTACATTGAGTGTTACCCAGGAAGCCCTTCAAGAAAAGAAAGCGACCATGGTCGTCTGCCATCATGTCAGATAACCTAAAGGATACTGCACTGCAGAATCCAATGGCCACTCCTTTAGCTTTATTAGTATCTGATAAACTATAGTACCACTGTGGAAAGTGGGGTGAAGTTAGCTTAACGGGTGTTGTGTGAGTTAAGTGCGTTTCTTGAAGAAAAGCAATAGAACATGTGGCTCTTTTAAGTTCACGGACTAATTGGTGTCTTTTAGCGGCAACATTAAGACCCCTAACATTATACGATATAATCTTTAATGTAGCCATTGTTAAAGCATAGTACGTACCTTTAGCCCATGTTTCCATGCATACCAGCCAGAGGGGGGGAGTAGAAGGGAGAAGAGGAGAACGTTTTTTTGGAAAGAGAGAGAGGAAAAACAAAAAAAACACATGTGAAAATCACATATAAAAGTTAACCAACTTGTGGGAAACACATAGTTATCACGCAGAAATCTGCAGTGTTCCCATTGGGGAGAGAGAGAACCAGAGGCCAACCCAGTCCTTAGATGAGGACTGAATAGGGTGACTATAAGGCCAATCGTTCTCGCCCACCCCAGAAGGAAAGGGGGTGACAGGATTGCGCTGTAGTGAAGGAGGGTAAATAGAGGGAGTGTAACCCCACAGCGCTCGACCTATGAGAAAACAAATAACTTATAACTATAAGTAAATAGTAAATAGTTAGTTCCATTTAGGAATGTAAATATTACCAGTTTGTAACCGGGATCAATTTGAACAAAACATTACCTCTAGGCAACAAAGTGTACACCAAATCGGTGTCTAAACTACAAACCCAAGTATAAAAGGTAATAAAGAACAGTGGTCATTTCCACAGTATGACAGTTTTGGCCAAATTTAGACAGGCACACAAAACAAAAAAAAAAAAAAAAAAAGAGAGAAAAACTGCGGCCAAAACTTGACTTAAGATAGATTACCTATAGGAAAAAGATTATCCGTAGTAAGAAAATTAGTACATATGTAAAGTTACATATTTCGACCATGCTTTTGTGCAGAGCCTGGGAGAGAGGTACGCCTTTTCTTTAAGGGGGTCTTTATCCAAGATGGGTCCGTTGGACTCAAGAATTTTGGAATTGGGTCTTGCCAACCTGGGAGTTCCATGTGTGGAAGGTTAAGGTCTTGCAAAAAGGTTGGAAGTTCCTCCGGAAATCTTAGCGTGTGTGATCGACCATTTTTTGTGGCAATTAGGCAGGCTGGGAATCCCCATCTGTATGTGATCCCATCTGAACGCAGGTGATCGAGGAGCGGTTTCAGAGCTCTTCGACGGTCCAAGGTTTCCTTAGAGAGGTCTGGAAATATGGTGATGACTGCTCCGTCAAAGTCTATGTTGGGTAAGCCCCGCATCTTCATCATAATAGCATTTTTGTCTTCAAAATAATGCAATCGACAAATGACATCTCTGGGTTGATCTGACTTAGTATTACGGGGTCTTAGAGCACGATGTACACGGTCAAAACGTAGCGGTTCCGTTGCTGAATTGCCCAAAATGGTATTAAAGATGCCTCTTATAGATGGTTCTAGGTCATTATCTCCTGTTGCCTCTGGTAGACCTCTAACGCGAATGTTATTTCTACGGTTACGGTTCTCAAGGTCTTCGAGTTTATACAGGGAGGCTCGTTGGGCAAAGGCCAGCTGGGTAACAGTGTCCTGTAATTCTTTAATAGCTGCATCTTGTGTGTCTTGTCGCTGTTCCGTTTCCTCAACTCTGACCAGGATATGTGACATGTCAGATCTGACAGCAGATATTTCCTTTTTTATGGATTTCTCCAAACTATGAAACATTCCTGCAAGTTCTTTTTTGAGTCCGCTCATTAGCGTGTTCATTTCGGAACTCGCGGGGGATCCTGGATCATCCATGAGATCTGAACAGTATGAGGAGGCCGGTGAGCTGTCTCGCATAGATGCAGCGTGAGATGATGGAGAGACGTCGGTCCGTGAGGTTCGGACCTGCTCGCCTCTTGCGTTAGCTAAGTACTGTTGAATAGAGCCTGTGGAGGCTGAGACGGGTAGTGATTTCTTGCCTGGACGTTTACCTTTGGCAGACCGGAGTTTAGGTGTTTTGGCGGGCAT